>NC_056533.1:15068661-15668661 GCF_910596095.1 Thunnus maccoyii | reverse complement strand
TAAAAGCAAATGTGTGATATATTTTAAGCTTAGTTACTTGATTGTTAGTCTTTAAAGTTTAGTCTTAAGTATATTTTCAAGCTATGGACTAAAATTTGTTTTCAAAATTGGTGTGAAAGGCAGAAGGAGGAAGACACAATTACTTCCTCTACTTCTGCATGAAGGCCAGAAATAATATAAAAGGTCTTGTTAGGGTGTTTCAAACATATACATATAACTTCATGATATTATTGATCAACAGTGATGTCATTCTCAGCTCCAGAAAGCACAGGAAATGACAACAGCCTCGAGATATTACTGACTTGTAATCCTTCTCATATTGGACTATTACTGTCATTCTGAATTGAGCCTTTTAAGAATGAGGGGACACTCTAAATTGGATTCACTAAACTGTGCCAAAAATCTGGAACATTGGTCCTGATCACAGGAGACGTTCTACAAATAGAAAAGTAATGTCCTCCACATTTTCAATTATTAGTATGAGGTTTTACTTTAGTCTTGGAGGTTTTTAAGATATATAACTGCAAAACCAAACTGTGGTTAGAGCAAAAGAGTGTAAAATAATAGGATTTCAGCCTCAGAAACTTTGAGGGATGGTTTTAGGAATTAACTGTTGGTGTCTTTCTATTGGTTGTTTTGTTCCATTTTCAGATCAAATATCAAGATCCAAAATAAGCATACAGTATACATTTGACCAATTTCATTTACAAAAAGGTAATATAATTCCATACCATGTTTTGTCAGTCTATCATCTGTGTTTATTCAGATGCAGTTCAAGCATCACTGCGGACTCACTCCTTGATACCTGTACCATCTGGCATCTGTCAGGGTATGAAACTGTGCTAGTAAACTCATACTGTCTTTTAGACATACAACAATAGAAAGCTCATTACTGCAGAGCACATTGAAGGCTCACACTCAAATAAAAATCAGGTAAACAAAAAAATAACCCATCAATCATTTCCAGTCCAATTGTGATGACAGTTTAATATTGTGTTGCATGCATAATGATTTTAAACTGTTATTTCCAGGAGCCTGTACAATTGTGACAAATATGAAACAAGAAATGCTCACAACACAACAAACTAATATGAACTTTGCAGGCACAGCTTGATATGAGCAAATACCTGTTATACTTTATGTCGAGGTTTATTGTGAAAACCAGTAATTTCTAGTTTGAAATGCATTAAGTGGCACCTGTCAATGTACATATTCTATTGAACTGGCCATGAAGTCCTCCTATACTGCATGGCCCAACGCTAAGAGGAAGCAGAGTTGTTATAAGAAAAATAGCAATAGATAAGTACATGTACAGTTGAACTTTAAGTGCTTATGGTACATCCAGGAGGAACTGGGTGAGCCCCAGGGAAAAAAAGATGTTTGGGCTACTACTAACAAAATGGTATTAACAAAAACAGCACCAAATACTGAAGCAGAAGAACCAAAAAACAAAACAAAAAAAAATCACAAAAAAAAAAAAACTTAAAAAACTTTGGATTAGTACTATTTACAACATAATGTCACATCTAGATGGATCTGTACTCATCTGTTATTTGAGTAGCTCAATTTGATCTAGCTCAACTGCTAGATCCATAAATCTTTGCTGGAGATTAAAAAATGACAGCAAAAACATGACAGGGATTTACCACAACCGATTCATTAAAAACAAATCACAATCCATTAAGCAAAACTATTGCTGTTCTGTAGGATAGGGTAAATCTTATAGGATATCACAACATCTAATAAAACCTCCATACAATCATTTAGTGAATGTATTATTAACACAACATTTTTTTTCTGACACTTTAAGATCATTAAACTACAGTGTTGTTGGGCAAGATTATGTTATCCAACCTTTGGAAGGCTGTCTCTCCTCTGCTCTGCTCTGTGTATGTGGTGTGTGTGTGTGTGTGTGTGTGTGTGTGTGTGTGTGTCACCGCCCTTGGTGAAACACAGAGAGCAGAGGAGAGAAACTAGCACACCCATAAATGACAGCAAAACATAGTAGAGTCTCTCACACTGAGCTGAAATGAAACAAGGGCACATAAATTAGGTAAATAACAAAAACATGAGTTTTTCTGAATATGAGCTGTGTGCATTTCTCTGTGGACTGAGTATTTTGATACTTTCACAGTATTTATATAGCACCTAGACCTGCTTTATAATCAAAAAACGAAATGGAAATCTCCCTTAGGATAATAAGTCCCCCTTTAAGAAGCATGCCTTCAAAAACATAATCAATAACACCAGCCACCGTGCTTTTCTTTAAAATAATAAATTGTGAGTGACAAGGGCTGTGGCTTGCTTTGTCACATGTTGAGGTTGTGTGTATTCAAATGTCTACTTGACTTGCATCTAAAAGTAGTGCATACCTTCTGTGACACTTGTTATATGATGATGGTGTAAAACATAAATGCTTCAAAAGCTGTAATACCGTTGAATATTAAAGTGATTTTGTTCGCTCCAGTAGAAATGCACTGTACCGGGTGACATATTCCTCTTTGTGGGAAGTCAGCAAATTCCAGTGCACACTACAGTACAGGCAACTAATAAATAAATTAAGTACAAAATAGAAGCATTCATTAAAATTCTTCCCTCTCTTTTCAGCTCTAGGAGGTGTTAAATCTTGACTCTATAGTGACGATGGCTTCTATGTTTTTTCATTCATGCAAAGTGGCAGAAATAAGTGGTACAAGTAGGCTAACTGCAGTAAATGCCCAGAGGTCGCTTTACCCAACAATTACTCAGCTTCCTCAGCCATATAATGGCAGTCCATTTAAGAGATTAACTAAAGGGGCACTGCAAATACATAGGTGTTACTACTTGGCTGAGCAACCATTTGTCTCACTGTGAAAAGTAAATGATAAAATTCGCTGCATGCGATTGTGGTTCAATTGGTGAGTAAACAACCCACCAATACATCCTTTGAACAAAATGCAAATGAAAACCTTTCAACTACAAATTCAATGTATCTTGCAGAACAAAAAAAAGCTAGACAAAAATTTCACTAGCCCACTAGACACATCCTTATGTACTGTGACACTTTATTTTTTTCTGGAAAGACCTTGGCTCCTGGCTGAGCAGCACCTAACTGTAGGACTGTAACAAAAGTCTTTGAGTTCTGGCACCACAGACAGTAGTTTGTTCTGTAAAAAGTGCTAACAGCCGATACTGTTGCCCTGACCGAACAGTCAGCAGGTCAAACGTGTTACTGATCATGGCCCGTGATAGAAGGAGGCGCCCTGCATCTGCTGCGCTTGCATCCAGACAAGGATTCAGAAGGACACTGTGAACTCACACATCAGGCATCTAGGCTCAGCTATCCTAAAACCCTGTTCACACATGCACATGTATACATGCAGGCATGCACACACATGCACAAGGTTTACCATTATCTTATTTCATCAAAGTACCAGATGGTGTGCACAGACAGAGAGACAGACACACTCTCAGACAATGTAGCGTCAATGAATCTTTCGCACAAAAGGTTTTTCATTATCCATCCTCATACTCTCTCAGAATGCACCATGAGCACTCTCATACATTGGATGAATTGGTTTATTTCCTTTGGGGACAATGTGACCGTCAGTCTGCTGTCATAACACTCAGGATACTGCCAGAATGGTTTTGTGAATGGAAAACTGAGCCAGAGCAGCAGTAAAACTGTTTCCCTCTTGTACTGAGCTGTTGATAAAGGCATCTGGACATAGCACTGAAGCAAGCAGGGAAACCTGAGAGACATAATTTAGAGGCCATTAGTGGATCCCAAAATGCTTTATACACAGTATAGAAAGGGGCTGAGCTTAACATCCATGAATCTACCTAAAAGAGAGCACAATAAACCTACACAAAATAGGAAACCACTTTGTTAGGCAGTATGGTCATTTTTACTGAAGCAACTTCATATCAGCTGAACTCACGCTGAGCCATCTGAGCTTTTTGCCTCATAGTTACGGCCACTTTTGTGGGTGGATGTGATGAGTAGAAGGCCAGAGAGGACAGAACCCTCAGCACCAGCTAAAAGAATAGTACATCATGTGAAGAAAAGTCTCGGGCTTTTGCAAGACAAAACACAACTACAAAAAGACAAACTGTGTTGGCTGCTAAGATGAAAGTGTTGTGTGTTCACCTCCGTATCTCACAGAGGCTGATTCTGACCTCCACATACACTTGCTCAGGGATCATGTGATACAGAGCCAAATGTTTCAAACAATCCTAATTTCCATTTGTGTTCTTCCATCATTTTCTTTATGTTTAAATAAATTTACTGTCGTTAGCTCTTGTTAAATATAAATTTTAAGGTGAAGTAAAGAACCATTTCACATGCCAACCATCATCATTTACAAATATGCATAAACTGTCCACTGTGGAGAAGAATAAATTGATGTTTTCTCCTTGGATACTCACAGAGCTATGGATTGCCTCAATTGTTCAGAATCAGATTTTGAAAACAATATAAATGCCTGCTGAGAGTAATTTCCTGTTGGCAGTTGTCGTTATACTTGTTATCGAGAAAATAACCACCTTTCAGGAAAATCATCTCCATTTGAACACCTTTACATTTACATTAGAGATGGTGTATTTGTAAGCATACCAGCGTTATATTTTATACGGTGAGGTGAGAATGTTCCTAATTACAGATTACAAGAATGTTACACTATGCATTTGTATCTAAATGCTCTGATTCTTAAACACACATTCACGTTGGATCTTTCTTTTGAAAATCTGATGCTTTGTATGGAAATGTTCTCCTTTTCTAACCCTGTTGTACACACAATACTACACTATTGTATTTTCCAGTGTTCTAACCTGCAGGCATGCACAACGCTCTGTTGTATTCATCTCATCCATATAACCTCAGCACATGAGCAGTGATTAACCACCCACACGGGACCTTTAACACTGCATACGCACAAATGTGAAAATACAGCTTGGAAGTGTATCATTCACTATGAGACTCTGAACCTCATGGAGGTGTGTGCTGAAATAAGAAAGCCAGTGGTCCACACAGCAGAGAATAACAAGATCATAGTAAACCATCCAAGAAAGCTCTCTGCTCCTACTGCGTGCTGTATGTCGTAGACGATGAACAATTTGTGATGGTGAGACCATTCATATTTACAAAATCAGAGAGTTAATCAACAAAATGGTCCAATGATGAGAAAAAAACAACTGTAAAAGAAAGGAGATAGAATCACTGATGATACATTTTTCTTGCTGTGTTTTATTTTTTTCTTCCTTTATTAGGATTTATTTAAATTACATTTAAGCTCTTACTGCCACTCTTTAAACAAGAAAGCAAAGGTTCTACATTATTGCAATTGCAAAGACCAGTGCAAAGTGCTAGGTCATGCGCACAAGGACAATGAGGGTGCATCCAAGCACACCTGCTATTTTCATTCATACACGCACAGCCCAGGAATACAAATCAGTGTGTGTACTGAATAATCATTTCCATTTCAGCCCAGTCACAGACAAAAATGGTTCAACCAATGGAGAAGTGCAGACTGAGAAAGTGTGAATACACAACACCACTACAGTATGTGTGCAACAACGCTATGGTTGTTGAAAGCCCAGTTCCCTTGTTAGCCACTTGTAATAATGTGTGGTTAATTATAATATAATTTGTACAACAAAACATTCTACATTATTTTGTTTAGTTAGTGTTGCCAAAACTGTGATTAAAGGCATAGAGATTTAAGATGTTTACACAATTCTAATAATAATCCTGATCACATACAGTACTGTATGTAAGTATCCACTGTGGATTTTCTTTAAAGTACTGTATAACTTGACTCATCCCTGTAAAATATAACTACATCACCAGATTGTTTGCATGTATAATCTGGCAGAATACCAACAATGTTGACCGGTATCGGTGTTTATTTTTCAGCAGTCTGGTTGTGCATAACTTCATCAGGGTAAAGACAATGAATCATTTGCATAACAACATTCTGCTTTGGTGTTGCAGTTTTCAAATTAGAGGCTGCAGATGAAACAGACATATTTGTGTTGCTGTACAATTTTTAAGGAGAAGGTTTCCATACAATCTACAGCAGTTGTGGGTCACTCAATCTTAATAATTAATCAGTACAGATTGATTTACTGGCATTCTTGCTATAATCATTGAATGTTCTTGTTTACTGGTTGCATAATGTCTAATCACCTTATGTATTATGTATTTCTATTGCACAATTGATGAATTCACCAAACTATCAGCTCTGGTCCCTTTACATTTTTAAGTGCAACATCAAAGACCCAATTTTCATCTCATCTTCCACTAACTTGTTTGCCTGGAACGCTTATCTCATTGTGCCTTCCCTCTCACCTCTCCATCAGGCACACTTCCTGTAGCGGAGCAAGCGGCGGGAGAGAGGGGGCAGAGGGGGCGGCTGCCCCAGGTCCATTATTCTCTCCAGTTACAAAGGGGCCCATCTTGAGCCCAATCTGCCTGACTGAACATGCATTTTTGTTGTTTAGTTAAATATTTTGAGTTTGTGTCTTGATTGTGGCAAAAAATAAAAAGCCAGACTCAGACCACGTCTGTGTCAGAGCAGAGACGAGCCCCTGTGCTCCTCTTACATCTTACTTCTCATCTCACTTGTCCTTTCGACACAACCACGGTGATGATGGAACGGATGATCAAACTAATGTTACCGCTAGCACTACTAGCCTGACAGTGGCTAATGGCTGGACTATTCAACCTCACTTCGCTGTGCTACAACTTGAGTCAGTATGTTTTAAAAAAGTAGTCTTCCTGTTTGAAATGTGGACTCAATAAGTTCAAGTAACAGAGATATTTTTAAAAACTTTGTTAAAAAGTTTAAAGTATTGATGCAAAAGGACACAAGGTCTTGAACAAGAAAGCTCCCGTGTCCAAGCAGCTGTCTGCAGGATAAAGAAGCACTATCAAAGCCTCTCTTTCCTCCTGTTGAGCTGTTATCCACATCTCCAACCTCTCGGCTCTGTAGTCTGCTCAGCCTGCTGAAGGGCAGCACTCTGAAAGTATAACCTTTCCAACTTGGCTTTTAGGATTTGTCAAATGATCTATTTTAAGATGAAATGTGTACTTCCTTTTTGTAAAGTATTACATTCATTGTCTGTTTGAATAACACATAAAAGGATGCTGTCATACTCAGGTCTTTCCTGGTATCTGAAACATTTAACTGTGGGAAATGCTAAAGCCATGGGTGAAGGGAAGAAGAACAGACAAATGACAAAACTCACTATACATGTGTTTCAGGATCAAAGTAATGGCAGGCTGGGGCATAAACACAGACAGCAGGGTCAGTGCATAAAGAGTACTGGAGGATGGAAGTTAGTGCTTCTGCATAGTTCTAACTGAAGACTGGAGAAAAGGGCATTTTAGAGGGACTTTTAGAAAGATTGAGACACATTTGTTATGCTTTTCCCTCTGAATCAAATCAGCCCAACAGAGACCCAGCCAGCTGTCTTTTCTCCAACACCTCATGGTACAATTACATCCGTGCAGAGTTATATGGAACTGTGATGGCTGCACTTGCAGCCCCACAGCTGCATTGAAGTTTGTATCCCAGCTGGCACTCACACTTTGGTTTCTTTTACATTTGTAGTTCATTTTTTCCTCAGTTAGCTAATTTTAATTACATTTCACATTACATACAAATAAATAACAACACACTGGATTTTGTTTCATACATCATACTAATTTTATTTTACAGTTTGGCAGTACATTAGTTTCTATTTGTAGCGCGCACATTTGGTTAACTTTTGTACAGTCATTAGTTTTTGTTGTTCTAATTTTCATTTTTGAGTTACCAGTGTTGGGGTGTTGCTCCTGGAGGACATCTGGCCAGGCCTGCGCAAAGGATGTGCACCAGGACATGGAATGGTTAAATACAGGAAGTGGCCAATTGGGTCATACCAAGTCCTGCCACCTCATAGGGAGGAATTGTTTATTTCAAGTTTAGTCATATTGTTTGTTTCTCTTTATTGAGTGTTTAGTTGGGTATTTTTGGTTTAGTTAATTTAGTTGAGTTAACCTGTTTTGTTTATTGCTTAGTTGGTAGTGTTTGTCATTTGTCAGTTACCCCTCTTGTGTTACGGTCTGATCAGCCAGTATATATGTTCCCCTTTGTGTTCATTTTGAAAGGTCTGTTAGTAGGGTTAAGTTCACTTTAGTTGAGTTCTGTTTATTTGACCCCTTTTACGGGCCCCGAACTTTATTTACATATTTTGTCATATGTTCCGATTTTTGCATTTTTTGGGTAAAATAAAAACCCTCTTTTTTGAAACAACCTGAGTTTCCTTTGTCTGCCAGCTCGGTCCCTTACAGGAACCTATTAAATTAAAACCTGTAGCATCTAAGTGTTAGCAGGTGCAGACAGATCATTTTTTGAGAATACAACATCAACATTCACTGACTTGAATTGAGTGCGAAGTACATTAATTTCTCAGATTTACACAAGCACCCTAAGATAACTTCAGTAGTCTTTTATTGCCTTTCTTTGCCACTCTCACCGTCCTCCAGCTCTGTCACTTCACATCCCCGGCACGAGAATCAAATATCTCTGATGACAAGAGTTACTGCAAACCAACTCATTTAACTGGATGAAAGTCTAGTCACATCATGTCAATATTCAGCCTGCTGGATTCCATTAGTAGGAGAACCTTTGAGGAGCACTCACAGTGTCTGCCTTGCAAAAATTAGCACAAATTTAGAAATTTGCCTAACTTTTTAAGAGAGGTATATTGAGATCTGTGAGCCCATGTTGAATCTGATATAGAAATACATAATTATGGTATTTTCTATGGCTGCATATTGTACTAGATGAAAATGTAAAGAAAGATTTTAGCTGTTCATATAGGAAGACGACAGAAATGTTCATGCAATATACCAAACTGTTGTAAAATTAATGCTTTAGGGTGTGTTGCTGAATCATTATTAATGTCTACAACAGTTGCAGGTTTAGTCAGTTACTAATTTGAGATACAACACTAATGTACAGCTTCAGGGACATTGAGCTGTGCCAGATTGGATAATGATTAAAAGGATCACAAGACATCCAGCAGAACAATCAGCACTGATGTACATGAAGGCAAGTGTTGTCATTGTCACATTTATAGTCTATGGACATTACATATAGCATACTGGTGTGTAAAAATGTGTTTTAGATTACAGTTTAACTTTGAAAACCTGAGGAACATTGATTTAACAATATACAGTATGAAGAAGTTCATTTATTGGAAAGATTTTGCTGGATAAAATTCAGTTAATAACCAAAAAGCACCCAGTCATCACATACATTCAACATTTTGATGCATATTAAGATGCTTTACTTTCATACTGGCAAGTATGAAGTGTTATTTTTTAGGAAATTAATCACAAAAATGTAGTTCTGATGTACTGTCTTCATTGTTGTCTTTGGGACAGCAGCAGACATTTTATCCCCCCAAGAACACAGACTAATTGCATTCAATCATAGCAGCTCTCCACAGTAGCAAACATGTCAATGGAGCCCATGTTAACATCAACTTCAAAGATTCAATGCTAGCTTGCTAGTGCACACAAATACAGTTTCAAGAGGGATGCAAAGGAAGCCAGAAAATGGGTCTTGCTGAGTCATCAAAATGCAACTCAGTTGCAACACAGCAAGTGTGCCAGGCAGCAATAAACACAAGCACATTCAGTAGTGTTCAGCTGACTCAAGGCACAATGCACAAATAAATTAAGAAAAGCCAGCATATTACAGCTGTCAGTTACACCAAATACCATGACTGCATTTCAGCTTTACAGTGAAGGACTGAACACGTCATCTGCCAAGAGTTAGTGGGTGTTTTTTTTCCCTTTAAGAGAGATTGATAGAAGAATTATTGAAAGTTACATAGATGTTTTCCCTCTGCATACTTTGCAGCAACATGTACATAAGAGGGTGAATGTGAACAATCATTTCAACTGACAGGTAGGGCTACCTGCTTGTCTGCTGAAGTAAACTGAGAATTCAACTTGACTTAGATTTAGTTAGTTTGTGAAACGTCACTAGATGTGGTGGAAATTTGCTTGAAATATCCTTGAATCTCCATACTTTTCCTCATCTGTTAAAACTGCACTTGTTTCATATAAAGCAGCACTGTCTAATGTTGCTGTTTTGTTTTGTTTTTTAATGTATAACACTGAGGCCAAAAAAGATTCACACTAGGCAGGCAAGAGGTCTGAGATGGACTGCAATATATTTATGTTACCCCAATCAATATGCTACTCACTGGGGCTGCTCAGTTCCAGGGTACAAGGATAATAAGGATAAAACTGCTCTCATTTAATGACAGTGAAGCTGGAGAGCCCTCTGGGACAAGGACACACACACACACAAAGAGAGAGAGAGAGAGAGAGAGAGAGAGAGAGAGAGAGAGAGAGAGAGAGAGAGAGAGAGAGAGACGCAGACACATATATATGGAGGTACATGCATGCACTGACACAAACAAAAAAAACTTGCACAAAGACATACAGATGCAAATCAGCACTTTGGCACAAACATAAAGTACATTGGCGTTTATGAGAAAGTCCTGGGATTAGACGAAGATAACAAGTAAGCCCTCAAATTACTGACAATTATGTTTTCTGGAAGTTATTAGGAGGTTTCATTGGGTTAATTTCACAGAAATGAAGAAAAACACTTTAAGTAGACATTTAGGTAAAAAGCTAATGTTTCAATTCTTGAAAGCAATTATTTCAACTGCTGTTCAAATCTTCACAGGTGAGGCAGCACCTTCTCCATTACTGCCAGAGGCAAGCAGCAGCCAGTGACAGGAACAACATTGCTGCAGCATTCAGAATGCCGACACACAGCAGCGGAGACAATTAGCTGCAGAGCTGCAGAGATTCACTGAGTCCCTGAGAGGAGAACCAGGAGTCATTCTTATTCCTGTCACACAGGCCTCAGCTCAGCAACACACTCCTCACACACAAACCAAAGAAAAGGAAAATAGCTTGAGCCATGATTCAGATTGTTTATGTCTGGGCCGGGCATAATGTCCGACAAGACAGACAGGTCAAGGAGGGGATTCACCGAGAACAGCGGCAGCACTTAGAGGAGGTTTTGACAGTTTGACGATTTATGCTGTTTTTTGTCTTCCTGCTATGAAAGCTCAGCCCCTAACGTTGTAAAGTTTTTATTTGCTATTCCACTAACATTGACTGACTGACACTTCACAAGACTGCCAGAGTAAGTCTGAAGCCTAACGTGCAGCTTGATACAGGAAGTCAGCCTGACAAGAGCTGCAGGTCAGCCTGGGACAGCACCCAAAGACACAATCCCAAAGAGGGCCAAACTAGATCATATCAGAGTGCACTGCCCACTGCCCCAGTGTGAGTTAGCCTCCTCTGAGGGCACATGCCCAGATAAACCAAACAGCCATGCCAGCTTCCTCTTGTAGGGCATTGTAGGCATTGTAAGCAGGGCTAACATGGCCAAACAGTACAGCACAGGGAACCTCTGCCAAAACTGTTCAATACAACAGGAAAGTGAGCACATTATTTGCCTTTACTAACATACAGTTTGAAGTGGATTTTTTTTTTATTATTGGTGAAATAGCCTGACAAAAAAGAGTGACATAGAAGATAAATAAGATAGACATAACAGACAGACATACAGACAATAGAATAAAGCAGTTACAATGATATATGTGATGACACAATAACAGTCTGGGAGTAGAGATTAGATTAAGTAGGATATGTGTGAGTAATGTGAGTGTGTGCATGTTTGGATATTTGTATGAGAGGCGGTGATATGGTCCATGTTCAGTGATCCTGGACAGGTTGGTGTGTGGAGTATGGAGTATGGCATGTGTGGCGGAGAGAAAGAAAAAGACATACTGTTAATGTTATAGCAATAATAAATATATGGTGTAACAGCAATATCATTATAATAATAAGATAATAATAAAATAATATAAAAATTTAATAGCATTATCATTGTCATCATTACATACAATATAATATAATAATTACACTAATAAATATATGATGTAACAGCAATATATAATGTAATAATAACCATTATAATAACTAACACATTTATACACCAATGAGGAGTGAGGCCTGATCAGGGCACTGGAGAGGCAAGTGAGAGAGAGAGAGAGAGAGTGTGTGTGCATGTATGTGCGTGTGAGTGTGCGCATGTCTATCTATCTTTCAGAGAACGAATTTTATTTGAAAACTAGCATTGTGAGGACATTTCTGTGTTGTGAGGACATTTTGGCCGGTTCTCACAACTTCACAGGGCAATTTGAGGGTTAAGACTTGGTTTTAAGGTTAAGGTTAGAGTAAGGTTTAGGTTCAGTTTAGGGTAAGAGTTAGGTTTAGACATTTAGTTGCGATGGTTAGGGTTAGGGTAAGGGGCTAGGGAATGCATTATGTCAATGAGTGTCCTCACAACCTTATAAAGACAAACATGCGTGTGTATGTGTGTATGAGTACAATGTGCCATGGTTGTGTGTCTCCAAGTTGATGTGTATGTTGCAATACGATGTGTTGTGTGTGTGGGAATGTGTGTGGGCACTAGCCCAGCCCCAACAAGGACAAGAATGGGGACCATCTTTCTTTAAAAACTGTGATGTTGCTGTCATTGTTAGCAGTGATTTTTTCCACAGATATGAAAGGAGGTGGTTAATATTTATTGAATTTTTTTATTTCTAGTTTAAGAGAATTGTTTTCTTGGCGACAGTTAGAGAAATGAGCAAGCTGTTCTTGTATTTGTTTGGTATGTTGATTTCTGAAGTGTCTCCTCACAGACAGAGCTGGGGGAATGAAGGTATTTTGCAGTCCAAGATGGTGGAGAGTTTTTGTGTTACCCAAAAAGAGTGAACTGGATAGCAGGCCCAGAGTGTATGAAAATAATTATCTGTTGTGCCTATTGTGCATTGTGAGCATATGTCTGTGTTTGCTAGCCCCATTTTATACATTTTATATGGAGTAATATGTTTTATGTGGATGATTTTGTATTGGATTAGATGTAGGTTTGTATTTGGCATCATAGCTTGATATCTCCCAACTCTGTGCTTCTGTATAAGGTATTTGAAATCTATGAACTGACTGCTGTGGAAAAGATGGTGAAGGTGTGTGATACATTTTTGTGCCCATGTGTGATAGTGAAGAAGGGTGTTGTGGAGTTGAAACTCAGGGTTGTGCCAAATAGGAATGTATTTACATGGTGTTGGAGTAGAATTAAAAATCTTAATGACTTACCACCACGCTGTCAGAGTTGTGGAGATTGCAGTATTTTTATAGCAGGAATGTTGTTTGATGGTTGTGTTGAGGAAAGGTAAATCTGAGAGTGAGATGTCTTTGCACTAGAGTTGTTCCAAGTCTATCCATGGAATATTAGTTTGTTTGATGGATCCATTTAGCAAGGTATTGTATTCGATTTGCCAGGTAGTAGAAGAAGTTTGGAGTCTCTAGCTCGCCTTGAGATTTGCTTTTAGCACAGGAGGTCATTTTCTACTGTTTTTAACAATGGAATGTAGTTAAGATGAAACTCTGACAGCCTGGTGGAAAGCTCAATACCTAAGTATCTAGTATTACCAGTGCAAAGTAGGAGTGATGAGTTTTGCAGAAAGTGGGAGTATAGTGGACTTGTTAAAGTTTATTGTGTAATTACAGATTTTAGAGAAGGTGTTAAGGTGTTGAGATTAAAGGTTTCTTCTAGCAAAGGTAAGTGTTCCTGTGAGTATAATAAAATATCATCTGCATAGAGGCTAATTTTATGTTGGAGGTTTGTGTTGTGGACTCTTTTAATGGCATTGTTATGACATATAGCTGCAGCAAGTGGCTCTATGAAGATAGCAAATAATGAAAGGAAGAGTGGGCATCCTTGCCTGGTGCCTCGGTGAAGTGTGAAACTCTTTGATGTGATTCCATTTGTGGTGAATGTGGCTTTGGGTGAGATGTATAGTGTCCTTATCCAATGGGTGAATGACTCCCCGAAGCCAAATTTGTGTAGTGTGTTTACACTGATTTAGGCTTTGTAGTGTGTTTGAAGAGGATTTGAGAGCAAGAGAAATTGTTTTACTAAGATTTACTTCTGTATATACATATGTTATTGAATGTGGTTTTAGAGGCAGCGCAGCTTTGACCATGACCATACACCATCTGTGCTTTATTGCAGCGGTTCCCAACCTTTTTGACTTGTGGATTCTTAAAATGAAGCAATGTCTACCTGGGACCGCGCTTGACGAGAGTGGCGAGCAGATCAACCAAAGACTGATTTTTTTTCTCCTCCTCTCCTGAGAATGAAGGGCCGAATTACAGCTGAGCTCATGTACCTGTCTAAGAAGGGAGAGTGAAAATCCCATTGAGATGACACTTAATTTAGGTCAGATACTTCCAGTTGAAGTCTTTCAATTAAATGCTACAGCACCCCAGACAATTGTATCATTCTCACGGTGCAATATGGAGAAGAGGAAGGGAAGCTTAAATGGCAACTGACTGCAGCTGAGCTCTATATGAGCATGTGTTACCAAGCCTCTTTTCTCTGTATGCACTGCATTAGGGAGGAGACTGACATATAAAGAAGCGTTGCTTAAGCCTTATGTCCAAAGCATCAATTTCTGCATGTGCATTAATGTTTCATCTGAAGGAGAACAGTTCATGTATGCAGGAAAGAGCTGTCCAGCACATGCATCCTGTAAACTGAGTGCACTCAAATGTCCTGTGAGGTCTTTAAAGCAGAGTTACAGTGTTTCCTTAGTAATAGTCAGGGTTGCTAAACATTCATCTTTGCTCCACTGCTGCAATATTGAACAAAATGTCAAATTAACAAATGATGTGATGTTTGGAATGAAATAGCCCACTGGACTAGGAACAAGTCTGCTCAACAAAACATAGATTAATTGAGAGAAAATTGGGTCTTGAGGCCTCTGTATCATTATTAGACTCTGTTCTCTGTAACGAACAGAGCAATTATTGATCCTGTGAGTTGATAATTGACTTTTAGATACTTTCTAAATGTCTTTAGCCTGGTTGGCCATGGAGGGGAGAGGTAGCATGACTGACATACTGATTGTCCTAATACAAAGGAAACACATTAACACATAAACATAAACATAAACACATCTCTGCAATGCATAAAACCATTGCAAAATTTTCTATCTTAATTCACAAAAAAAGTTTCAAACCAACTACTGTCCCCAATCCCAGTACTATATTCTAATTATATACAATAATACTATGTACTAATTGCCATAATATACTACTTTTGCAGATAGTTTCAAATAAATCAACACACACATCAGGATACTAACAGGAAATGATACAGTACATGCATAAATGCATGTCAATCAAACTGCAACTTTGGAACATTACAGCCATTAAAACTCTAAAAATCAACATCGAATTTTTATTGTTTTCTTTTCTGTGGTGTTTACAGAGCTATTTTAACATCATCCCTTTTTTCTAACTGTAAGCAACTGCTCCATTTCCACTGCATAATGCATCATGGGACAATGTCTCTACAGTGTTCATCATCAGCACACACACAAATTAAGCGTTTTTCAGTTCTTCAGTACTTTATACTCAAAACACACATATAATTGGTATGTAATATGGGATTAGGACAAAACTAGGGAGTAGAAGAACTCATTTTTTATCATAAAGCTTATTGCTGTGAATGTACTTTAATAACTGAGGCAACCCGAAAGAGCATATCAACATTTTGATCACTTTAGACCTTCTCTCATCTGGATTTTGGCAGCTGGACAGTAAGAGACCACTGTTTAGAGAGATTTCAAAAAGTAAATCAAAGCTAGTGGAAAGTAAGCTATTGGATGAAAATATTGTTGCTAATTAATCACTTAAAGGACCAGTGTGTAGGATTTAGTGGCATCTAGCTGTGAGGTTGCAGATTGCAACAAACTGAATACCACCCCCCTTTCCAAGGGTGTAGGAAAACTTACGGTGGCCATGAAACTCGCGAAAGGCCCCGGTGTTTGGTTTGTTTGTTTATATGTATGTGTGTATTTATGTATGTATGTATATATATATATACATATAATCCATTTCTGCCAAGTCTGTTGTGCTAGATGCCACTAAATGCTACACACTGCACCTTTAAAGAACAATCTGACAGTCTTCGCCAACATGAGCCAGAATTCATAAGCACTTTCGGGGTGTTTTATCCCCATGAGAGCAAATTAATGATCCACCAAAGTACAGGTGGGACTGTGGGAAACTGGGGTCATGCATTTCTGCAAAGTCAGATGAGATACTGAACTTACTGACTAATTAATGAGTGACAACAGCTGAGCCATACCAATACAGTACTGAGGCGAGTTCAGGAGAAATGTAAATGATGTGCAAGCAACCACTTTAGTACCATAGCTTCTGTCAAGTCATCACATAGAAATCAATTTTTTTTAGACAACATGGGAATTTAGACACTTCACCAGCAGACATCAAATCCTGCTTCACCAGGGAGCTTGAATTTGTTAACTTGACAAAAAACATACATGTGCTTAGACATCAATCTGATGTCACTCATTCAGCCTGGAGCACCAGACTTGAAGTAAACATGCCTCAAGTAAACAGAAGAGATGTTTTTCAGTATAAAAGAAGAAAATTAAATTTATTGATGTCAGTGAGCCTCTGTCAGTTGACAGATGTTTCCATCACATTATACTGTTCTGTTAAGATATACAGTACCAGTCAAAAGTTTGGACACACCTTCCCATTCAAGTGAAGGTATGTCCAAACTTTTGACTGGTACCGTATACACAGCCAAATGATGATTAATCAGTCAAATGTGATGTGTGCCAGATGAAATGAGACAGCAAACATTGAAATATTAACAATTAAGAGCAGCAGATTGATTTTAGTTTTAAATACTGTCTCTACCTCCTTTCCATGAAGCACAAAGGTTCATTTCCTTTTTTTCTATTTTAACTGATTTACCTTCTCTTTGTCTGCATGATTTTACAATGGCTCTCTGACCATCAAATAGGAAGTCTACTCTAAATATTCATTAATACGATACATATTAATTTAGGAATACTAAGTTTGGGGGTGTGTTAATTTATGGAATCATTCTGGATTCTGACATCACTGCTCATTTATCTGGTTTGAGGTGAATGTCTTTGCAAATTGATGTCAAATGGGAAACTTTTCATTAATTGAATAGTAGCCACCTTATTCCATAGTTAACAGCCCAGCCTTAACATCCCTTCCAGCTTTGGGGAAGCGTAAACAGTTTGTTAATTTTTTGACGGTAAAACTGATGACATTCATATGAAGACTGAATGTACGATGGCTGAATATCAAGCCTACACACACACATTTTCTACCATTGCATGGAAATGAATGAGTCATGAAATTTCTATCACCATTTACAAAAGAAAAAGTATCAAACCAGCCTTACTGCTCTGTAGGAAAGTGCAACACTAATCTGCAAAATAAACATCACATAGTTTAAACCAGGAAGTTCAACTGAATTCCATTATCTGAAGGAAGATGTTTCGGAAAACAGGAAACTGATGTTTTTATCAAATAATCTGATCACCACCAAACTCTACTCCAGATTCATTCTTTTCTTATTGTGAAAATCCCATCCTTCAAAATGAAAAGTCTTGCTTAGTATGCTTCTGTAATACAGTGATGAATCATATTTCAAACGATGGTCACTTGAATGTTTACTGGCAACCACATATGGCACTCGTGACATAAATTATCTGGAAAACATGCCCAGAGTGCATTTCACTTAAAGAGATCAACAGCAGGCGAGCACTACTACTCTGGATTAACTGGGTATCATGGTGTAGCTAGATTATGATTCATTACACCAGAAGACTAGTTCGTGGCCCCTTGGGACAGAACATGTGCAAAGACACAAACATTAGGGAAATGCACTCCAATTCCATAAGTGAACTCGATATCAAAACTCAACAACAGATATGTGCAGAAAAAGAGGAAACATATTTGATTGTATAAATATCTAAATTCCTAAATGTTTCAATAAGATACAATTCATATAATAAATAGTAAGAGTTTTAATTACATTTTTTTGAGGAAAAGGGGCAGAGGTATTTGGTCACAAGCAATACACCTTCATTTGATTTGACACTAGGCTGAGTGGTGTGGTTTAGTCCTGCATGTGATTCTCCTTTGCAATCGTCAGAATAAGAATCTTTCTTTAAGAACTCATTGGTGTGTTTAAATGGCAGGATAACAAGGTGTTCTGACTTATCAATGTTGGAGCCCTTGTCTTACATTACCTGTCTCCTGACTCCAGCAGGTTCAGGATAACTGCCAGTTCTTTATCTCACATCGTGCCTGTGTACAGCCTGTGCCTGTGTAATGTGCAGAGTTGCAAAGTATCTCCCAAACTTTTGAGGCTTTTCTTTTCTCTAGTGGCCCAATTTGTATGGGATCAAAGTCAAACAGAAGTTAAAGGTATTTGGCCCAGATGATTGTGATCCTGCTGAGGGACATTATGCTGACATTTAAGAGGTGAGCCATAATATCTTACTTAAGGCCAGGTAAAGCTCTAAGAGAAAGAGTTAATCAGGCTGGACATCTGACACAAAATGGTTTGCTTGTTTCATCCTTTCTCTACTTTTGCCTTTCCCTCTTTACTTTCGCTGCCCGCTCTGTTTCTCTAACACCCAAGGCCCATCTGCCTGGACCTCACCTCTACATTCTGCTGCATTATCCTCCACCTTCTCACAATTTATACATTTTTAATCCTCACCACCCATGACTGTTCTGCAGATATATGTGCTGACATCATAATTCTTATTTTAGATTTGCTCTAAAATGTACCTG
Organism: Thunnus maccoyii; assembly: GCF_910596095.1. Classification (NCBI taxonomy): domain Eukaryota; kingdom Metazoa; phylum Chordata; class Actinopteri; order Scombriformes; family Scombridae; genus Thunnus; species Thunnus maccoyii. Next base: position 15,649,874 of record NC_056533.1, on the reverse strand, counting down.
AATTATGTAAGAACTGGACAAGCAAGGGCAAGAAGATAACGCATAACATTCACGAAAGGACAAGATATTATTTTCTAAGCTTTTTAACCTACTGTTCAAATGCCTGGATGTATTGAATACATGCTTTACATCATCAACGCTTCCAACTTAAATCCAGTAAAATTACAGAAATTAAGTGAACTGCACTACAGCCAGCCTTGTGGGACTTACCTGGAGCTTTCTACCATCCCTGTTTCCTCTCTTCCTCCTTCTTCTCTTCTCTCATTCCAGTCACACCTCACCTGATACTCATCACGTTCACATCAACTCTCCCCTCTTAGTGAGACCCCAGGGCCTACGGCAAGCTGCACACACATAAATGCTCAATGGTTGAAGGAACACAGACAGAGCAGAGAGTTCAGTCAGGCGGCAAGGTCACTTTGACCTCTGCTGAAGCAGGAAGTACACAAGGCCTTCTGGGATACACTGTCCTGTCTGCGGCAGTAATGGCAACTTGATGAATGATGTAGCTGAAGGACACAGTGGATTTCTCAACCTTCTTATACTTGAAACAACCTGGCTGACGGGGACAGGGGTTAAGAAGAGAGAGACAGCTGTGTTTAAGCTACACAAATGACGAGTATGACACTGTTTTTTGTACCAATCACTACCCATCCCCTGCATGTGCACATCACAAACCAGCTGTGGTTTTCAAAAGTGGTTTTCATGTTGCCATCTATCACAGGCATCCACAGGGACCCAACCCACTGAAAATTGGGCTAACAGAGACAGTTAACCCCATTTAAACAGTGCCAAACATTTTAAGGACTAACCTTCCCCAGGGCGAAAACCAAACTGGGGTAAAGGAGGCTACAAGTGGAGAAGACTGCTGAGTCTCAGAAGTGCAGAGCAGAAAAATCTCCAGTTTATGGTCATCACAAGTATTTTTTTTCTACTGCATTTACAGTATTTCCCTTAAAAATGTATAGTTAGCATGTACAAAATGTATTTATGCAGAGGATCATCTTCTTAGCTCCTTGCCATTCTCTTGTTCTTGTTTTTCCTTCCTTCACTACCTGTTTTCTTTCTGGTCTTCTTTATTACATAATTTCTAGTAGGACTGTAACTAATACTTATTTTCATTATCAAATAATGTTATTATTATTTTCTTGAATAATTGGTTAAAATTAGGAAATTGTGCAAAATGGCCATCACAATTTCCTTGCAGAGTGACCTCTTCAAACTGCCTTTTTTGTCAGACCAACAGCCCAAAATCCAAAGATATTCATTCTACTAGACTGTAAGACAAAGAAAAGCAGGAAAGTCTGGTATTTGAAAAGCTGGAACCATTGAATGTTTAGGTTTTTTTTCCCTCTGATTCAGATTGCTGAAAATGTGTTTAGCATCTCAAAATCTTACTATAGTGCAGGTTAGTGGCTCAACACAACATATACAGAGTGCTTAAAATTTCCAGGTGTAATTTTTTATTCTGGAGCTCTACTTGAATATCTTTGCATGATTCACAGTTCAAAAGTTCCTTATTTATCTTATACTGACCCTTTATGCAGCCCCTCAGTTAAGCCTCTGTCTGAAACAGGCCGTTTTATCTCCTGTGTCTTTAAGGCCCGGATCAGACAGGGCAACTTTGAGCAGCCTGGGGTTTTTTTTGTAATTATTTCTAATTAGAGTGAAGCTTTTTGCTCACTGCTTTTGCATTGCAGAGTGCCTTGCGTTTTTCCACTCTATGTGCCTCATGTTTTTGCAGGAGCAAACTGTACACCTTGAGTTGAAAAAAAATCAACTCAGAGTAGAAAAGTGCCCGATGTCATTTGCGTTTTTTCCCATTGTCCAATTGGATGAATTGAGAGGAGAGCCTTTTGTGGAGGTGACGACAACAAGTGTAGACAACAATCTTGGAGGACAAACTAGTGGTGCCTGTTGCTGGATAGTGTTGCTATATGACTTAACCAACTGTAGTTACCATGATCTGAACAGAAAACAGCAGGCCTGGAGGCAAATTAGTGTGGTACTTGATATTTCAGGTAAGTTCGGTGGTTACCTAGCAACAATTAAAAAAAGACGCAGCAAGCTGCTCTCTTTTTAAATTGTAGGCTTCAAGAAAAAAGGCAGTGTGGTGCACCTCGTGTTTTGGCAAACTTCAAAAAGAACTGTCTGATTAGGCCCCCCTCCCGATGTGCACACTCTGTTCTGTTTGGTCAGCTTCTGGTAGTTGCCTCACAGCCGCTAGTCACTCAGGAGGCTACGTCAACAAACCATAAAACAAACTATAGTAGTAGGATTTCACTACTTTTTCTCATTCTTTACTCAAAATGTCTATTTCTCAAATACATTGGTACATAATCAAGCCGGAATCAAATACAAAAAATTAGAGTGGACAACACAAACAACACATGGAAGAACCTAGCAACAACCTTAGCAACCAAGTCTATGGACCAAATGGCCATTTATGGGCATGCGCAACGATCCGATATCACCTCATCAGCAAGATAGAAAAAACCATTGCAAATGAAGCATTCAGGGCAGGCTGAAGCCTTTTAACTTGCAGGCAGCATTTCTACATATGTTAACCACAAGTTTTGGAACTTTGACCATATTTAACATAGATATCTGACATCTGACATAACAGTATATAAATAACAGAAAACCAGAAAAAACATATTTGGTTACCTTTAAGGGAACCATCTTTAAACACACATTGTTTTCTTCCCTTTAGGTAAAAAGGACACATTCTAGCAATAGATTCTGCACAATAAATCCTAAATGGAAATAACCAGCTCTTATCAAAATTTTGATACATGTGGACATATGGTCATGCTCCTTTAGTTGGAAGAGTTCAGACTGAGGGTTTTGGCATGCACAGCAGTGTGTGATGAGTGTGTGGAGTCACTGTTGGGCTGCCGCAGAGCTTGGCCAAACACCAGCTTGACGACAGCAGCTGGAGAGTAGTGATGTAATAATCTTGTTGCCATGGAGACCTGTAGTTCCCCAGCATCTCCAAAAATCCAAGGGCGGTGGAAAGTCACTGGGCTGGCTGACTGGCTGGGACACAGTACTGCTGTGACAAGATGATACACAGCTACTAACATAAAGATGTCTAGCTGACTTCACACTCACGGTACTAACTGTGTTAATGGTAACTTGTTACGTTGCACAAAAGCTGTTTTTAAAAACAATAATAAAAGTATGATGAAATACAAAAACAAAAAAAAACAACCCAATAAATAAGCAATGAATGTCAAATATATTTACTGCATTTAGGTATGCATATATTTTGCCTGCAATCAATAAGCACAGTCGAAAAGAAACAGGAATGAGAAGGACAGGGATTTTCATGTAAGAAAGTTAGCCTTTCAAGCTAAATCACCATGACTTTGTCAGCTTTGGCCATGTTGTCAGAACAGCTGTGTTGGGATTGCCAAAATCCTCGGCAAGTGTGTTCAGTAAGTAAACTTCCAATCAAATAGCTGCTTGGAACTCTGTTCAGGGAGAGTGGTTGGGAAAATAGAAAACCTGCATTTCAAACGAGTCTCTGCTGTCTTTCATCAGATTATCCCCGTAGAGCAAATGTAAATGGAGGAAGGTTTTCACAGTGAACTCACAACAGTAACTTGTCTAGTATGTGCTCATCAGAAGTCAGTATTTATCCCTAATTGAGGCAGAAAACCTTTTCATCCTTTTGATATTGATGATTTGAGATCCAGATGAGGAGCTAGAGAGAGATAGAGAAATAAAGGTTTAAAAATTGGCTGAGACAGTAAGAGAAAGAAAGCAACAGGAAACAAAGAAAAGGAGCTTGCCGTAGCCTTTATCTCATCATCAGTTATAGTAAAGCCTTGGGATTGTTTCAAAACATGGAAATGAAGTGGTGCCCTTGCCTTGATGTCTTATAGGCCCAGAAACCAACCTCAGGATGTCTGATTATATTAGAAATAATTGAGACCATTTCAGATGAAGCACTGTGATGCAGCAAGTCAATAGGTTAGCAAAGCATAACATACAGCATGAGGTGAAGCTGAACAGCTGCTCTGAATTCAGAAGCCTTTTGGGGTTATTTCACTTAAGTCTTTACCTGAAGAGTCAAACTGTCCAGCTATATCTTCTGGAGTTCATATTATCTTGCCTGGACTGACATTTTTCTTCCTCAACAATACGTTTCTCCTCATCCATTTTGACAGCTATGAAATCATGGACGAAGATTTATTATGACCTAAGAAGAAGAAGTGGTGGTGTGGTAGGATATGCACTTTGATCATGCATGAAATAGCAAAACCACCCAATGTCCACTACAGAAATAAACATTGTTTGAATGGGCTGAAGATAAAATCAAAGAATCTGATAGCAGGCACACCAGGAGTCACACAACTGATTTGGTTGTTGTTGTACAACTACAATAGAAGTACTTATTTAATTAATGACAAGCCAATAATCTATCATAATGAAATGCTGGAGGTGGCGGCAGACGAACACTCACCAGGGGTGGTGAATCAGATTCCAGTGCCATCCTGACCCCATCTTGTATCTGCCCCTGACAAAGGCTTGTATGCAGCGGGTTAAGGGTGACGCCAACAGATACAGATTTTTGGGAAATAACTGTAATAATTTCACCATAGAAACTCCTCTGAGTCAGTTTAAAACCCCCAAAAGGCTAAGAGGGCAGCTGTCTGATAGAAACAGGGCTCTCACACCTTAAGTACACCTTCTGGTTCTCTCCTTTCTTGATCGACACCAGGGCTGATTGCCAAATCTAACCGATTAGATTTCCTGTTGATGTCCATTTTTCATACTACGACCATCGGAGTTGCAGTGATTGATGGAAAGTGTGTCTGGAATGGATTCATTGCTTGAAGTGGTACAAATGACAGAAGGCAGAGGTCTGACTGTGTGTGCTGTGGTTGTGTATGTGTGTTTCTGTTCCTCAGTGAATATGTATGCCCTCGCACATGTGTGTGTTTTATCGTATACCTGAGAAAGACTAAAGAAGAAGCCTAAAAGCAGCTTGTTTGGCACTGATATGTAGAGTCAAATAAAGTTGTCAATCAGAAATATTGACCATCTTGATCTGATTCTTCAAGTCTGACAAGTTGCTGCTCAAAAAGACATTTCTGGTACTAAACAGGTGTCTATGTTAATGAATGGGTGTAGGCGTCACTAGTATCCAAAAGTCAAGTGCAAGTGCTTGGTCCATAAACATCCAAAGTAACCATTTTATTTTAACACAGAACAGTGTGTTATACAAAAAGTCAGCAGCTATATGTAGAGAATACAGATATCTAACAGTATATCATGCCTGGGAGATCAGTCCTTCTCAGTGAGTCATTCTCATGCTGTCCACCTCTCTGAGAGCTATGAAGAAAGGAGGAGAGAAGATGAAAGAGCTCCCACAAGGCAGGCAGACCTGTGTTGCCTCTTCCTTCTTATAGTCTTTAGAAGCACACACACTCAGTGTAAGAAAACTGATCGCCCATGTGTATCCGAACAGCAGCTCTCTGCAAGACGTCATGAGATTATAAAGTAGTCTGTTACCCAGTCTGCTCACTGCTTAGCATGCCAGAGGAGGTTGAAGAAACTAAGCTCATGCGGACAAAGAGAATATTAGAGGGATGATGAAAGACAGATGAGAGAAAGAGAGATACAGGGGAAGAGACAGCAGACTCTTTATGTGTGTTTGTATGTGCATGGGTGGGCGCAAGAGGGAAAGCAAGAGAGCCACAAGGAAAAAAGTGAGAGCTCTTTGGCTGGCACTTGACTGAAGTGTGCACTGTTCTGTGTATGGAAGTGAGCTGATGATGACTACAGTTACCCACTGTTCAGCAGGGGATGAGTGAGAGTGAGTTAGAATGCTTAATATTCTACACATACGCGCATACTGTAACTCCACTATAGCAGGAGTTTAAAAATAGACCGCAGCAGACTTGTGGACAGAGGAGCTGAGCTAAAAAGAGAGGTGCAGTCGCGTATGATGAGGGGGATCCAGACTGGGCTGGACGATGTGAAGGGGAGGAGAGCTTTGGAAAAATGGCGTAAAACAAGATGTCATCTGCTCTGATTAATCATAATCCTATGGGTTTTATGTGATGGATGGTACGAATGTAAAAAACACTATTGCGCACTGCTAGCTACAGTCATTACTGCATTTTAAAAGACAGATTTAACCAAATGTAAATTCCTGACATATTCTGATATTCCAGACAAACATTAATAGTCACAGCAGCTGAAGCCTGTAATTATAACTTCTAATAACTACTAATATTATAACTTCATGTCTTAAACAGCTATGATTACTAATTCTTATTCAAGCCTTCTCTTTAATAAATGAAATACCATCATTTTTACACCTTGTTTTTTGTATAGATTAATTAAATGGGATATAACATGTTAATTTGTGAGCTTTACAGGTGCTGGTAGGTGGATTTTGCTGCCTTTGGACAGAGCCAGGCTATCTGTTTCCCCCTGTTTCTAGTCTTTATGCTATGCTAAGCTAACCATCTCCTGGCACCCAGAGTTTTGCTCTTTTCCCAGCTGAACTCTTGAATGAAAAACTTGGTCCAGTCATCTGAAAGACTGAAGAGGTTGGTTTTACTTCTGTTCCTATATTTTCCCAGGAGAAAGACTCTACCACTGACATTCACAATACTTGAGCTAAAGTTAAGCTACCGTATCCTGGCAGATGAGCTTAAAAACAATGTTGTCACAGTAGAATATTGAGATACTGGGGATATCTGTCTCGCATCATTTTGTAGATATTGAAAGAAACAAAGAGGCAGGGTTGTGGTGAAAATAACAAAATTATTTGTTTTGCCCTGCTGATGGAGGGACTATACAATGGCAATTTCTTTAAAAGGCAGTTCATGTCCCCTGACCAGTTTTTATTGAACAATGACTTACTTACCATGACTGCTAAACTCTGTGCGAGTGTGTGTGTGTGCGTGCCTCAGCTCTGGACTCAAAACTAAAAAGCTGCTGACTATTGCACAGAGACTTACATGAGTGTTTGTGTGTGTGGGGGTGAGGGGGTGGAGGGGGGGGAGGGGGCTTCATAAATTCTTAAAGTTTTACTTACTGTAAGCATAGAGACTTGATACAATAAACTGTGGATTTATGTGTTTCTATTTGGCCACAACGAAAAGCTCAGAAAATAATATTTAGGACAAAAGAAAACAATCTGTTACAAGAACAACATCTGAAAGAGAGCCATTCTTAAAATTAAATGTTTTCAATTATAAATCACACAGAATGGAGCTACATTTGAGGATTTATATTTACAGTTTGTGTGATCTGGACAACAATCATCTGTTGATTCTTTGAATCTCTCAATCATTAATTGTAGAGTCAGTGGAACTGTCAGAGGAGTGTGGCATTTATTGCACTGAAAGTAATCTTTCACTTCTTTTACAACAAATAATAGATGTGACATTGCAAAAAAGAAGTTACACAAGGTTTCAAAACAGCACAAATATGAACAAATGCTTCATGACATCACTGACATACAGTCAGTTGTCAGTTTATTAAGTGGAGCTATATTGAAGAACAATTCTGGCTGAAAATAGCAACAACTCAGATACAAAACAATTCATCAGTTTGTTAGAATCATTTGATTTCAAACGACAGTGACAAACATGTCACTGGGTCCACCCATACACTTGACCTTGTCTTTTCCAAAGGTCTTGATATTGCAATAACAGTGGTTCTAGATGTTCTGATTTCTGACTATTATTGAATATTTTTGATGTAATATGCTCCTTTGAAAACAGGTGTACATTGATAGATTCATTAACAAATGTTACATTAATGCTAATACAGCTAAAATATTTATTAATTAATTTTCAAAGTATACATTACCCGCCTTGCCATCATGTGATACCATGGTGGACAATTTCTCTAATGTTATGTCTCAGATCATCGATCATGTTGCTCCTGTCAAAACTAAAAAGATATATGGACCACCAAAAGCACCTTGGAGAAACAGTGAAAAAGGAAGGAAAAAAATAAGGCAAAAAGAATCTGCCCGAGAGCTGAACGGAAATGGAGAAAAAACAAATTACAAGTTAATTTCAATATCTATAAAATGCACTCTATTGTTATAACAAAGATATGAAATCTGCCAGATAGTCCTACATTTCTCAATTGATTAACAGCAATGAGAATAATGACTGACAAACTGATTAATCCCTCCAAATGTACCCCTCATGAGTGTCTCTCTACGACCAAATGTGATGAATTTGCTGTTTTCTTTCAGGAAAAAGTCTCTCATATTAGAGATAACTAGTGTCTGTCTGGAACAGGCCGATTGCTTATACATACACATATATATATATATACATATACACATAAGTATATATACATACATACATACATATACACACACACACTCACACACATATGTATATATATATATATATACATTTATACGTGTGTGTGTGTGCAAGTGCATGTGTTTAATCGTACCAATTGAAATCAACGTCTCAATTAAAACGGAATTGATAAATTAAATGGTATAAATCCAGACAAAAACTGGGGACTAAACTGAGGTTGAACTGTAAAAGCATTTTACAGTTCAACATTTTGACTGGTTGATTCTGCAACCAGTCAAATGTGTCTGCACTCCTATTGGCTAGTTTTATTGCCTGTTTTTTTCTTCTGTGTGTGCTGGTTCCTCTCTCTCGGGCAGTTTAATTGATCGGGGCCGATGCCTTTGTCCTGCTCAGCAAGTCAGAGCCCAGAAGCCCTGCCCCGCTGTGATGTGACAGTGTTTATATCAAACAGCCCCCGCTGCACTCAGACACAGAGCTGAGCAGCTCACTGTTCCCTTGTTTATTCAAAGTTTATTAATATTAAACATGTTGCGTGTCCAAACAACTTCACACTCGACACTGCACTTCCTTGGGTGCTCAGCAATACACCAATACACACTGAGTTTACGCCTGTCATATGAAATGTGCTACATAAATAAACTTGACTTGACTTGACTTCCTTGGGTGCTCAGCGATACACCCGCCAAGTGTGAAGCAGATTGGATGAACGGTTGTCGAGAAAAGCGAAGAACAGACATACAGACAGACAGACAGAGAGAGGTTCCTTCCTTTAAAGTTAATAATATTAATTTCTTGCAGCAGTACATCTGGCCCCTTGTCACTCTCACACCAATTTACTGCCATGAGCTCAATATCTACATACTCCCCTATTAACTCCGAAAATCTGGAGGAAGTAATTCAGCACCAAGTCTTGCACCTGTTCTCTTGATTCAGTCCCTACCAAACTGTTCAAACTGTCTTTCATTGTTTTATAAATGACATAGTAAATATATATATATATATATATATATATATATATATATATATATATATATTAATAGCTCCTTGTAGACTGGCATTTTCCCTGCTTCTCTCAAGCATGCTATAATCTCACCTCTGAAGAAAAACAACCTAGATCCATTTGTAATTAATAATTACAGACCAATCTCCAATCTCCCTCTTCTAAGCAAAATACTTGAAATAGTTGTATAAAAACAACTGCATGAATATCTTTCAGTTCACAATATATATGATACATACCAGTCGGATTTCAGAGCAAATCTTAACACCGAAACAGCTCTCATAAAACTAATCAATGACCTTCAAATCAACAGTAACTCACAGAGAATTTCCATTTTAGTATTGCTTGATCTCACTGCTGCCTTTGACACTGTTGATCATTCCATTTTAATTCAAAGGCTCACAGTTGTACATTTCACTTTCCTCTGGTGATCTCAGTCCTATTAACAAACTAATAAACTGTATTGATGATATTAATTACTGGAATTTCAGAAACTTTTTAAAGCTGAATACAAACAAGAATGAGATAATCAAAGTCTGAGACAGAAAATGCATTCACACTTGTCACCGCTGTCTCTGAAATACAGTGAGCAAGTCAGAAACCTTGGTATTATTTTGGATACTCATCTCAGTTTTGAAAATCACATTATGTCACAATATGAACAGCGTAATATCATTTGAAAATATATCAAATCTAGAGCCCGACCAATACTGGATTTCTAATGCCGATACTGATATTAGGGAGTAAAAAAAAATTCTGATATTGCCATATCAGCTGTCATTTTATAATGAATATATATATGATAAAAAACGTATGTTTATGTGTGTGTATATGCAGACACACATACACACACATACATACATATATATATATATATATATATATATACATACATATATATACACATATACATACATACATATCAGCCAACCGATATATAGGTCGGGCTCTAATCAAAACTCATATCTCAAAACTCAGAGCATTCATATCTCAAACTGACAATGAGAAACTGGTTCATGCATTCATCAAATCACTTCACTGGCTCCCGGTACAATACACAATCACCTTCAAAATCCTGCTAATATGCTATTAAGCACTTAATGGTTTGGTTCCTCAGTACATTTCTGACTTGCTCACTGATTATAACCTGATATATATATATATAAGCCTCTCAGGTCATCAGGCAGAGGTCTTCTGGCTGTACCCAGAATTAGTTCCAGGTCTGGTTATGGTGCCTTCAGTTACTGTCATCCTGATCTCTGGAACAAGCTGCCTGCTGACCTAAGGTCAGTCACAACTGTGTCCACATTCAAAAGTGAACTCAAAACTTTCCTATTCTCCCAGGCTTATGGCTTATTACTGTGTGTGTGTGTGTGTGTGTGTGTGTGTGTGTGTGTGTGTGTGTGTGTGTGTGTGTGTGTGTGTGTGTGTGCTTGTGTGCCCGTGTGTACCCATATGGCAGCACTTGTTTTTCGTACAGGTGGTTATATGTGCAGCTATGTGACAGGGCAGAGGTTTCTACTTGATAGTGTTGATGTTTTGGAGATTTTTAATTGCTGTGTGGTATGTTTATGTATGTTGGGTCTATGCTTCTTTGATTCAGTTTCTGCATTTTTACTCATGCTTATATTGTTATATTTATATTGCTTATAGTACCTACTCTCATGTTTATGCCTATATTCTTATATTTTGTCCTTCAATGTAAAGCACATTGAGTTTACTTGTAATGAAATGTGCTATATAAATAAAAATTTACATTGCCATTGCCATTGCCAAATAAAAACACTAATACTTGGTATTATTGTAATGTAGTTTCAACATGGACTCAGCTGCAGTACCAGGTTTTATTGCTTCCACTCCTAACTTTTAAACTAGCTCTCTGGATTCTGCAGGAAGCCCACATGACAGTGCAAACAGCCACACATTCCCAAGAGATGACAAACAAGGCAACCACAACATGAACACACACACCACAGACCGCAACACACAGACTAGACTGACCACACAGACAGAGGCATTCTGTATGCTGAACACACTGTGTAAACTTCATATTTACAATCTTTAAGAGCCTATAAAAGGCCACTTTGCTTTTCATATTTTTGCTGTATAGCACACCACTGATGTGTCATAACTATTAAAAGCACATGACAAAAACGTGTTTTTGCACTAGTGACAGATTCCTTCATTGCTATCAAATTATTTATTTTGCTACAACTCTGGAGAATAGTTTTGTGTCAAGCAGACATTACTGCACATACCCAGGCCTATGGTTCAGTGTTTGCTCTGCTCACATCACAAAAAAAAACATATCAAATCACAACATTGCAGAATCAGAATACTTACAAGAATCTAACTAACAATCTACTGTAACTGACACCTTTAAAAACTAAAAAAATATAGCACTGCATTGGAAGGTTTTGTAACATTAGTGCATTTGCATTTTGTCACTCTGCCGCAGAGTAATTAGTAGATAGTGTGTGTTACCCTTGTGAGAGTCCTGGAGTCATTAAAGTCATCTTTATGGTGTAATGTCTCTCTTGCTTTTTTCCATTTCCTCTTGTCCAATGTAAATGTCCGTTCACATGCGCACACACACACGCGCGCATTCACGCACACACACACACACTCACAGAGGATACTGTTGTCTGTAATGTGCCGAGCCAGCAGGCAGCCCAACAGGACGTCAGCATCCATGTGTAATTAAAGCTTTTTGCCTTTCCTTTACAAAACACCCAACTCATATCCCAGTGGGCACATGACACTAGCAACATTTTTGGTGCCATCTCTTTTTAATGCATGAATTTACACAAGTATTATACATGTGCAGAAGAAAAAAAAAATATGCAAGTGAACCGTGTCTTGAACACTGACACACAAAAACACCGTACACAGCGCACATGCAAACACACACGAGTAAAGATGAGACATGCACACACCAATAATTAAGAGCACCTCGGTGAAAACATCATTAGTATGGTGATTAAATATCAACCATTTGAGCCCGAAGGAAATGGGTCATGAATAACCAATGAGGCCGGAGTCTGAGCCAAAATCACAACAGAGTAATTTTCAAGTCCACTGTTGCCGACATTATTCTGCACAGAATCACTGCTGTGTGTGAACTCTTCCTCTCTTGTGACGTCCTCAACTGCAGAGCAAGCCTCTGCTTTCCCAAATAAGCCTTGACTTCCCCTTTCAAATTTGACATAAAAGAAGAGGAGAGAGAACAGAGGAAGAGGAGCAGCGGAGAACACTCCGGTGAGAACAAGAAACCAATCTCCTATTTCTGTAAAGTCTTAAAGATTTCCCTGCTGTGAAGCCTGTGCTTGGGTGAGAAGGATTTCTCTGTCTGTCTGATATCAACCAGTATTGAGAGGCTAATACACATTTATTCTTCTAATCTAGCTTCACTGCTGCTCTCTCAAGACCTGCTGAACCTTACTGCGTCTGGGCCAAATGTTGTGGCTGAAATAGTGACTGAATGTACTAACTGAGAGATTTGTGAAAAGACCAATCAATAAAATCAAAAGAATGTGTTAGGAAGAAACCGGAACATCCATCCATCCAGAGTTTTTCTTTTGAGCTTCCCCAGTCCAGTGGTAGTCATACAACCTAATCCCAGAGCTGCAACTGCTCCCATACATGCAGTGGGGTGATTTAGTTTGGCTGGTTACAGTCTGGCTGCTACTCAGTTCACCACATTAAACCATAATCTCCATGATTCCTCCCAAATATGACAAGAAAATTACTTAATTATGTTTCAGCTACAAAATTAAAACGAGCCATACAGGGGACTTACATTCACACTATGGGGCACGGAAAGTCTGCAACACTGATTGTTACCATTTTAATTAAAGTGATGAAGCTCAGCTTGACTCTGTGTGCCCTTGACCTACTCATCTGCAATCACATGTTCATTACTTTATGAGTTTGTTTGTTCTTGCGCACCCCAGTATTTCAGCAGCCTGCAGACAGACTCGTCTTCAGTTCCTCTCAACAGTGAACAGTTGTGCATGTTCGTTTCTCCCATTTTATCACTAAAAGCATCAAAGGCAACTGCAAAGACACGCCACCTCCCTGAGAGATGTAATTCATCACTGTGAAAAAGAGGCAGAGAATGAATATATTGCGCATTACTTTTTGGCTTCCATTTGTTTCCTTACTTTGGTGTGAGAGAAAAATAAAGTTGGTCTGGTTAAAGCAATGCTACAAGGAAGTGAGAGATGAGCATCTGGGCAGACTGTACAATATGTTTGTACATACAAGTGACTACTGTCAACTACTACTAGTGCAAATGACATGACAAACTACAATATAATGACTCCGTTGCATACTTACAGCCCTTTAAATGTATAACAATGGCTAGAATTCCTATAGCCTTCGGTGAAATGCCTTCAGCATCCTCACTGCTGTGTCACGTATAGTATGTCTTTGCTGTGTCGTCTACCGGTGTCAGGTTCAGTCAGGGCAAGCTCATTAATCTACTCGGCTGCAGTGCTACTGGCTGAGAGAGGAGAGGGACAAAGACAGGGAGAAGAAGGGGAGAAATGAAAGTGAAAAGGAACAAAGAGAGGATTTTGTGGAATTCAGGGTTCAGCCAGGAGACAAAAGACAAAAAGAGAAGAAGAATAAAAAAGATATCAAAGGGGAGAGATAGAGAGAGATGAAGATGGAGAAGTAATGAGAGAAATGAAAAGACAGTAGCAGTAAGCAGAATAAGCTTTGCTTTACTATAAACTCTGGCTACTTTGGATGCTGCTGTACAGCAAATCCACTGACATCACCATGAAGCAAGTGCTTTAAGCGTACTTGCAGGTTATCCTCATCATACACCTTGAGAAACATGTGCATCAGAGATAACCAGAATTAAATATTCACTCTTGCTATAAACACATTCTATAAAGCCAACAACTCCACAACCTCAATACAATACAAACCGTCTTCAACATCACGATTTCTGAATGAAAGCTTTTGACACAACACGGAGGCGCAAAGGCCTCCAAGCCTAAATAACTTCCATTCACTCCCATTCTGTAAATCCCAATGCAGATTAAGATGAATGAAGATTTTTAAGAATCTATAGTAAAACGGATGCAATTCATATTAGAACATATTCTATTCAGAAAAGGATATAATTTTCTCTCCCAAAGTCTTTTTAAAAAATGTGTTTCAATCATTTTTGGGAAGTGACTTGTGTAGACATGTAATATGCACAACAGTAATGCCTAAGGTCTTGATGAAAGTTATAGACCATCCTAAATGTATCTTTTGAGTATGAAATGCATTGATACATACAATTAATTATCAGGTTCAGTTGTAAATATGAATATTTTTATGGAAATGTCATTATTTTAAAATGACAGCCTTTAAGTTGCAAAGCTGGCTGTCGATTCAGATACAGAATATACAGTATGATAAGCTGTGGTCTGTCAATAGTCAAGGCTTCTGATTATACTATGAATAATACATTACTATGAGCTACACTAATTTAAAACTAATTGGAATTGGTATCAACTGAAAGTAATCCTCACTGATTGCTTATTACCATGAAATTGTCAATATAATGTAAGGTATTGGCTTCTATGAACTGAATTTAATGAATTTGGGTTTGGATGCAACATCAACTGTTAGATAAAATACTTTAGTCTGTTGGTTCAAAAATCCAATATGTACAGTACTACAGTGGTCTATCTGCAGACTACAATAATTAGTCGGTGGTGTGAGTAGAGACCCTGACATCACTGGAGTCGTAGATATTACTGTCATGGCCAACAGCCGAATGTCCTAATCTGAAAGCTCACCAAAGCCTTGAAGGCTTATCTCACTATTTCTCCACATTATGGATTAACATGTTATTAAGCAGGCCGCCTTCAAATCAGGAAGACATGTCTCTCGCAGATTTCAGCAGGGCAGCATATAGCTGGCAGCGAGGCTCTGTCTAAAGCACATCCTACTTTTATTCTATATTAAGCCTTTACCGGTTAGAAATAAATCTACTTAGGGGACCAGTATTCCCAGTATGTGGATTATTATGGGCAAAAAGATCTCCCTGAATCCCGTGCTTGTGAGCCTCAATGTTTGGATGTCAGGTCAAATGTATATTTATCTATCCAACGGCTCTATACTGAATGCTGTCCATGCAGAACCTTTATCGAGAGAGGCTGACAGAGCATGCATGCTCTGTTTTTAGCATCACTGTTCATACAGTTCAGGGTGCTACAATATGTGTGGCACCTTTGACTGTGTAGTGTGAGAAAAATACTATCAATACTAAGTGCTATTTTAAACATTTACTTCCTAAGCTGTGCACACACACTTGCAGGGAAATGACAGCTAGTTTTTTTTTTTGTTGTTGTTTTGTTTTATTTATTATTATTACTTACAACTAAGCCAAAGTAAACCACCAGACATAAATCTGTCAAAGAGGCAGAGCTACTTAAAGCAGTTCAGAAATGTGTTAATATGTTGATACCATTAACTCATGGTTTGGATGTCTAAAATTACAAACGGAGCACCTTTTTTAAAATAGTTTCCATTTAGCTCCTTTAGCTTACATCTGGGAGCTTCCCAATCCAAGCAGAATTCTGTTATCAGCTACTGAGCAGATCCACTGGAGCTAACACTGAGTGCCCTGATCAAAGACATTTTGACAGCAGTTGGTGAGTGAAGTGAGAGCATTCATGCATGTCTCAGCTGATCCAAGATTCAAACATGTGTGCAGGATGCACAGACCAATCGCAGGCTGGTTGGTATGGTGTATTAACTGCATAAGGTCTCATTTTGATTGTCACTTTATCTATATATTATTTATTTGCTTGACTGATCACACACTAAATCAATAAAATGCCATGAATATTGATAAGAGCCCAATGTGATGCCAATGTGATCTGATCATCAGTTACAAAACCCAAAGGTATCCAACATATAGAGATAAAAAAGAGACCACATATTCATTTGAAAAGCTGCAGCCAACATTTATTGGCGATTTACTTAAATTATTTATTGATCAACAAAATTGTCATCAATATATTAATAATCTAGTCATTTTAGCACAACATAAACCATTAATGAGTCACAGGCAGAGATACAATTGTCATGCCTTATAAAAAACCATTTCATTAGTCAAAATCCTCTCTGATCTAACGTATATCAAAGCCAAACAAGTGAGGGAGTGCATTGTAATACATCATGGATGAATGAAGGATTGCTGAAGTTCAGTGTATAAGGGTGCATTTATATACTTGCCAGCCTCAGTAAAGAACAATAAATCTACATTTTAACACTTCACTGTGTTAGTCTAAATGCTCCAGCACTCCCTGAGGTTTTCTCTGGACACATTTCAGTGACTAAAGCTATGGTCTGATTGAGGGGTAGGATGTTGCAAAATTTAGCCATTATCATTATTTTAGTGAGGAGGTGAAGGCAACACGGGCAGCAGAACAGGCCCTTGCATGTATGAAAACAATAAGTTACAACCGCTATTCCAATTTTAGCAGTGCACAAGAAGGAAACAATATGAGTACAGAGAGACCACTTAGGAGACAAGAGCAACCTATTTCAATAATGCATCCACAATGCAAAACAAGTGGAGCTCCTTCCAAGTTCTGCATTTGGCTTCAAAAGAACAGCCCTAATTTCATTAGTGGGCTATACAGGATCTGAGCCGGTGCCAGGTGACTGAGCCACTCACTCACAGTGATGAGGTATGTCTCTCTGGATCAATTCTATTCTGTCATTCATCTTACTTTCAGTCTCTGATATATATATATCTTTTGGTTCATGAAAGGAATATTAATTTAGAGCAAATGGCCCACAGCGTTTGGCTCTAAAGAATAATTCCCCAACTACTGGGTCTGGTACTTTCTCAAATGATGAGCTGTACACAGTATGTTATGTTGAGCTATGAGTGTTACGAGTTGTTTTTTTCTCAGGCTATGAATGAATGTGGATTTGAGTCACATAAAGAAGCTTGTATATTCCTATAATGAATTAATGTAATTTATTGTTTAGTAGAATTTTTGTTAATTTATTCATTAAATTTAAATAATTAATTGTGGGATGGTGTAGTGTTTACTCTATTCGTCTGTGTTATCTAATGAGATACTGCTGATTAACTAGACCGTAGCTGTTTAACCACAGTCCATGACTACACAATTCAAGGCCATCCAGGGTATAACTGCTGAACGAAACGTAGATCTAAATATTCTCTGTATTTACTAGGCTCTTTATTACAGTGATATTACTTTGAAAGTAAGGAATATGCACAAGAAACACACAGAGAAAAAATAACACAAGTTATTTTGAGAGGGAGGGATAAATATGGAGTAAACCCCAAAGCTCTAAATTTCAGTAAAAGTCTAATTTCATCTAAAACCTTTTCTCTTCCCTTGCCCTATAACATGGAGACACCTGCTGTCTTTCTCTTCTGCATACTGATTAGTCTACTGATTCCCCATTTGTTCGCTAGTGTTTTAGTATATCAACAGTGTACTCTGCTTTTGCCAGATAATCCATGTTACAAAGTTGTGGTTCCTGCCTGCTTATTGTTCATTCAACATGTCTGCTGATTCTCATGTGTTTATTTACCCGTTTATTGTTCCTGCTTGCCAGTTTTAAAAAGGTAACTACTGTTGGGTCATGGGGATGTGGAGACCATGAGAACTGTAATTGGAGAATTGGAGGTCACCATCTACACAGGACAGTAGTTTATCTGCTAGCCCTCTGCTTGTCTCCCCATCAATTAACCCTCTGCTTATGTTTTCTCCTACAAATTTCTAACGGCAGGGGAGATTACTGAGTGAAGACAATGAAGAGAACGAATCCAGGAATAGAAGAAATGTTTAATTCTTCTAACAGTCTGTCTGTGTAGGTGCAGGACCACACACACATAGACACAATGACCTCTGACCTCAAGGCATAAAAATGCCAGAAGAAAACACTGAACTGTGTTTTCTTTTCTTCTCAGATACAAACAGACTGCACAGGTGTGGAGTTCCCTGCATCCCACAAATGAACTGATGAACTCACTCTCTTCTATGGGTTTGTAAGATTTGTGGACAAGCCACATTCCTTCTGAGTGTCACTCTCTCTTCCTTTATTCTTTTCATTCACAAATTGTCTAAAACAGGGGTTCTCAACCTTTTGTAACTTAAGGCCCACTTCTGATTGTTAAAATATTTCCAAGGATCACCTTCCCGAATAAATGGGGGGAAAAAAGCATGACAAAAAACTGGGCTGTAAATATATGTTATGCCCCTGTCAGCTGTAATGACCAAAATAAATATTCTGCGTACCCTCAGTGAGATACTTGGGCTTGCTTCTGGGAAATAATAAAATCAAGTCATGGTGGGATGGGTGAGAGGCTGACATGCAGAGTAGTTGCTTTCATTTTGTTCCTTGCCTTTGATTTTGTGACAGTCACGATGGAAAACCCTGACTCACATAAATAGGTGGTGGTGAAAAGCAACAGAAATGTGTTTGCTCGTTTTGACAGAGAGGGATATTGACTGGCAGCCAGTATCCAGAATGAAGCAAGGTCAACTTGTGTGAGCTGAAGCTTCAGGCTGCTGATAGTTCCATCAGTTCATTTTCTAACACAGTGGATAGAGCCATGCTTCTGAAGCAGGACCCACAGAGAAAGCTAACAGTGGCAAAACACGTTTGTCTCTACCTAATGATTTGTCGTGATTGGTGCGACTGGATATTGAAACGTAACTCGTCATTGAAATTATACATTTTATTTTGACGTTTTGTATTTATGTGAATTCTTGAGCACATTTAGATATAAAATAACTAGCTTTGTAAATTACCAAAAAAAAAGAATGAACCATTTGGCAGTACCACTACCTCCGCAGCCCAATAGATGAAGCTCTGAGGCCCACCTGTGGGCTGGTCTAAAATAGTTAAATATGCTACTAAGTAAATACTATATATATGCATCTTGACTTGTCTAACCCATGTTAACTTTTACTGTGTTTCAGAACTATTTAATTAGTTTGATGTTCTGGGAAATTCAAACTCCGCTTCAAAATTTGTTAATTATAAGTCACACATATTAATGTATAGTGTATTATTTAGCAATGGTTTGATTGCTAGGATAATGCTTTCACGGGTTCATGATGTGTTGATGGCATTTATGACAGAAATGAGTGAGTATCCAATTGCAAGCGCATATTGAGATATTCGTTAGGAATAAAATTATCCCCCTTTTATTCAAAGACTAGTTTTCTCTTGTCACACAGAAATTAATTAGTAACCCAGGGCGTTCTCCCAAAAGAGCGCCAAGGATCCTATTTCTTCCAGGACACGCCTTCTAGACCATAAAAAGTTTTACAACTCTTTGTCTTTGTCTCTTAATTTTCTTATTAGCTTCTTTTTTTCTGTTTGCATGCTGACCATTGCTGCGGTGTCTTCTTTGTTTTCACTCAGCCTTACCAGCCATTACGGCTCGTGTTGTGTTTTGGGTGTTGTCTTTTTCATTTTCCCTGAGAGCTGAAAGCCCAGAAAGAGACTCTAAACTAACGGCACACCGTTTGCCATTTGAATATGTATTATTTTTGTAATCTCCTATTTTTAATCACATGCTTAAACTTTTAAAGACTTTTCCTAGAACTCAAGAAAACACACAACCCTACGGTGTGTTTATGAAGTGGCCACAGCCAGTCTGAGACCATCTCCAGTATTGAGTTCCCCCTCCAGAGAGGCACTGAACAGACCACTCCACTGAACCTGCAGCTGTAGCCTCAGCCCCCCCAAAGAGCACCACGTCTGCTTCACCCTGCTGCACTTCAGGGTGTTCGCCTCATCATAATCCTCCATCAAGAAACAGTAGGAACTAACCATCTTCCATGTGTTCTGTCTGAGAGTTGATGCAGAGCTAATTGTAAAATGATTTTTGTTATTATTGGTTTGAGTTAGTTACTTACCCCTCAGTGCACCTTTGACACGTTTTGACAAACCTCAATTTCTTTCATTCTGTCAGCAATAACTTGTTAATTTAATTTACCCGTTCATTCCTGCATTCATTCATTCATTTATTCTAGTTGTATATATGTATATATGCTTAGTGTTTTCCATTCATCTCTATCCCTTGTTATTTTAATAAATATCCAGATTTATCGCCAAGTTGTTGTATCTGTGTATTCCTTTATTACAGAAGATGCAGGTCACTGTATTCAGAACTTATGATTTTCAGATATAAGACTGATTTATTTGATTATGATTATTTTTCCTCTTAATTAATTAAATAATTAATTGATTAATTAATCAATAGAGGTGGTGTCCCTTATAATCATACCAACAAGTCCTCCAAATTAAACAACCACATAGGTCGTTTGTATCTGCACTCCAGATCAACCTATTGGAGTGTAACATGCTGCTCTCCAAAACTGTTACAAATCACTGTTAAAAAATAATGATGTTTTATGATGTGGCAATGCTGTGATTAAGGTCTGGTTAGGTTTAGGCACAAAAACCACTTGGTTGGGGTTAGGGAAAGATCATGATTTGTGTTAAAATGTTCACTTGAAACATCATTACTACTTCCTTTAAGTTAGGTGACTTCATTGTCATGGCAAGAGTAAACACCACATTACAATTTTTTCTTAAAAATGTCCCAACTCGCGATTGGAAACAAGAAGTGAACAGCGTTTGAAATGGGAAGGAAACAGCTAAGCAGTCTCCTGCAGCTAAGTCCTTTTGCCACTTTTTGCCTCTAAATCCATTGTTGAACTGTATATTGTTTACCGATTACCTTTTAGATATCTACAACAGGACTCCTGTCAAGTGGAAATACAG
This sequence comes from Thunnus maccoyii, assembly GCF_910596095.1. Classification (NCBI taxonomy): domain Eukaryota; kingdom Metazoa; phylum Chordata; class Actinopteri; order Scombriformes; family Scombridae; genus Thunnus; species Thunnus maccoyii. The sequence continues at coordinate 15,628,766 of NC_056533.1, read as the reverse complement.
TTTAAACCTCAGTTTAAACCTGACCAACAAAAAATATAGTGTCTGTATTTGGGTACAAATATCTGTACCAGCTACCAAAATGGTTAACCGACCTAGCCAGTCATGCACCCTGCAGACACTTCTGTGCTCTGATTTGCTTAGTCCTGTGGTACGGAGGAAAAGAGGTCTTCAACCAAGTCCAATGTTCAGTTGGAAGATCCAAACTTTCCCTTGCAGACAGTAGCAAAGCCAGCTCTACATTTATTGCCAGGTCATGTCCAGTGGTGAGCAGCAGGAGGTGGCACTCTCTATCTTCAAATTCTGGCTTAAATATTTGCTTACAGGACTGGCTGACATCACCACCCGCATCAAATGGTTAAACACAGTTCTGATACTGTCTTGCTTCCCAAATCCTCTAGCACCTTCCATTTTTCCCCCAGAGCAGCCCACCATCTCCAAAGCACAGCACAGTCTAGATCACCTGCTAGCCCTCTGCTTGTTTCCTCACCAATTAACCCCCTGGCCTAGTGTCTGCCAGCAGGAACAGTGCTGTGCATCAGTCCTGGATTGAGGCTGTAAGAGATTGTAGTGACTTGTGGATGTGACAATAATGTGAATATCTCGAGGGGCTAAATGGTGTTGAAGGAACCAGAAAAATAAATGAGCATGTGTCTCCCCATTCTTCCAGGGTCATGATGTAATCAGCAACAATGTCATCAGTACAGGAGAGGGACAGGCATAAAGCATGGGTAGGGTGAATGGGTGGTGATAGTGAGATCTAAATTGGCTGGCCTATCAAACTGGTGGGCAGTCAAAATTACACGGGGTGTCCACAGTTTTAATAAATAATACTTGTTTGTTTCATCTTTTACTGGCTGCCCCGTGAACAATGAACTCCCTATGCCTCTCCATACTTTATTTCCATTTATGAAGGTCATATCTACCACTCTCCCCACATGATGTGATTTCACTGTAACAGCAGCAGTTCGAGGTGTAGGCTAATTGAGCTAAATGGAGAGTGTGACCGTTGTTGAGCCCCATGAGGGGCCTTTATTCTGGGCCACATCTCCAAGGTGTGCTGGAAAGGACAGCAGCCATCCGCTCTCATTTTCACTGTGCCAACAATGTTGTCATGCTCCAGTAAGGTCACTGTAATGTCCTTTAACCAGATGATAAAAAAAGTATGTTCAGTGATTATTTAGCTTCATTTTAGCTTCAGAGATGCTTTGTGTAGAACATAATTAACATAGCTCCCTAAATGTGTTCACACATAAATAAACGTTGATGTTGTTGTTGTAAACAATAGACGATTGATTAAGCCGATGATCCTATTTATGTTTCCATTTACACCATTTGTGCTTCATCAAGAGCCCCATAGTGTGAAATAATGGCATGTTTCATTATTTCCCATGAGAGAAATAATGAAATCTGCCAACACAGAGATAATCCCTTTCAATAGATTCTCCACTGAAAATTAAGGATTCTGTCCCTGCTGTGTGCTTTCAGTTGCTAAAATGGTGGGATCAGCATATCTTAACAGTCAAACACTTTGATTCAGGACTGGGTGAAGGAGCTGCTCAGAAGTCAAGGTGGAACAAGTGCTGGCTGTTGTTTGTTAAAAACAACTCATCAGAAAACATTAAAAGAACCATGTCTTCCCCAGACGAATCAGAAGGTAAGAACACAGTGTTTTGCTAATAAAAATGATTTGAAAAGAGATACTGGAACACTGAAACTGAAAGTAAAGACGGGAAGTTAGACATTTTCTGGCCAAAAAGTAACACAAACTTCAAAGGATATATAAGTGATTGAAAGCCAACAGGAAGGCTTAAAAGGCTCTAGCACAATCATCTGACAGCGTGACCCTTCATGTCACATTGAAAACACAATCTAATGTATAATATCTGATGGAAAAGCGATCATGTCTATCCCACTTGTTACAGACAGGATGCGGACAAGCATGGAAAAGACCCAAGGTTGATGTAAAATCACCATTTTATCTGTCCCCAGAGCACTGCCACTTTAAGTTGCTGGAAGTTGAAAGGCTTATTTTGCCTTTGCCGTCAGATCCTAGAAATGAGCAGGTGGTGATGGTCTTTGTGTGCTGTCATCCGTAATTCAGCAGCACCAAAATCCCTTCGAGTACATCAAAAGCAGCTCCAGCAACTCAAACGAACAGGTTAGATGATGCACACGTCAGACTTCTCAATGATGCAGCCACACAAAAGACATTACAGGGACATTCACACACGCACACTTGATTTACAAAGGAAGTAATACACATTAATCACTCGCTCTTACTCCTCCGCTCTCTCGCTTAGAAACACACAGTCTGTTTACTGACTGTGGTCATGTCTCGCCTTCATTCATGTCAATATAACAATTGATTTTTGAGACGGCTCAAGGAATAAAAAGAAATGCTTCAAACAAGTCTGCAAGGGACTGAATGAGTTAGTGAATGACTGATTCAATGTGCAGAATTAATTGGTATTACCAGAATGCATGGAAGCCTCTGCATAAAGCCATTAAAAGGAATAAAGGGCATTGATCTACACCAAGTAACCAAAAAGAAAAAAACACATTTACAATGCAAAAAATTCTACCTCACTCCATCTGATACAACGGCTCCACAATCTCAATAATGACCGTAAAGTACAATCAATGCTTCTTCTACACTGTGTCAACAACAAATAAAAAGCAACGATGGGCCGATATTACAGCTGAAACAACCACAAAACACAGTGAGAAAAGAGGAGGTAAGACTTAGTGGACCCCACAGCATTGGATCAAATAACCGAAATTACTTGAAAGCTACTTTGTTTTAAAGCTAAACACTTCCTACATTCAGCTTTAATAAATGCTTTCTGGAGTAGGAATGAAAAAATAGATGTTGTTTCCTCATACAGCACTACTTTGGCTGTCTTTGGTAATGCAACAGAGTTAGACCAGTGCAATAAATGGCAGAAATATTGTCATGTGTATGCACTGTATGTGTATATTCCGTCTTGCAGCAGTTATGTTGCATCCTCATAAAAAATCCTTATTTTATGAGTATATATCATTTTAGATTGGAAAAAAATGATGCATCCTTCACTAAAGTTGTGTCAGGTATGAAGGAATTTACAAACAAATGTAAACATTTTTGAGTTTAAGAGGTTATCTTGTGATATCAAACTGATACACCTTGGTCAAACTCAGGGTCAGTTTGAAGGGCAAAGAATCATGACACCTCCTTTATTAAGACAAATTATTGGGAGAAGGCAGACCTCTCTTTAGACTAATTATAATCTAAATAACATTTAACCTGTGATTAACAACCTATGAAGACTCTGCCTGTCTCATGCAACCAGAAGATCCAAAAATCCTCACTGAGCTGCACTGAAATCATTCAAGATCAGATTATCCAGATTAGTTTCATTATGCATTCAAATCACTGCATGCATGAAGCTGCTGAAATGGCAATTTATAGAGATTTGATTTTGCTTTTTTTTATTACCATTCCTTAGAAATGCATGCATGCGGTGCCAATTGACTATCTTGATTTTGCTGCGCAATGCACGCACCACATGCAGTCATGATGGGATGTCCACACAGGTAACGTCTCTGACGAAAGCAGCATCTGCAGCCCCAAGATAACAGCCCTCTGATCATAAACACACAACAACATCCAAATATACTGTGATGGAGTTTAGATAGATGACACTTCCTTTAATCTGAAGATAAATGTTACAGCTACCAGCAGCAGATTAAGGGAGACATGTTCGGGGAAATGTCATTTTTACCTGATCACCAAACCGTTACGTGTCAGTGGCAATCGCAAGGTGATATCAGAAACAGGAAATGTTGGTCCCCACTGACCTGAATCGTGCAGGTGTACTCCGAATCGTCCAGCAGTCTCACGGTGCAGTTGCATTCCCTGTCCAGACTCCTGATGCTGCTGCTCATCAGTCGGCTCAGCATCTTCTCGGTCGTCTACGTGCGGGACCAGGGAGACGGACACACACACAGCACATACATACAAGTTTATCTTCTGTCACGTTAACGACGTCCTTGTTCTTTGGTCCAACACCTGGTCAGCGGCAGCGACTGTGTGGAGCTGCGGCGGTGGTGCATCGTTTTGTCAGTGTGTGAGAGCTGACTGGCCGAGACACGCTGCGTTTCTTCAGTCAGTGAGGAGTGAAAATTGCGCTGCTGCTCCTGCTGCTGCTGCTGCTGTTGCTGCTCCTCTCTCTCTGGTCCGGTTAAACTGTCACCTCTCACCACACCTTCTCCCCCTGTCTCCTCGCAGTTGCCATGCCGCTCTCAATGCTGCTGGGCGGGCTGAGGCTGGTGAATGGCGAGTCCTCCAACCAACAGAGCAATGACTGAGATGCTGCCTTCACAGAGTAACGAGATGAGCCGAAATTCCGATAGGTTGTTATACGTCGTGACTACAGCCACATGGTCGGTAATAATAATAACACAGTGGGGCCTGTAGTTTCAGAAGTCAAACAACAGACAGCCTTATGTTGCTGCAGAAGTTGAGAAAGAACTGATTATTGACACTTATTATTGTTCTTTTAGAAAAAAAATATCCTGAGGCAACAATTGGCTTTTTGAACAAATGCAAAATTAGAAACAGGTAGGCCTACTAAAATCACATGTTAATATTACTTTAACTGATCAATACATAACATTTGATGTCATATAAATGGTCTTAAAAGGCAACATCTTATTGAAACAGGTTTATGGACTCTGTCACTCAAACGTCACACCTCATTGGCCAATCAGAAATCAGATTTTTTTCATTTACCATTTGCGCTCCTGCTTTAATCGCGATACTTCCGACAGAACATGAAGGCAGCAGCAGATTTTTAACACTCCTTCATTTCATTTTCCACAGATTAAACGGTTCCTGTCTCACTCACACGGTTAACACGGCTGCGCAATAATGTGCGGCCGAGTAAAGCAAGGAGAAACATTGTTACCATATGGCTACAGTTATTGTTATGCGTTTGGCTCATGTAAAATAGACACATTTGGTTGGATCATGGACAGGAATGCCTCTGCCAGATTTTGAAAGAACTGTGAAAGAACTATGTTTTCCAGCACCAGCCTACTTCACATTCATGCAATCACTCTACAGTGTTCTCAGCTTTTTTTTTCCTGAGAGCAATTGCTGTCACGAACAGCGTACTTTTTTAGCATCCCAATTGCAGAGAGCTGTCTGATGAGTTTGAGTCAAACTATAAACAGTTTCTTTAACTGTGCCTCTCTCTAGTGGTGATTTATGGTCAATGAAGTATTGGAAAATACAGCCAACTCGAATTAGCTTCCAACACATACCATCCATGTGTTTTTATCACGCAGAAAAGTGCCGAACAATACTCTTTGTGTTCTCAGGACTTTATGCTTTCTGTCCCAAATGCCCGTGCGGACACTGGAAAAGGGGCATTTATGTATTCTGCACCTTCAGCGTGGAATACGTTGCAGAATGACATGAAACTCAATGAACTAATCTCATTAAACGTATTTAAATCCAAAATGAAAGCAATAGAGGCAGATTCCCTTTGGTGTAATGTTTTTAATTTAAGCAATTTTAATTTTAAGCAAATCATTCCTAGATATTTCTCTTTTGAAATACTGAGTTTCCTTATGCTTGTTTTTTTTTCTTTTTAAACGCAGGCTGCTGACAGCGACCACCGTCTACTAAAAAAAAAAAAACTTCCTCATGCAAGTAACCTATAAAAGAAAATGTCTCGAGCTAGTACAGACACAGGTTCAAAATAACAGGTATTATAAGAGCAACGTACGAACATAATCGGACCGCAAAATCAAAAGGAGCTCATCTGCCGTGACATTGTACCACAATGCCGTGACCCGGATTCGAACCGGGGTTGCTGCGGCCACAACGCAGAGTACTAACCACTATACGATCACGGCGAGCTACGATGAGCTGACGTACTACTGCGTGCAAGAACATGGGGTGTTTGATAGCACTACTCTTGTGCGGCGCCGTCATCATGTAAGCGGGGAGAATATTTGCTCTGCTTCTGTTCATGCTTCCGGAATGATCCAAGACAAGAAAGATTACAGGTTTTCATTCAAAACTCTGCTTGTAAGTCACCACATTTTACAAAATCTAGCTGACGTAAAAACTTCAGCTCATTTAAACTTTTAAATTTCCCCCGGGACTTTTGCAACACGACAAACCATACACTCTCTTAGACAACAGTGGTCAATAACAGAAGTGTATAACAATATTTTGCCTAATTATGCCTTTTATTTGTCATTACGTTTGAGTTGCGCTCCAGTCTTGCGCCTTACAACAGAGACATCTGGTGGATAAAGCATTACATCTGTGGCTTCACCAGCCGCACTCTGGTTGGCTGATTTGTCTGGTGACGTAGCAGAGCTTCCCGTTTTGTTACACAAGCCAACGTGCATGTTATCAAACACCAAATTCTTTGTAAACACAGCATCGGCCGAGCAGGATTGTTACTAAGGCACAATTAAGGTAAAGTTCGTCTCCACAACTGTGCGCTCTGAATAAATATCAGCATGTTACTTTTCTTTCACTACGCTGTTACATTTATCCCGTTGTTGGTTCATTTTGTGTGTTGACAAAACCCGTCTTAAGTAAGAGAAAACGCAGGAGTCGATGCTCATAATTTCCTGCACTTTTGTGAAGTCAAATGCACCTTTTACAAACATGATGATTACGTTTGCAACACCAACAATTTTGACAACCACAGTTTTGTAGTTTTACCAACAAAGTTTTAATAGTTTAAATGTTGTTCAGCCAGGCCAGTGAAAGTATCAGTCAAGTTATTAACAAAAGTTTGTTTAAGTTACATGTGTCAACTGTCTTTGAATATGCATATGTAATTTGCTTACATGTTTTATAGAATTTGACCTTTAGCATATAATGTCTGTGCTGTATGTGTTCACAGGTTGGTTGTTAGAGGCATGGCTCACACATGTATCCACTGGTTCCGCAAGGGACTAAGACTGCATGACAACCCAGCACTGATGGCTGCTCTGAGGGACTGTAAGGAGATCTACCCTGTGTTCATCTTGGACCCTCACCTCCATAACAGCACATGTGTGGGCATCAACCGCTGGAGGTTCCTCATAGGAGCACTCGAAGACCTGGACTGTAGTCTCAAGAAACTCAACTCCAGGTACACACACAGAGAGATGATATTCAGGAATATTGGAGATATATAAAACACATGATAGTATTTATAAGGTAATTGTAAGATCTTGACTGTGATTATAAGATTAAGTAGTCAGACTGGATTTGCTGCTGTTATTGTACACATGTGGTCATGTGGTGTCTTTAACTCCTTCAGGCTGTTCGTCGTAAGAGGCAAGCCAGACGATGTGTTCCCCAAGCTGTTCAAAGAGTGGAAAATCACAAAGTTGACTTATGAGTACGACTCAGAGCCCTATAGTCTGTCCCGGGACAAAAGGGTGACCGCACTGGCCAAAGAACATGGAGTCGAAGTCATCTATAAAATCTCCCACACTCTTTATGATATAGAGAGGTAGCGTACACAAAGTTGGGTTTTTACACACCATTTTTATTCATTTTTAGGTGCTACACAAATATAATGTAATATTTTTCTTGACAGATAACATTTATTGTCTGTTATGTCCTCACAGGATAATTGAGGAAAACAATGGGAAGGCTCCTCTTACATACAACCGCATGCAGGCAATAGTGAAGACTCTTGGCCCCCCTAAGAGACCAATCTCTGCTCCAACCATGGAACACATGAAAGGTATTCAACTACCAGCAGCACTGGATAATGTCAGTGAATTACCATATTGTTACATGGAAATAAACACTGAACAACTAAGTTAATCTAAATATAAAATATACATAGAAAAACAGGTTAATTGAAGTATATCTTTTCTGCCAAAGATGTGAAGACCCCTTATTCAGAAAACCATGAAAAGAAATACGGGATCCCTACACTGGATGAGCTTGGCCAGGACATGACAGAGCTTGGAGAGGAGCCGTTCCCAGGCGGAGAACAAGAGGCTCTGAGGAGACTAGATGAAAATATGAAAAGAACGGTATTTCAGTTTCACATACTTTGGTTTTTTTCTCTCTCTGCATGATCAAAAAATAACCTTCAGTGGAGAATCTTACTAGACCAACATCCAAAACCAGCAGTTAATGCAACTGTCTTATTCACATGTTTTGTCTGTTTTCTTAATTCAGGGTTGGGTGTGTAGCTTTGAGAAGCCCCAGACCTCTCCGAACTCTCTGAGCCCCAGCACCACTGTTCTCAGCCCGTATCTCACCCTCGGCTGTCTGTCTGCACGCACCTTCTGGTGGAGGCTGACAGAGGTCTACCAGGGGGTGAGTGTCACCACCACAGTACAGTTTTATGCTATGCTATCATGCACAATTGATGGTCTATAAGGGTAATTTTTAATTGAACCTTCTCTATGTTTATTATATTTTCATTTGAGTGATGCATGTTAAAGTGTGACTTTGTCTGACTGTTGTTTGTGTGGTTTTTGCAGAAGAAGCACTCGGATCCTCCAGTTTCTCTGCACGGCCAATTACTGTGGAGAGAGTTCTTCTACACAGCTAGTGTGGGTATCCCCAACTTTAACAAGATGGAGGGCAACCCCGTATGCACTCAGGTGGACTGGGATACCAACCCCGAATATCTGGCTGCATGGAGAGAGGTAAGTCCATTAAAGAAAAATTTGAAGGGAAATAAAAGAGTCTCTTAATCATTAACAAGTCCTGTCAACTTATCCTGTATTTCCCTCAAGGCTCGGACTGGTTTCCCCTTCATTGATGCCATCATGACTCAGCTGAGGCAGGAGGGTTGGATCCACCACCTGGCGAGACACGCTGTCGCTTGTTTTCTCACCAGGGGAGACCTATGGATCAACTGGGAAGAGGGGCAGAAGGTGTGTAAATTAGCTTGCCCTGCTGTGAGCTAGGTTAAGCAAAGGTTTTTTCAGCCTATTTCAGCATTTTGCTCACTGCTTCAAAAGGTGTTTGAGGAGCTTTTACTGGATGGCGACTGGGCTCTGAATGCTGGGAACTGGCAGTGGCTCTCAGCGAGTACCTTCTTCCACCAGTTCTTCAGGGTCTACTCCCCTGTCGCTTTTGGCAAGAAGACAGACAAAAACGGAGACTACATCAAGTAAGATTGTTAACCTTAAAAGCTCAAGTTATCACATATGATACATGTATTGCATTAAATTATTTTGCCTCTACTAACTTTGCAGGAAGTACCTTCCTCTTCTAAAGAAGTTCCCAGTTCAGTACATCTATGAGCCTTGGAAAGCTCCACGCAGCATCCAGCAGGCAGCAGGGTGTATTGTGGGTAAAGACTATCCACATCCTATTGTGCAGCATGAAGTGATCAGCAAAAAGAACATCCAGAGGATGAAGTTAGCTTATGCCAAGAGATCCAAAGACCCTGCCGAGTCACCCAGCAAAAAGCAAGGTATTGAAATAAACATATACTTTGATGAGAGATTTATCTCCTTTGATGAGTGTGCCTTTCTATTGTAGCTGCATGTTCACAGAAAATCCTCAATATTTCTTTTCTTTTTTTCCCCCAGGTGTAAAGCGGAAAGCACCATCTGTCATCGACATGCTAAAGAAGAAAAATAAAACAGCATAATGTTATGCAAAGTAATGTAAACAGTAAAGTTATAGTGACTGTTCATCACAAATAACTGTATATACTGGCTTTGTCCTTCTACTGCGTCAGACCTGTCTCATATACAGTATGAGCAGGCAGACCATATCTTTTTTTATCCTTCATTGGTTACCATTTTATATTTTAAATACTGTTTTGATTTCTACTTTTTATATATCTATTTCGGTGTTAATGAGTATAGCTGAGTGTTAGATTAAAAGTAAACAAGAATGTATATGTGTGTTTATTACATGGGGAATAAATTCAGATTTATTGAGTTTGATGGTCCTATTTTGATTGAATGCTACAGTTTATATGTAACTGAAGTGGTAATATGCCTTACTGTTACACTCTGGTATGACTGCTCAGACGTTTGTACCCACTTCAAATAAAATTTGTAGAAATGATGTACCAGGTATTTACAAATGAGATGATCTAGTAATTTATCAGCATTAGTGACAAAATAGTGACTGTTGCATGACCTGATGTTGATTTTTAGCAGTTTGTCTGCGTTCTAGTGAAACATTTATATGAGAGTGTGTCTTTTTCATATCTTAGTGCAGCAAATGGCCAGTTCAGTGGTGATGTTTCAGAGCCTGTCACATTACCACCAGAGGTCACTGTAACTCTACTTGCAGAAAAATCTTATGTCTTGTGTCTTATACTGCATATTATTTGTGTAATAAATTTATCAAATTAACAAGGAATCTATTAGAAGGGTGTTAAGGGTTTCACTCTATCAGACATATTTAGTTTTGGGACATTACCAATACAAATGTCAGTAGGAAATATATCTGTTGAGTTGAAAGATTTAGAGCTGTGGTCAGCACTTAGCAGCAGACATTTTATACTCTAAACGTAAAATATTATTACAAGCTGTAAAAGTGTAATGAAACTAAATTCAATATTTTAAATCTTAAATTTAAACCCAATTTTACGTTCAGTGATGAGTAATTAAGACCAGAATGCTATTCATTTGCTTTTATAAGAAATTCATTTTGACATTTTCTTTAATCAGGCCAAATTTATCCCAAGCATCATAATGATCATCAGCATCTGTCAAATCAGGAAAATGCTGCTTATGCAATATTAACAAAGGCCCATTAGTCAATATAGAACATGTTTAGAATCTGTGCATGTGATTGGTCAAGCAGTGCAGTGCTACGTAACGGCAGGATGCGTGTGTGTGAGAGATTGTGTGGGGCACACAGCTGTCCTTGGAGGTCAAGTCTTCTCCTGTTTCTGCTTCCTTGGAGCTGACACTGGTGTGAATATTCAGAAGATGATGTCACAACCTCAGCAGCAGGCCAGATGGCCATACAAAGCCAAGCTCAGTTTCCACAGAGACCTGTCAAACATCAAAACAATCTGTTGTCCCAACTGTGCTTGTGTATTGGAGGGTGTTTGTGGGTACACTTGGCATTGATCTGCCAGCTAATAAACTCTCACGTCACACGACAGAGCCCAACAGGTCTGGCTGAACTGAAATGACATAGATTCCCCACGTTAAGTCCAGATTTATTCAGTATTTTTTCTTCAACATTTTAGGAGAGACAATCAACTATTTGACAATATATCATTATATGTTTTGCAATTTTGGTCTTATAAACATGCAAAATTTTCCCAGTCGCAGATACTGTAGTTCCATTAATCTGTGATCAAAATCACATTTATAACTACCTCTCCCCCTCTCTTGTCCACTGGTGTGCCCCTCTCCCTTTCTGTCTGTGTCGACACCTCGCCACTCAAAAAATCTTGGATCTGGGTGCTGTAATACCCCAGTTAGATTAGAACAGTGTGTCCCCGTGCAGCTGGTGTTTCATGTAGCTTTAATAGTAGTGATTTATCTCAGGAGTTTATTTGCTCCGCAGCAGCAACATCAAACAGTTAATTCCCACTCTTTACGTAATCAAATGTGCTATTGTGAAAAATAGGAGTACAGCCAGCCAGCAAGTTATAAAGCAACTCATTTTTATTTCTTCAAATCTGTTGCCATAATGATGGGGCAAGGGCTGTTTTAATATCATTAGGAGCATAATTTGAAAGAAATGTTTCTCATCAACTGAAAAATAGTATGAATGTACTCAGCCACTTGATTATCCATCTCATCATTTAAAACAAGAGGTAGCACTCAATACACACACTCATGTAGGAGCTGGTTTCATTGGCTCTTAAGTGGGTCAGTCCAAGTTTACATCACTCCATACAACATTTTCTGAAGATTACCTTAACACCAGTGGACATGTTCTGCTTTAATTCTTTGATTCAATGTTAGCTGACAAATGATAGAGAATAGAACTGTTTCAGTGGCAACTCCGTCATTCAACACAAAGGTACCCCTGTGTGAGGCTATTTCACCTGGTGAGAAGTCACAGAGAACACCTGTTCAAAACAAAAATGCTGTGAGTGTTTAATTGGACAGAAAAATGAAACTATGCTGACATTCATTTCGGCTAACATTGTGTATGAGTCAAGGGCATAATGGTTTGCTGAAGGCTGAAGGCAATTGTTCTCTGACTAAAACTAATAGATAGGAAAACAGTTTCTGTATAAACTTCACAATTTTCTCTTTTATTCGTGCTAATGGCATTATTAGAGGAGAAAGAGCGAGGGACAAGAGGAAGTTGTGAGTGAAAGGTTTATGATCACATGCTGAAAGGTCACTATTTATTGGATGTCCATAGAGCTGGCAAATAAATGCCACAGAGAAACTGAAGAGCTGAGAGTTGTCCAACCTGATTCATACCTTTTGGTCTTTCTGTGTTTCCACCGGCATACACCTTTGCACACATCCCGAACAACAATCCTCTAAACATGGGCTTGTCCATTACCACTCTGATTCTAATGACTGATTATAACAATTTACATTTGCCCCACAGTAACCTCCTTCTACTTCTGATAGTGCACAATTATGTTCGCAAAAGATAGATAATGGTAAAACAAAGCCAGAGGTAATTGTGTCAGTGAACGTCATCAGTAGCCCTTCCATAAATCTGCCAGACTAAACCACAACAGGGTTTTGAGAAGGGCTATACATAGCAAAGCATGAGGCAATGGGCATGCAATGTTGAAATCATGCCCTCCACAGACCCCATCTGAATTCAGATTTGGAGAGATTGTTACAGCATTGACGTGGTGGTTTGTTTTAGGGAAAGGGGGTATTATATGACGTGGATGGAAACAAAACTTTGTGGAACTCTACAACTGCGTGTCTATAAAAATCAGAGAATTCTCATTTATTTGTGTTAGATCCCATTGTTGTTGAGAGCAGAGATAGATGTTCCTTCCAGGTTTTAATTCTGCCCACAATATATTTACGCATTAATACTAATCTTCATATATATGGGAAATCCTTTTCCGACGACCAGCAGTTTACCACATGCTTAAGGGGATACACTGTCAGATAGTCACATGACAGTCTCTCAGCCTCTGTAGTGTTTCCACACCCTGTTGTGCTTTGATGTCTCTGTACACACCCCTTCCAGAATATCCAGACCATGCTGAGGCAACTGTGTTTTGCAGCCCCTTCACAGAAGATTGGCAGCCAGACAAGGCTCTCCAGCCCATACATGTCTATCACCACAGTGTGTGTATGTGTATGTGTGTGTAGGCTCCATTGTTTGGGAGCAACTGATGGAATCCATTCTCATATTCTATACTGTGTGTCCATTTTTTTGAGAAAAAAAGGCCCCTCGTTGTTAAATCTATTTTTAATGGTTATAACTTTCATCAGAATATTTATGTGTGATTTTGTTTGAACTCTTCTTATAGCACTTCAGTTAATCTGCGTCATTAAATTGTGTAAGTATATCACCTCCCTGGCAGGAAAAGTGGAAAGTGTGGTAGATACGGAGGCATATGATAGATGGATGGAACAAAAAAAAAAGAAACAGAAGGCACACAGCCATATGTAATATGATGAGCCTATGTGGTAACATGAGAGAAAATTCAGATTGATACCTTTGAACTTGATTTAGGGAGAACCCAATCAGGGAGCTGTAATTCATAGTAGTACCCGTGCCAGTTGATATCAGTTCAAAGCAGAGTTGATGGCTTTGCAGTTTGTTTACTGTGCAAGAAAGACATTAGGTTGAAGGTGAAAAGTAAAGCCTTTTAGAATGTAATTTTGACAGTGTTTAGTTGTCAACTCAACAAGTTAAATTGATTTTTTACTTAACTATGATTTATTTGATGAAAAACAAAAATGTCAACAGGGTATCACTTTTCAGGCTGACTCAAATATATGTGTGAATACAGTTTAACAAAATCAGTACATCACATAAAGTACCTCAAAGAATAATAATAAAAAAAATATTGCTGATATAAACTCTGTGTGAGTGTGTGTGTGTGTGTGTGTGTGTGTGTGTGTGTGTGTTTGTGTACATGCGTGCGTGCATGCATGCATGCATGCTTGTGTAAAGATAAGAGCCCATAGCTGTTTGGCAGTCAGTAGGATCTGCCTATATAAGGCTGTTCTATTCCTACTGCTTTTACTCTGGGGATCCACAGCAATTGTCAGTTGTAGGACAATGCATGCCAGAGAACTTGGTGGGCTTCTCCATTGTATGTTATTATACTTTTTTTATTTTAAAGAAGAGATACTTCTATATATGTGTAAACAAGTCCTTTGGTAAAAAGAGGTCAACATAACTGCACACATTTATGTTTGGAAAGTAATCTTGTGAGACCGGATTACTAAAAGTATGTACTGCTCATATTAATGGACTTAAAAATGAAGGCGTCATCCTCCTGACTGACAGGCTCATATGATTTTTTTTACTACAGTTCGTATCCAGAACTAAACAGGCAGTTTAGGGAGAAGAGCAGCAACTACCGACCCAACAAATGTTCCTTCTCTTCTCTGAGATCATGCTATTCATAACAGAATAGAAAAAAAGCTTCACTCTGTTTTTTTTTTTAATCCTCTCCTCCTATTTGGGGAACTACTAAATCTGGGATGACCTTGTATTTGACTTGGTATTATTCTGAATCTTTCTTCTCGTTTCTATTCAAACATTTTATTACGTATCTTTTAATTCTTCTGGTGCTTGTATATTGTTTTTTATAAAATAGTCCAAAGGCAAGTTTTGGAAAGTGTGATGTGCTCTTGTGCCTATTTGCAGGCCAACTATAAATAGTCCAGCAGCCTACGCATGCTCATGTTTGATTGGAAATCGCAGTGCCTTAAGTCAGTGCTGTGGGGTATCTGTCAAAGGAGGGAAAGAAACTTGTGAATGGTGAGTTAACAGTATGAAATAGATTGTTTGCTGAGTACTCTCCATGGAAATAACAGATGGGACAGCATGTAAATGAGGTATAGTATATTTAAAGAGCATCTTTTGCTGATTTTTAATTGTATTTTTAATTTCAATCAAAAAAAAAAAAAAAGTTTTTTCTAAATACTTAATACAACTTTATGTAATATAACTTTCTGTTATCCTGTCTGTTATCATGTTATCAGAGTTAAGGTTTTTCCTCCCTGTTCTCTTTTAGCTCCTATCATCTTTAAGGAAAACTAAAAAATAAGTGACAACAAAAAAGTTTTTTCTTTTTTTTTTCTTGGAGAACTTTTTTTTCTTTCTCTGAGTATACCTTTATCTGGGGGAAAATGGGCTCACGGAGGAGTTCCTCTTTTGGCAATGGACGATCCAGCAATGGGATTGAGATCAATGGGAGTAGCCGGCCTGGTGGCTGCAGCTACCTCTCTAACGTGAGGCCAGAGACCAGGTACAGATTCCTGACTAACACCGTGCATTGTCCAGTTGAAACACCTCTGAAAGGCCCATTTTTTCCACCATGTGCACTAATATACATCAATACTTCAAGATTTTCCAAACTTGGGCATGTTATTTCTCTGTTTGTTGCCATGGTCACCAGGGTTTACTGGTGCTGATTGAACATCATCTCAGTTATGCACTGTGGGCCCCATTTCACATCAAGTAATACACTAACAAGATTTTTCATGGAGCAACAAGGGGTGTTGACCTTTAGGGTTAACTTTAATGATACATTTGTTAGGAAAAGGCTATAAAGAGCTCTTTTAGTGAATAAGTTTCTTCTAGGTTTGTGGCACAGACCAAGATTTACATCAACAAGACCAAAGGAATTATCTATTGCCTTCTAATATTTTTAAAAAAGCAAACAAACAATACTTTTGATTCTTTGTCAAACTTTGTTGGCCCTTAACAAGACAATTGTTCACATGCTTCACAACAAAAATGTCCAATGTGTTATTACTGCAAAATAACGTGTGAAGATCATTTTCCCAGCAGGCATTGGGTCAAATACTATGAAAAACAAAGAGAAAAGATACAGAACATGCTTTTAATCAAAATTTCCCACAAGAACACTATTTTGCCTATAGATTTACCTTTAAGCTCATTACAGATACTATTTTGTTGAATTGCACTAGATCAACACTGAATTCCATGGACATGGACAGCAGTGTGATTTGCATGCTTACAAGCCATATTCTAGCAGTATACTCTTTAAAAGTGTGACTGTCTTCAGCATTAGTGTCTTGTTTTGTTTGCTTAATCATGAGCAACATGCACTGAAGTGTAACAGTATCCTTTAACTGTGCACTGACCCAACACTGAAATGGATGTCAACACCAGACATGGATCAACTGCATGTACAGTAATATATCCAAACACCACAATAATGTGCTCATAATATGCATGCAAACCCTCATCATTTACTATTATTATATGTGTGTGATGTCTCCTCCGCATTTCCACATGCTAAGATAGCTCCATATTCTGGATTCAATACATTATGTTTATGGTAATGTGTTTAATTTCAGTAATTAATGTCATATGGACTCATGAAACCTCTCTAAAGAAATGGCAAATAACCAGTCTATACTGAATTGAAGTATTGAAAGAAGGAGTAACACTTCCTTTGTTTCTTCCTTATGTGTTCTGTGAAAAAAGAAATTAATATGAAAGATACGCCTCTGTTTTGGTTGACTCACCTGCCTCAACCTGCTATGGTGTTATTGTTGTGATTACATGTATAATTTAGTTATTAAAGATATTGGACTTTTAATGAAAAAGTCAGCAAACATCCAGATAAATAAAACTATAAATAGCACAGTGCTTGTTTAGGTCCCCAGATTATATAACATAATGAGAGCTCATAGTCCAAATAATTTTATTAGTCATGTCAAAACATAACCAACCTACAGTACTGCTGCGTGGTGACCTGCTTGCATTTGCTTCCTTTCTGTATACTGTAGCTGCTCAAGTGACACGCTCATTACGTGACAATTTAAGTTCAGTGAGTGCAAATCCATTGTGTAGCTTATATTTTTCTGAATGCTGTGTACTTCAGCTAATGTACTGATATTTAGTAGTTCTGTGTTTACTTGCAGAGTGGACTGTATGGTGGTCAGCTGGCTAAAATCAGTGATTGTCAAAGTTTTACTCTGAAGTCCAATAGAGTTTTAGATGTCCTGTGATACAAACTCAGTTCATGTATTGTTTGTGTGATCTGGGATAGTGGGGCACAGAGAGCTTAATCCACACATTGGGACCTTTTATGTCATATTTTTATTGCAGACACAACTTGACTGACTAGTTCCCTTGTTTTTGCACAGGAGCACGCTCTGCAGTGTGATGGCACAGTTAACAGAAGAAACACAACCCTCCTTCGAAACAACCCTGAAGTCAAAAGCTGTGTCTGAGAATTGCAATGTGAAGTTCTCTTGTGTGGTTACAGGTAAACACTGTATGGCCTTACTCCAGATAAAACCCCATGGAAATGTATTGCAAGAATATACAATAATGCACTGTACTTGATTAGAAATCTGTAAGTGGCACACATATAAGAATGTAATAACTTAAAAGCAATTGAAAATAGTTAAAAATAATCGACTATTTCTGGAACAAAGGCTCATTATACACCTGGTCATTTCATGCATCTTAAGCTTCTGAAATATTTGCAGATAGCCAACAAGGCAAGCATAATGCACCCAGTCTACTCTAGCTCAAGAATACACTGCTACCTTTTTGTATTTGATGCAGAAATTATTTAATCATGGTCCTGATATCAAGAATCTTTTCTTTGTCCTTTTCAGGATACCCTTCCCCTCAAATTATTTGGTATAAGGATGATATGCAGCTGGACAGATACTGTGGACTGCCTAAATATGAAATATTCCGCAACGGACAAAACCATTCCCTGCACATTTACAAGTATGTTGATATCACATGATGTCACATCTAACTGCACTTGTCCTACCAAGATCAACATTGTATTAGCCTTGCAAACTTTCAGTGGAGATATTTAGATTGAAACTTTCATTAATTTGGCACAAGTACAACAAAAGGGCAGCAAAAGCACAGTGCATTGGTGTTTTATTTTAAGCTCTCTCAAACATACTGAGTTAGTGTCTTAACATTCAATACACCCATTATTCAAGTGCTTATCCCCTGTGTACAATAGTGTGTAGCCTATAGCAGTTTTTCCTTTCCTATAAATATCTACTGTTGTATTTGCTTAATATAATCTAATTTAAGCCAATTTAAACTGTTTTTTCTTTGCAGTTGCACTATTGAGGATGCGGCTATATACCAGGCATCAGCCAGCAACAGTAAAGGTATTGTGTCTTGCTCTGGGGTTCTGGAAGTTGGTGAAATGAATGAGTTCAAGATCCATCAGCGCTACTTTGCCAAGCTGAAACAGAAGGCTGAAAACAAACGCAGGGAAGTAGAAGGTAAAGAAAACCAGGAGCCACTACGAACCATCAGTCCAGACCGCTCACAGAGGAAACGCCGCTCTACAATGGAGGCCTTTCTGAGCACACCAAGCTCCATGGAGGATGGGGGCAATGAGGAGAGCCATCAGGCTGTAGCCATGGAGTCTGAGGCCAGGTTGCAGGACACCACTGTGGAGGAGGTGGAGGAAAAGACAGTCCCCATCACTAATGGAGCAGTTTCTGCTCTAACTAATGGACAGGTCATCAGTGAAAATGATAATAAGGGTGGGATATACATATATGACTCTGCCCAGAAGACTTTCACTATGCACCAACCCAAAACTCCCTTTGTCAAGAAGAAGATTAAAATTTCCAACAGTTCAAAAGTTGCAAAAGCAGATACTCAAGGAGAGAGGGCGTCTGAGGAGAGAAGGGCAAAAGAGGAGCCCTCCACCTCTGTGGCTCTGGCCTGCACAGAGTCTGGACAGTCTAAGAGAAATTTAGTGGAGGTTATGGAAGTAGAGAATATTGTTAATGCATCAGTTTTGGATTTAGACTCCAGAAACAAGGCAGAACATCATCTGAAATCAGCAACAAAGGAAGCATTGTTTGTTTCAAGGGATAAAAATGTTTGTGCTGTGCCTCCACAGAAAGAACAGCTCACTGCTTCAGTATCTCTTGCTGCTCATACACCTACAAAGTATACAGCGTCAGGAACCGAAGGTAAACTAGATGCCAAGCATGAAAAGGAAGATGAACGCAAAGATACAGAAGAAAATTTGGAAATGCGGAACCAAAATCCTCACATGACATCAACACAACTACAGACGAGTGCTGTACCAGCTCCAGCAGCCCAAATCACAGAGCTCATTACCAACACAGATAATGTTACAGTCATGGATGTTGATGGGAAGTCAAATACTTCCACTGATGGAACTTTATTGAACAGAGACCTTGTGTCAGTGGACACACCGCATGAAAGCAGGATTGCTTTGCCTCAGCGTGCGTGTGAACAGACTGGAGATCAGCTGTCTGAGAAGGAAACAACCCCCTGCCAAAAGAATGCGTCTGTGCCTCGGCCAGTGCTGCTGAGCGAGGTGAGTGAGCCCTTTCGCATGAGCTCATAAGTGCTTTGTGCTGCCAACACAAGTCTCGTCAGTAACACAAGCATCCAGGAGCTATTTATGGCTTTTTACAAGTATGCTCTGCTGTGTGACAAGAATTAAATGACGCACATGTCGACAGATGCAACAGGTACATTGATGCAGTGCGTTTGATATTTCTAAATCAAAAGGTCTGAGAGTTGATCATTACAGCAGAGAAATTTAATAATGTAAAAAATTATACCTTTTTACATTATTAATCATAATTTTATCACTCATACTTCACTTACTTGATTGAGACTTAATTGATGTTAAAAAAAGTGCAGTGTATATATCTAACATAAATGATATTCTATTATAATAAGTAGAAAAATAAAGAAATTCTCATCCTGTTTTGAAATAAAGATGTGATGATCATTTGGCAACATTTGTAAGTAGCACTCAAACATTTTGCTGCTGCAGGATTATCAGTCTTTATTGTACACTGCTTATGCAATCATCCTGACACCAGCTGCATGGCTACTGATGGCAGAGAGAGCTGAGACAAAACACTGCACGGCTGAAGCACCTCTTAAAATTAGTGGCATTCCATTCTGGCCACACTTAAACATAAAAAAGCCACCTTACTTGCGAAAAGGCCTCACCACGTCAGAGTTAGACGGAGTGGAGGAAAGGGAAACAAGCAGAAATCAGCAAACAGACACAGTTTTTAAAAAAATGCATTTCATAATTACATTTACTGTATAGTGTTCGATTTTAATAGTAGTATTTTGAAGTCTGTTTCAGGGGATATATAGGCACAACAAAAGCATAGGGAATAACCTTTGAGCTATATTGTGGCTTATCTCATCCATGATGCAATGCCATGTGAGACAGGGAACCTCTCCTGCTAATTTAAATAGGGTTCAACCACAGACTTTATGGGGATTTGACGCTAACTGTCTGGGGCTCACTCATGGGGGAGAGCAGTGTACCATTTCACTACATGATATACCAAACTTTCATGCTGTATTTCAGTGTCATGACAAAAAGTAGGGTACTGCTTGAGTAGTAGTCTTTATGTGTTTGTTGGAGCTAACTAGGCTAACTCAGACTAAAAAATGAATGAATCATGAATATGTCAATATGGATTTTAGAGGTTTTTCTTACTCAAAAGGAAAAAAAATACATATAAATATTTTCTAGAATTTGACATCATCACTGCTATTTATTTCCTACAGGTCATAAATTTCTGTTTGCCCATAGATCTTTCTATTTCCTTGTCTGTTTGTTGCTGGTTACGCTGTTGCTGTTTTTAAAATTACATGTGTTTATCCATGTCCAGCATAGCCAGGGATAAAGGAATAAGTATTTACAGCATGGAAACCTCTGCTTGTATTATGTCCCAAGGTTACACAGGCCCATACAAAGATGAACAGGAATGATGCACCTGTCAACCTTGAGCTACCACCCGACCCGTGTTCGATGGACGCACAACCACCACAAAAGACTCCATCAGAAAGAAAGACCACAACAGATGACATCCAGACCCCTTCTGTGCACCATGGTCTTGAAGTAGCCATTGAAAAAATGACACAGGACACATGGGATCATTCCAGGGGATCAAATGAAAGTCGTACGGCCCTTTTTACAGACCTACAGAAGTCACCCCTCGAAAGCCCTGGTGGTGGTGAGAGCACCCGAGGGTGTAATGTTTCACCCACCAACCAGCAAAGCCAAGTTGATACACCTATAAAATCTGTTGAAGGGACAAAAATACAAGTTGATGAGAAGTTAGAGAGCAATGAAGTAGGTAAGTTATTAGTGCAGACTGAGAGTGTGGTGCCAAATGAAAAGATAGTTGAGATGGAAACTGAAACTGCTGCTGTACACAAAATTGAACAAACTGAAATAGAAAAGACCAGAGGTAAAGCAGATAAAGACACTGATGTTATCATTGTGGATGCATCTAATAAGGAAAGAGACAAGAATGAACCCATATCAAAAATGGAGGAGAAAAACAGTTCAGAATTACATCATGTGAAGCCAGCTAAATTTGAGACTGCTATGCCACAACTAAAAAAACCTCCTGAAAATATAAACTTATCCAAGCATCAAATTAATGGCTTTCAAGAAATTCAAAAACCTGTGACACGAATCATATCCGTTGCTGAACTTTTGAGATCTCAAATACAGGCTCTTGATGTCACAGTAGCAAATTCAATACCCAGCATACTGGTCCCCGCTGAGAATGTAAAAAATCCCACTACAACAGCTACAGACACATGTCAGGAATTAAGAGATGAGCAGAGCAAACGTAAACCGGAAGTGAAGAAATCAGTGCCTGACAGGAAAACTGAAACAAGTATTGATGATCCTCCTCCCAAAAACATAAAGGAAACCCTCATGGAAATTTACCACCAACTAAATCATCCCGATCAGGAAAAAATTCAGACTCAAGGTGAAATTTCACCACCCGTTCAGGCCCTGCAAAAGCCTCATATGATCCCTCCTATCTCCATCGTAGACACTGGCACCACTATAGACACCACAGGACATCATGCTAGTGCCAAAAAATATAATGAGGGTATCATGGACATTGGCCAGGAAACTGGAGCATCAACTCTGAAAGACTGCCCTGTTGTTTCCCTCTCTGAGAGTGTCAGAAACAGTTTTACTCCTATGACGTCAAAAGAGGAACTGACCCAAAGACTTACATCAAGTTCAAATCTGTCTGGAAGAGTCAGTCAAGAACCCGGGACACCAATAAAGGCCAGCAGTCAAGGGCAAGCCACAGATGAATCTGTTCAAGGCAAAGACATGGGATTTGTACAAAAGTTAACTCCACAAATTAAACTCAACAGCAAAACACAGTGTAGGAATAATGAAATAAATTCCACAACATTTTCAGATCAATGCAAAATAGAAGAACACAACATTAACAGTTGTTTACAGAGTGTGCAAAAGATTCCCACTAAAAGTGTACTTGCCACAGACACACAAGAAAATAATCAGCAAAGTCAGCAGAGTACTATGGTTGAGGAATTTTCAAAGACTGATTCCTTAACTAATCCAAATCCTGAGGCTAGTCCATTGTTAAAGAGAAGAAATTGTGTTTCTCCCATCCCTTCTGCTACTCCACAAGAGCTGGCCTCTGGGGCCCGCCGCAAAATCCTGATACCCAAGGCCAAACCTGAGGAGGCCACAGAGGCCACATCACTGATTGATAACCAAACTCAGAAAAAGGAGGTGTCTACACAGAGCAGCAAGCTTTCCTCAAGTCCCGTGATGCTTTCTACGTCTCCAAGCCTGTCACGACGGTCACCTCTACTTCAACCCTCTGGAGAGCGAACCTCTCCAGTAGAAAAGCGTTCTCCGCTCCTCACCAGGAGGAAGATGACAGCTGAGACTCAAGCACCAAGCCAGCAGCCCATTGAGGAGATCCACACCCTGAAAACTGAGAGAAAACCTGCAGAGAAGGACAAGCATGACCCATTCAAAGGTAAAAAATCTTTCATTTCTGAATAATATTTT
Organism: Thunnus maccoyii; assembly: GCF_910596095.1. Taxonomy (NCBI): domain Eukaryota; kingdom Metazoa; phylum Chordata; class Actinopteri; order Scombriformes; family Scombridae; genus Thunnus; species Thunnus maccoyii. The sequence goes on along the minus strand of NC_056533.1, from coordinate 15,605,808 downwards.
TAAATGGGATCATATTCATGCAGTATGCACATATACAATAGTGCTCTCAGCATGACTTCTGGAAAAAACATCTCCTGGTAACCCTTTAATTTGCAGGCCGATGGAACGTGTTACATGTGAAACTTCTTTCCAGCTCTGGCACCCCCTAGTGGCAGTATAAAAGGACATTTTGACAGATGACACATACTCCTTAGAATATAACCAAAACCAAAGAAAACCAAAAACAGTTTTGTAGACAAAGACACAGCATTTTTAAAGTCAATGGTGTGGATTTTGCACAGGAATGTCTTTAAGTAAAACAGCATTCCAAAGGGCTAAAATGTAGCCAATCAAACACTGATGTTATTGATTAATTGCAGGTAACAGTGAACTGGGGGGTGGTGACCAAAAATACTGTATATGGTAAATCCGCCTGCCTGCACCTGCTGCAACAGTCAAACTGATTGTAGTTTGTTTTTGGTCACAAACCCAAATTAGTGGCTGTTTTAAAATCTCAACAGAGTCAGTTAATCTATATTTAAATGTAATTGATTTTGGTGTATGTACACAGGCTAAATGGACAATTTGTGACCAAAAACAGGACCTGCTTTTCATTTGCTACAAGTTGCACAAGCTGGTGAGCCAAACATTACCATATAGACTTATTTACTGCCCCCAGATACACAATATATTGTGTAGTGGGGAGCATGATTGCGGTTGGGGGCACCACATTCTTGGTTTATTTCCTTAGAATTACACTAGCTTTTGTAAACCTTGTTCAGCCATGTCTCACAAGCTCCTTCTTCTAGGAGTGACACCATCAAAAAATAGTCCTGTTTTGTGTGCCAGTTACACCACAGTGCATTCATACTGGAAAGTAGCAAATCTAGGTATAAAATGCCAGCATTTGTACTCAACTCATTCCATTGTGGACACTTCTGTCTCATAATACCCTGTACAGCAATGGTGGGAGAGCTTTTTTCTTGCAATATGTGTTCAAATTTGAGTTTTGACTTTAGTTTGACAGTAAAGTTACAGTTTGATTGATGCCCTTGATTGATGATGTGTATACTTACTTGCGTTGGTGTCTCACCCTCCAGCTCCTCAAGTTATCCGTAAGATCAGGGGTGAAACCTTTGCAGATGCCTCAGGACACTTGAAACTGTGGTGCCAGTTCTTCAATATTCTCAGTGACTCTACAATCAAATGGTACAGAAATGAAGTGGAGATTGTGCAGATTAAAAGAAAGTAAGTTCTAACAGTATCTCTGTAAGCATACTTGGAGAATCACAAGAAACTGGAAAATGTATTTATTTTCTTTTTATAAAATGATACTGACTTTTCTCAAATAAAGGGTCTTAACATGGCTAAGTAGCTCACTTATAATTGTAATTTTTAATCCTGTTCCAACAAGGCTGAACATTTATTTTGGAATGACACCTTTATACATAAAACATAGAAACCCCTCCATGTTTTATGAAGCACTTTTTTTTGTCTCTCAGTGCAGGGGATGAAACTCAGGTCAATCTTGCTATTGTTCAAGCATCAAGCAAAGACTCTGGTGTTTACGGATGCACAATCACAAATGAATATGGGACAGACTCAACTGATTATCTACTTAGTGCAGATGGTACGTACCCATTTATATCTTACATTTGGCATGAAGAAATTATTTTCTTTGCATGACTCTTTGCCACAACAAGTCTTATTCTGTCCTCTCTCACTGTGTTGCAGTCTTGGCTGGATTATCCCTACGTGAGGACCTTGGTGGTAAGATGAGAATTTAAGTCTTCACATTATGTTTTATCCTGTGCCAACCTAAAATGCTTTTCTGACTGGTTATTATACTTTTGTACATGTTCTCTTCATAAAGTTGGAGAAGAAATTGAAATGACACCTTTGGTATTCAACAAGGGCGTTGCCGATTCTGGTGTCTGGGGCAACAAATTCTTTGGCCGTATAATGATGCAGGAGTCTCGTATTGGTGATGGCTGTGCTCACAAAGTCTGGAGGGCAAAAGTCATCTATGGCCTGGAGCCTGTTTTTGAGTCTGGAAACACATGTATCATTAAAGTATGCAACCCTATCGCCTATGGAGGCAAAGAGGAAAGCAGCCTCATAGACAGGAACCTGGACTTTGTCAGGCAGGTATGCAAGAAAAGATCTGGAGAGAGTTCAAAGAATCATGACAATATTAAAACTGACATCATATGAAGGCAAAATTGTCTAGAATGAAAGGTTTGATTTTGTAATTTATTCATGTTTTCTAAAAATACATCAGTCAGGTGTCATTCCTGCCACCCATGTAGGATTACTGTGGCACTAATCATAAAAAAATTGAATGAATACATTGGTGTAGGTTGAGCTTATCTGAACTGGCTTTTCTCCAATGTTCTGCATACAGGAGTGTAAAATTCAGAACTTGGCTCGTGAATACTGCAAAATCTTCTCTGCAGAGGCAAGAGTGATTGAAAACTTTGGGCCTTCTCTGGAGTGAGTATGAACAGATTACTCTTCATAAAAAGTTAACATCCCCTTGAGTATTATTTACATGAGCCATTAAGTTAAAAGTAATTTACTTTATGATGATCTTTGATACATAGGGTAATTCCGGTCTACTTGATGTACCGACCAGCAAACACAATCCCCTATGCCACAGTGGAGGCTGATCTGATGGGAGTATATCAGAAATACTCTGTCCTGGATCACACAGGCAGAATAGAAATGAGGACTGCATCTGAGGTGGAGCAGAAGTGCTGTGCTCTGCAGCACTGGATCTTTCAGTGGACCAATGGAAATCTGCTACTCAGTCAGCTAGAAGGTAGGCTGAGACTTGAATTTAACTTCTTTTTTTTTTTTTTTTTACATTTGTGGCTAAAGTAACTGAGAATAGGGTGAGACTTTGAGACAGACAATGCTGTGAAACAAAAGCAACATTCTTTAATAGCTCCTGGTTCATCCCACGCTAAAAAAAATCACTTTCACTGGGTTTATGTTAAAATCAGAGAAGCCCAGACTTGGTTGACAACTTACATGCTTTACTATATCAAACAAGGTAAAATGTATACATGTTTTATACATGTACAGACCATTCTGTGCTGATAAAATTATATAAACATACTGTATGTTGTGTTCTGAGAACTTGTATGATTTTTATCTGCCTCTTACATTTTTACTGCAGTTTTGGAGTGGTTCACATGCCTGTCGCATTTGAATATGGTGCCTGAGCAACAGAAAAATATAGTAATTGCATGGTGTATTTTGCAGGTGTTGACACAAAGATCACCAATGTTGGAATTACAGTCAAATCTACGGGGTTAGTATATTTGTATTTCTGTATTTGTATTTCTATGATCCTGTGAAAACTGCACCTGATTTTACAAGTAATTTACATTTTTTACTGATAACGACTAACATTTGCTTTTGTTGTGTGTTGCTGCAGGCATCAAGGTCTCTCTATTGAAGGGAACCCCAAAGTTTTTGAACAGTTTATCTCCCAGCACCAGTGTAACTATTTCTGTGGTCTGCTCAGCCTGAGGTCACTAAAGGTCTTGGACTCTTTAATGACGCCAACAAAGCCCAAGGGCTCCAGGAGCCCCTTACTTCAACGCAAGATGGCCACTGGCTCCTCCAGCCCCCAGACAGGCAGGAAAGCTGCTGGCAGCCCCAGACTGCCCAGGAAATCTGAGCAAGAAGGCAGCAAGACCGCTACTAAACAAAAAGCTGCTGATGCTCCCAAAGTTGTTAAAATGGCATAGAGTAATTATCACCAAATGAGACATTTAAGATCACAGATTTTCTCAGTGGAGCAGTGTGCTGATGATACGCCAGTGATTGTCTCCATAATGAAGTCCTGAACCAGTAATTGTTCACTGTTGGGTATGTATCAACAAAACAGCCCAGGGGGAGCTGAAAGAAAGACAGATGGCTGATGACCTCTGTTTTTAAGAGAGGTACAAAACCCTTCAGAGACCGTGAGACAGAAAAATAAGTAATATGACTTCAATATTTAATTTTAACAGCCACCATTCCTCTCCATGATCACTTATTGTGGATTGATGCCATCATTTGTTGTGGATTGTCTGTCATAGTCAACAAATCTTAGGGCAACAACTGTTGTGTAATATGAAAAAATAGTGTACCTGGGTTTGTATTCTATCAATCCATGCACCTTTGTAGGTCACTGATTGTGGATCCCAGTCTCAGGTCAGTGCATTTGTACATCAATGTCAGAGATAAAACATTTTGGACTGAAGTGGCATTATATACAGTATGTGTTATTCTCAGTGTAAGAGCACAAACAATTATCTTTTGTAGTCACCCTTGTAAGAATATATAGGGGTTACTGTATGGCAATTCAAGTAAAACCATAACACTTGATAAACAGTAACCCTCATGTTTATACAGCACAGTTTTTTTTAGGGAGAAGTATATTGATACCAGAGTAAGTCTCTTTTTCCTGATCGTCTCAGGAATGTATCAAGCCAAATGTAGCTTCACGTGACACTGTTGTACAGTGGCTAATGGTGCTGTGCTTTTATATTTTAACCTGTCATGTTTACCTGTCATGCTACATTGCGCTGCATTTTTAGAAACTGCACCTTTGAATGCAACTGGCTGTAAAATAAAAAGATACTATTATGCCTTGTATGTTTGAAGATGCTGTGAAAGTGCATGACGTGCTTTTTAGATTCTGAGTGCCATTCTTAATAGAAATTAGCATATTATAGAGCAGGCTGAATCACTGTAATGAAAGCTATCCCACTTAGTGTATCTGACATCAGCATTCATTCATTATCATATCGTCTGGAAAGATAAGTAACCCTGTGTTATCTCAGTGGCTCCTATTATCTGAGAGGACTCAGAGGTCACATTTCTCTCTGTCATCATGCTTACATGTGCCCATTATTTACAGCATGGCAGTTGCTATGAAAAGGGATGCCATATTTTAGTAAAACAACACTATACTTTTAACTTAATCTTTTCCCGCTACATCAGAATTTTACAAAAGCTTTACTGCTGATCTGCTTTGCTGTAGTATCCCCATACACTATCTGTAAAGTAATATCTAAATGAAGCCTAAATGCACAACATATCTTGGAATGAGGAATTAAAATTAAAATTTAAAATTTAAAAAATGTCAGGCCTTGGGACTTGTTAGCATAGCAAAAGACAAAAATACATTAATTGAACACACAAAAATGTACTAATATGTCAAAGAGGAGAGAAAAGATGAGAAAAACGTTTGATATTTCCTGTAATTTGGAGTCAGAATCAGGCATACATTTGAAATGAATGCACTAAGGATTCTTCAGTGTTATGAATGTCTAACTTGAGAAAATACATACAAGGCCAGTGTAAAAAAGAAAAAAAAACCTTTTGTTGAGCCATTCAGGGGCAAAGCAGATTCCTTCACAAATATCTGAGAATGAAGTGTTGCTCGTAACCAGTGTGTTTACAGGGTGAAAGGCTAACTTCATCATGATAATCATTTGTGATTCCCAGTCATTAGTGAGTCATCCTTTATGTAAGCAGTGGCCTCATGCACAAGTGTGAACAGTGCTGGAAAGCTAAATGTAAGCTTGGCAAAAAAAAAAGTTCACTTAGTGTCACTTCTGATGTTGTCCAGCAGCACGAGAGGGTCAGAGGCTGTCAACAGAAGAAAGAGATGACAGATGTTGACTTTGACACATCTATAGTGTTGATAGCAGGATGAAAATAGATGGGTTGCCTGCACAAGGAGAACCCTTTTCATTGAAGTTTTGACCTTATAGTTTCCCACTGAGTGCAGCTCTAGAGTGACCTGAGTAAAACACCTGCATTACATCATAACCTTACTTGTTAGCTTAACATCTGACCCATGTCTCTCATTTAATCATCCACTAATGATTTCTACATTAATTCTGTTTTGCCGTGTGTCCATCTGGGCTATCATCCTGTTCATTAGACGTTGGTGTATGTGGAGGAAAGGGATGGGATGTAGTGTGACTTAGGTGTGAAAAAAAACAAGTAGAAGATTAGGCCTATCATGAAACAAGGCACTCCTGCCACCTACTGTTAGTTCAATCACCGTACCATTGATGAAAAGTAAGACAAGTAAAAAGAAATGCTCCCTTGCACTAACAAATGATGTCTGTCTTTATTTGACCAAACTTCTTACATTATAAAGTACTGATAAATACTGCTATTGTAGTATTTCTTATCATCACAAAATAAGTACAAGATTAAAACTATCGATCACATATGTAAAGGGTTATCCACAATACTGTCACTGAGTGACAGAAATGAATAAAACGGATAAACAGTATCTTGCCCACTGACTCAAATCATCCTTAACCTCACCGTGTGAATTATGTGAAATCACTTCACGTTGTCAGTGACAATGTCTATTTGAAAAACCACATTTGTCTGAGAGGAATAACGTCAGACAGTGAGATATACTTTAATCTGAACGAGCTTCCTGCAAGACATTACAGACAAAATTATAAGTGAAGTGGGGAAATTAAAGAGAAAAGATGCATTGGCACAGCTCTTCATACTGCACGAGTAGCTCTGACGGAATGCACTGGATCAGTAATTTCAGCATTAATACCTATGATGAGACACAGCAAATGAGTGACTTGTTAGTCCCCAACTGTAGAACTTTTGAATTTAAGCCTAAGTAATTGCCATTTCATTTAATAAGACATAATGTTGAATTCATGTGAAGATCTAGCACTCTGAGCGGGGGTTCTTAGCACATTTAAACACATTTACAGTATTCAGTCTCACATTCAGCCTTATTATGTGGCAACGTGTAAAACTATGCTCCACACAAAAGATCTTATTTGCATTTCATTTAGATAGTTTTGACAGATAACAGCAGCAATAGCAACAGATTGGAGACAATGGTCTACAAAAGCTGTATAAGCTTCTGCCACACAATATTTTTACATTCAGCCAGACATTATTTGTACAATATCAGAGGTGCAGTAAGGATGTACAGTGAGTCAGATCTCAATAAATCAAATGGAAAAGGGGAGAATACAGAAACAGAGGCTTGCAAGTGTGGTATCTAAGAGCCTGTGATTCTGACCTCACATCGTTGTGTCTGACTGACCTCAATTACCATTGGCGCGCCACGGTAGTTGTGACCATTTAGGCAGATTATATGAAAAGGATCACACGTCCCTAAATGCCACAGACTAGTTGGCATTTGAAAAAAGTTTTATCTCCAGTCCACCAAAAGTCGCAGGCTGCCACTGGTCTCTGTGCCGTCGCTAAGTTGACTGTCAGTGCTGAGTTAATCTACCATATCACAGCAAGCTTTTGCTGACTATGAAATAATGACATTCTGATGCATATCTCACATTATTTCCTCTCATGGGAGAACTTAAAGGCTAAGTCTGAATAAAATCAGTGTTGCCTAAATATTGTATGTGTTTGCTGTACAATCATATTGCAGAAGAAAAGGAGGAGAGGATGCTAGATGACTGTGTAACAGAAAACAATATGCTGCTAAATGAGAACAAATCTGTGAAATTAAGTATATGAAATCCACCTATGACACCTGGGTCTGTAATACCTAAAACAAAATATCTGGGATATCCTAACTTAGTGGAAATGTTCACATTCAAGAGGTAATGATGATGATGTGCTTGTGGTAGGACATACTAAAAAATGAGTTGAAGAGGACCCAAACATGAGTCCTCAGACGAGGAGGGTAAAGGATAAGCAGCAACCACAACATCCTCTGGATGAAGCATGGAAAGTGTATCTCCTAGATGTTAAGAGATGACAACAATCTGATGGAGTGTAAAGCCATCACAATCCGACTGTGAAATTCTGTTTTGCATCCAGCTTTCATGCTCAGCTTTGGTGCTTTTGAATGAAAAATTCTGCTTAGATTCAGTATATACATAGGCATGAATTCAGACAGCCAATTTCCAAATATTGCACTTGAAGGAATACACAAAGATAATCATTTATGAGAATGCTGAAATTATTTAAAAAGCTGCTTGGATCCAACCAATTTATGCAGGACACACAAAGCAAACAAATGAAAAAATAACTTCTTTATCAGTCCTCTTTCTTCCATTTTAACTATACACTACTTCGTCATGAGAAGGGCTCCCATTAAGAAGAAGATATGCATCGTTAGATAAAATTTAAAATCCTACAATTATTGGAATAATTTGATGTTAGAAACTGCCTGACATTTGGAGACATGAATAGACATTCATGTGTGAATGAACCCTGAAGTGTTTGGGAATCTGACAGTGTTACATTCATACCATTATGTGTTCTTGAAAAGATTTTGTTCAATAAGGAGGCATCCATTGTTTCAAAAACATGTACATCTAGTCTTTTTGGGGGGGAAAAAGACTTAAGATATAAAAAAGTATATGTTTACTTTGACTGATTGGATTTGCAATATAAAACTATTACTCAGGAGACAATAATGAATATTAGTGTGTTGTTTACAGTCCAGCTGGGAAAGTTTCTCAACTTCTTATCTTCTTATCTTATACTTTAAATATCTTACTTTAGATTTGGTATATTACTTGCTTTAATACTAAACAAACATTACTGGCCCATAGTTGTTTATTTTCTTCAGTTGAGAAATATAATGTAACTTTACTGATGAAAAGTAGTTTTGATGTTATATTTTATTACAAGGTAAATGTTAGTATGCCATAGACCCTACATTACTGATGCATGTGTGTCCCTGCTGACACTGCGTCACAGGAAAACCAAACAGTATTGCAGAAACATGTTACATCAGGGGAAAACAAAACATAAGTCGGAAAATCAAACAGTAAACACAGTCTCAGAGCATGTTGTGAAATTAAAATTAACTTTTAAATAATTAGGGGGAAAAGTATGACTCATATAAATGTATAAACATAAACCCTGACTTTTTAATGATGGCTCAAGCAGGTGTGACATACATGTTGTTAATAATCCCCACAGCCTGAGTCAACAACCAGAAATAGCTGGTGGGTTTCAGGTGTGTGGTCACTAATTATCTTATCACTTGCTCAGTCAAATGTACTTCCTCTAGGAAATTAGTTGTGGTCAACGATAAAATACAGTAGTTAGTAATTAGTGTTGATAAAAGATTCTCAATGGTCAACCAAAATTTTTATTTGCAGAACAGAGTTTACCCGCCTTAAAAGGCAGCGATTAATGTGTCATAAATTATTAATTCATAGTGATTGTTTTCATTAGTAGTTGTTTGCTTTATGATAAGAGTCATGATAGCTGGTCTACATCACTGTTCATACGCCTTACTTCATATGGTTTACTATCAGAAAGAGAAGATCTATTCTGCTTGGATTGTAAATGTTTTTACTGGAGCTTAACCTTTTTTTTTAAAGCTCCATTTTATAGCTCAAATGACTATTTGTAATGTGAAAGGGATTGCTCATAGAGACAAATCCACAAATGATTCTCACCCAACACCCAAAGTTCCCCCCAGCCCTATGGAGCGTTTTAGCATCTTTCAGCTCATTGTTTTGATTTTCCAGGCCACACATTATGCATTTTGGTTCAGTCTCACCGCTCTCATTAACTCCCTTTTCAGCAGCAGCAGGCAGCTGTGCAGTGTATCAACTGTAAACCTGCTTCACACCAAACGATAGATAGACAAAGTTAGCAACTACGTAGAGAAGAAAGTAGAGCATGTGCAGCTAAATAGTCAGTAACATTTCTGAGGAGTTGGTTGACAAACACAGATTTAAGAAGGGTGTACATACTGTAGGTCATCAGAAACATGACTCCAAATTAGTATGTTGCTCCATGTCTGCAGGATGTGTACATAGGCAACTGTTCACTAACATGTTAGTCATATAAACTTTAAAAGGTCTTCATATGTCAAACATATGTTTGATATTTAGCTTTTTGTGCAGATCTGACTCTTAAGTGCTCAAACACTGAGTAGCGCTAATTTTACCAATATGTAAGTGTTGCTAAAGACAAAAAAAGTGCATTTAAAGTGTTCATTCAGTTTACAGAACAGTTAAATATCTCAGTATCTGTATATTTATGTACAAACATACAGTCACTGGCCACTTCATTAGGAACACCTGTGCAATCTAACGCAATCCAGTACAACAGCTCTGCCATAAATTCTACATTTATGAAGCTTATGCATCTTCAGTTTTTGCTGACATTGTCAGAAAGGTGATAATTCTACTTTATGTTTATTATTGAGGTCATAGTGGGTGGTGGTGGTGTACTGGAGAGCATTATATTGAAAAGTGTTCTCAATATTTTGCCCCCCTCATGTATTTTAATGGAGTGGACAAACTATTAGGAACACCATTCAATATAATGCACTCCAGTACACCACCACCACCCACTACAACCTCAATAATAAACATAAAGTAGAATTATCACCTTTCTGACAATGTCAACAAAAACTGAAAATGTATAAGCTTCGTAAAAGTAGAATTATGGCAGAGCTGTTGTATTGGATTTCATTAGATTTCACAGGTGTTCCTAATAAAGTGGCCAGTGAGTGTAGAGGTCATTGCAGACATCAAGTATGAGGGAGTTCAGTGAGACAACAGATTGGACAAGAGGTGTCAGAGCTGGTGGTGGTGGCCAGTGTTTTGTTCCACACTGTAGTGAACTATGACAGCTGCTAGACTCTCACAAGGATTTTTATCATGCACTGTTATCATATACTGCAAACACAATCCTCAGTTGTTAACTTACTTGTTAACTAACCTTTTAACCTACTGTTTGTATCACATCTCCTACTTGCAATATAATGCATCTACACACATATGATGCTTGCTACAGTTCATACAGTTTGTTCCCATTCATACTTCATATTCTAAGCTTGTAATTTGCAACATTGCAACACATAGTAACACTGATACATGTACTGTACAGTTTTTTTACACTGTAAAACAGATGCACCTGTCTGTACCTGTGGTAAAATACGTCAAACTCAAAGTTCACATACTAGTTATTTGTTAAGTTTTGTTTTGGAATATGCACTATTAAAAATGAAAATATCAACTGACATAACTGACATAACATCCTTGAGGTGGGTCCTGCTACATTTCCTGAGGACCTATCTTGAAAAGGGTCACAATCTTATTTTTAAACTATCTATCTATCTATCTATCTCTGTTGTAGATAAATCGATAGATAGATAAATCTGTTCTAAACAGACAGATCTGTCTGTATGTCTTTCTTTGCTCAGAATGTGCTGTGAAATAATAATTACAGAAATATCAGAATCAACCAAATTATACTGTAACACAACATAAACAAAACTACCTCACTCATTAGAACACACAATCACACACACAAAGTTAAATGCAATGTTATCTGACCCTAAAAGGACAGTACACTGTGGCAACATACATGACCACAGTGACTGAAACACAGAAACATGTTAAAGTACAGTCTGAGTGCTCACAGCCTGGCCATAGAAACAAGCAACTATAAGAAAATATGGCTGCCAAAAGAGGAACAACTGTGCCAACAGTGTGGATGAACTGCAGAGCAGCACTTCCTCATACAGAGTCCAAAATTTAAACCTGTCTGGGGACAGTGCCTCCCAAAATTCAGTAATAAGCATCCACATTTTATTAACTCACAAAACAAAAACTAAAAATTGTTCTGGGGGACATGACAGAGTTATTTTCTCGCAGGACAGTTTGTCTTTGCCTGCCACAACATGGAGGAATCAGACTGACCTGTGGACCTACATCAGGCCTCAGGTTTTTCTTTTCTTTTTATTTATGAATTATATGTATATATAATTGATAATTAATAATTAATAATTTGCTCGTGTGATTCCTTTTTTTCACATTAAGGGGCTGTTGAAGTTTTGTACACTGTTCAAAATGTTGATTTACATACAGGAAATGTATATGTATAGATTTCTTTCACACACACACACACACACACACACACACACACACACATACACACACACACCACCTCTCTCTCTCTCTCTCTCTCCCCTCCTCTCTCAATTCGATTCAATTACAGTAAATTCAAAGGGTCCAAATCAGCATGGGAAACAGAGGGTTACATTGCCAAAGCAAGTGTAAAATAAAAACAACAACAAACAAAAATTGTACATAAACTGAAGAATTGTGATTTTGCTGTTAGAAAAATATACACAGATAAGTAAACCATCTTAACTAAACTAACTCACTTAAAATAAAATAGACAAATGTAGACTAGCAGTTAAAAACAAACAATGAATGTATTTAAAGATATTTGTTCTGTATGTCTATGTATAGATCAGCACAGTGCAGTACCCCAGTACCCCCTCCCCCTCCTCTCCCTCGTATCCTGAACTGACACCTCAACACAGCGCTCAGACAGTGGGCGGGACTTCCGGTTGAGCGCACCCGGAAGATTTGGATGCAAGTTTCACTGCTCGACCGTGCATCCATATGGTCGCTACTTTAAACGTTTTAATGTGATTGAGGTGCTTTTCTACACAGTGTTATTAGCAACAATGTTATCCTTTGATTTCCTCGACGATGTTCGTCGCATGAATAAGCGGCAGGTAGGTACACAAACATTAGTTTACCGCCTCTTTTTATGGACAGAGACCTGTGAGCTAACGTGAACTAGCCGCCGACCGCTTTGTAACGTTGCTGTTCGTCTGTCACTTGTTAGCGAACTATACAGTGATTTGTTTAAGCATATTTATGGTTTACAATATCACCTTCATACTTCTGCCTAAAAGATACCGGATAACCGTGTTTAAACTATAATCCTGACTTCACTGTAGCTGTTAGCTATTTTTGTCACCATTGTAATGTTAGCTTGAATCTAACGCCAGATATGTTTAACAGTGAATCATTGAATTAAATTTAATCTCAAACATATGGTTGAAAAATACACGAGTTACCAAATTGCTCTTGGACTATACTATGCCTGAAATTGCCTATTTTATGGTTTTACAAGGACATTAATTGTTGAAGGGTTGTTGTTAATACAAATGCTTTTTATTTCAGCTGTATTACCAGGTGCTGAACTTTGGTATGATTGTTTCCTCTGCGTTGATGATCTGGAAGGGACTGATGGTTGTCACTGGCAGTGAGAGTCCTATTGTTGTCGTTCTCAGGTAAGTTAGACACAATTAGGCTCTTGTAGCTCTTTGTGGAGCATTTGATGCTCGTTCTGCCTGACTTTTGCAGTTGCATGCATCTTTGGGAGTTGATGCAATTAACCTCCTAGGGTGGAGAGATCTACATGGGAATATGGCATAGAATAAACAACTACATACTCTGAAGACAGTGGGATATTTGTTTTCACTTTAATACTAATATAAAAAAGAAAAAAGATAATTCTGTCATAAAAAATGGCAGAATTTTATCACAACATAAATTGATATTTTTATATATATAAATCTCCCTCTCACGCCCCCTCCCATGGGGGGGTGGTGGTGTGTCTTCCTCAAGCTTGGGTCCTCTACCAGAGGCCTGGGAGTTTGAGGGTTCTGCGCAGTATCTTAGCTGTTCCTAGGACTGCGCTCTTCTGGACAGAGACCTCAGATGTTGTACTCGGAATCTGCTGGAGCCACTCTCCCAGTTTGTGGGTCACAGCTCCCAGTGCTCCAGTTACCACTAGCACCACTGTTGCCTTTACTCCCCACATCTTTTCTAGCTCCTCATTCAGCCCTTGGTATTTTTTGATCTTCTCATGTTCCTTCTTCTTGATGTTGCTGTCGCTTGGGATTGCTACGTCTATCACCACTGCCTTCTTCTGTTGTTTGTCGATCAACACGATGTCTGGTTGGTTAGCCATCACCAGCTTGTCAGTGTGGATCTGGAAGTCCCACGGGATCTTGGCTTGGTCAATCTCAACCACCTTAGGAGGTGTCTTCCATTGTGACCTTAGGACCTCCAACCCATACTCAGTGCAGATGTTTCTGTACACTATGCCAGCCACTTGGTTATGGCGTTCCATGTACGCTGTTCCTGCCTTCATCTTACACCCTGCTATTATGTGCTGAACTGTCTCAGGAGCATCTTTGCACAGCCTGCAACTGGGGTCCTGTCTGGTGTGGTAGACCCCCGCCTCTGTTGATCTTGTACTGAGTGCATGTTCTTGTGCTGCCATGATTAGTGCTTCTGTGCTGTCCTTCAGTCCAGCCTCCTCCTCTGCATCATCGGGTTTCTGCTGCCTGAGGTATTCACTTAGCAGTTCATCTTTGGGGGCCATCTATTTTGGTAGTATTCTTCATTTTTAATACATCATATCCCCTCATTCAAGACTGAAATTGAAAATGAAACTGCAATTGTTTCTAGTCATTTTATTCATGAACACAGTCTCTAGATGTACAATCACAAAATTTTGTCGGGTCTCTTCTGGCTAACACGATGCTTTGAAACATCACACAAACATGGGAAGATAAATTTGACTGTCCATCGGAAGTCAGTTGGGCATTGATTCAATTAACCCTCTAGGGTGGTGAGATCCACATGGGAATATATATGGCATAGAATAAACAACTACACACTCCAAAGACAGTGGGCTATTTGTTTTCATTCTAATACTAAATCAAAAGGTGATTCGCTGTTGGCTTTGTGGTGATGATACAAAACCTCAGGATGGATACCTGTGTTAGGGGTTTACATTTACATTTTCCCTCATGTGGCTGTAAAACATCTGAGATATTTTAGATACGGCTGTGGTAGGACAGTGAAAATCTAAAGAACATTGCATCACAGCACATATCCATTAGGAGAAGCTGCCAAGTCACTGAATCTCATTGTTGATCTTGATATTTCCTTTCCTCATGAGGGTGACATCACTCATGCTCTGAATCTGAATGAAAGTGAATTAAAGTTGCAGTAATCTTGAAGTTATGTTGCTGTTATGATTATTTAGACATGGACATGCATTTTAGTCTATACAGCTGTAAGCAAACACAATGTTTACTCATAAAATAACTGATTAGTTTCTGCTAATATTTGTCAAATAATGAACCAAAAATATTGTACTTAAACATAAGTAATAAATACTTTTTAATTTTTAACCCACACGTTTGAAAGTGAAATTTACATAAAATACAAGCAATCTTTTCAACATTTCCACTGTCATTATGCTAGATACAGCAAAAGTGCATGAAATAGGACCTGTCTTTAATAGGACTTTTACAGAATCACTTTTTGTGAAAGTGTGTGTACATATTTTACTTACTAGAAATCTTCTCATGCATGCCTGTTGCAAGTGCACACTAGCCTGTTGTTAACAGTAACGGCATACACACAGCAAGCTGTTGATCATCTGTTGACCTATTGATGACCTATTGATCTTACTGTCAGGATGAGAAAGAATAGAATGTGCTGTTAAAGAGATGCTGTGGCTTATAAATTCTTGTAATTAGTGTTTATTGGTGAATTAATTCCCTTGACTGAAATCTGTATTTAGTTTTGTTCAATTACATTTCCTGTGATCAATACTCCCATTTTAACCTCTGGTAGGGATGTTCTTACACCTCTGGTTTTTGTGTTCTAATACGAATCATGTAATGTTGAGTCATCTTGTTGAAAATAATTATTAATACTTCTTTGTTGCTTTGCACACATTAATTAACACATACAATTTGCTTTGAGCTAAGTTTGTTTCCTTTTTTTTCCAATTTAAAAAGATTCCACACTGCAAACATTTTAGTTGTGTCATGCTGCCATCAGTTACAGATATTGTCTGTTAAAGCCAACATTAAGATTATATTATACTAGTTTTGATCATGTGCTTCTGCCATTAATTTCAGTGGGAGTATGGAGCCAGCTTTCCACAGAGGAGACCTGCTGTTTCTGACCAACCGGGTAGAGGATCCCATCAGAGTCGGAGAGATTGTTGTCTTCAGGATAGAGGGCAGAGAAATCCCGATAGTACACAGAGTACTAAAGATCCACGAAAAGTATGAATGCATGAATGTTGTACTGCCTGTAGTCCCATCAAACCTGAGAATGCCAATCATGTTGAAAACCTATCAAAGATAAAGTTCAGAGAAGCCTGTGTGATATTACATACTCATCATAAATCCTCGTCCAGACACAGATATATTGAAAAAGAGGAGTTGGTGTACATGGTGGTCTAAAGTCACACTGATACTTTGTCCTCAGGGAAAATGGAGACATTAAGTTCTTGACCAAAGGGGACAACAATGCAGTGGATGACAGAGGACTGTACAAGCAGGGCCAACACTGGCTGGAGAAAAAGGACGTGGTGGGGCGAGCTAGGGGGTAAGTACTGTGTTTAATAGAGTAGATATCTCAATGACATATTAGTAAAGAGAACTTTACCTGTTTTGCTCTATAATGGAGGCCAAATGTATCAATAAGATGTTTTCCAAGTCAAAACTGGAGGAGAAGGGCAACCTAGCAAAGTTGGTTAAAGTCTAACCGAGGAGGTGTATAAAATTCAGATTTATTGGCAAGATAAAACATGTGTTGCAGAGGGCTGGACACAATACAAGCAACACTTGTACATTTATAATAGAAATGAATGACCGCCCTATTTGTTCTTTATTTAGAGGCAAACTCACAAGGTCATCTGCAAAAAGCAGCAATTTCACCACTTCACTGTTTAAGATTTGGGGATTAGGGTTGTTCTATTATCTCTGCTAGTTCATTTATATTGAACAAGTTAGGATTTAGGCAATTCATCCTCTTCATCGGCGCTTGCCTCGTCTTATGAAAGACAAACAAGGGCATTGAACACTTACCCCAGGATTCCACTGGGCGCATGTGCGCCGCGTTCCGGCTCTGACGCGGTTTTGCTCCGTCCTCTGCACAGTGCCCTATTCCACCGGGAGCATGTCAGAGGCGGGGTGTCTTCACTGTGGGGAAGCCTTCCACTGTTTAAAGTCAGTTGCACTCCTACTACAGTAATTACGGCAGCCTAGTCAAAGCTGATAAAGTCCCTTAAGGCTACCGTAATTACTGCAGTAGCAGGGCAACTAAACTGCTCAATTTTGCTTCTGGGACGCTTCTGAAACGCGCCGCAGTGCGCCTGATGGAATCGGATACATTGACTAGGGTGGCCACGATCAGCTCCGGCAGCCGCGTCGGAGCCTGAATGCGGCGCGCACTCGTCTGGTGGAATTTAGGGGCTAGGTTTACGTTTGATTCCCGTCAGAAGTACATTCCTTAGAGGTGTATTTATATTTCTGAAGGAGTGTGACCTCGGTTTTTCTCTAGATTTTAGTTATTTTAACACGTTTCACCTTCATTTCGTACAGGCATTTCTGTTGTGATTGCTAATGCCCCATTGCTTTTTGTAATGTCTGATTACAGCCCATACATTAGCAAAAGTCATAAAACTTTTTAAATCAGTTACTTAGGTTACAGACTTTTGTTTTCATTGAAGTTTGTTGACAGTGAATATTCTTGTCATCTCCAGGTTTGTGCCATACATTGGAATTGTCACCATTCTCATGAATGATTACCCCAAGTTCAAAGTAAGTTTGCAGACCCCACAGCTCCATCTTAATTGACAAGATTTGCTTAGTTCTTAAGCTCAAATATTTAAAGTGTGACCTTCTAATTTCCTCAACCTTCTGTGTTTTCATTCTGCAGTATGCTGTTCTCTTCATGCTGGGTCTCTTTGTGTTGGTCCATCGGGAGTGAGGTACCCAGACTTCAGGGCTCAAAAGGATAAACTTCGTCCAGGAAACCTCAGTCATGCCTTTCAAAACAGAATTAAAGGACCAGTGTGTAGGATTTAGTGGCATCTAGTAGTGAGGTTGCTGATTACGACTGAACTCCCCTTCCAAGTGTGTAGGTTAACCTACGGTGGCTGTGAAACTCATGAAAACCACAAAAAGCCCTCTCTAGAGCCAGTGTTTGGTTTGTCTATTCTGGGCTACTGTAGAAACATGGCGGTGCAACATGGTGGGCTCCATGGAAGAGGACCCGTGACCCTATGTAGATATAAAGGGCTCATTCTAAGGTAACAAGAACACAATGATTCTTAGTTTCAGGTGATTATGCACTAATTGAAACAAACAAACAAAACAAACTTATAAATATTGTATCCCATTTCTGCCAAGTCGGTTCCGCTAGATGCCACTAAATTCTACACACTGGACCTTTAAGTTAGACTTTGTCAAACCCAACTGGCTTTTTTGTACCATTTGTTTGAACATTTTGTAGAAACGTGGATAGGGTGTTTACATTTGAAAAAATCCAAGCTTTAAAAATATTTTTGTGAGGTAACTAGGCTAGATTTAGTTTGAAGTCGATCTTCATTTGTAATCCTCAGAATGTGACTCAACATTCTTAAAGATAAAATAAGTCTTGTTTCTTTCCTGTTGAATCATTGTCTTTGAAAAAGATATGTGAAGTATTTTGTGACAACAAAATATGAATGATATTAAATATGAAATCTGGTTACCATCCACTATGGATTATTTTAACTCTTTGTGTCAATTTCTCTTGGCCCCCATTCAGCCACTGTAGAGAACAGATACTTTGCAGTGGTGGAACTAAAAACCTTTTTCCAGGTTGACTGAGCACTAGTGATCTGGAAATGTAAAACACATGTCAAAACTGTAAACTGTTTATTGTGGCTAAATATGTTTTTATTAATATATAGAATACAATTAATTTACATGAAAGTAGGCATGTCTTCTGTCCAGCTTTTGTTTCAGCAAGTGATGAGCAGTACTTTTTTGGAAGTCTTTTGAAAGATCTTTTTGACAGAGTAATGAGTTTTTGTACTTACATTGCTGTTAAAGAGAAACTTACATTAAATGAACCTTTAAAGCATTGTTAGTAATCCTACTATGTTGTGAAATTTATTGTTTTATAGAAGACTAGCAAAAATAAAGTTCCTCAAAAAAAGTGATGAGGAATGATTAGGCAGGAATCATTTATTGCTTGTTTTCTTTTTTAATAAAAAAAAATCCTTTTTATAGTTTTTCTCAGTTGCTTTGGTAAATTTCTGAGATCAGAATTGAAATTCTCAAAACTACTTGTTCAACCTCCACATCAACTAGTCACTTGTGCACATCATAAAAGCAATTTGTCATTCTTTTGAATAAATTGCAAATGCTTTGGCACATTCATGCAAATGATTTTGTACAATTGTCTACTTTTTCCTATTGTTATTGATTGCTTATGTCATGTCATGTCAAAATATATTATACTGGTTCTCTGTTGAATAGTCTTACCCCCAAAACATCTAGGTATTAGTTCATTACATGCAAAAAACAGTTGAACCAGTTGTCATAATCTGTCAAGCCTATTTTCTATACAGTTCTAATAGACTGTTAGATCAACCATTGATCAACCAGTTCTCTATGTAAAATAGCTGAGAGGTATATATATTTATTATACACACACTCACCGGCCATTCTAATGCAATCCAATACAACAGCTCTGCCATAAGTTCTACATTTACAAAGCTTATACATTTTCAGTTTTTATTTCAGAAAGGTGATAATTCTACTTTATGTATTGAACTTGTAGTGGGTGGTGGTGTGCTGGAGAGCATTATATTGAACAGTGTTCCTAATATTTTCTCCACTCCATTAACATACATGAGGGGCAAAATATTATATATATTTGTAGCTACAAATACCTTGGGATCCCGCAGGCAAATGGGAACCTTGAGGAGGCCGCAAGGAAGTCAGCCACAGCCAAATACCTACACAGAGTAAGGCAGGTCCTGAAAAGTCGGCTGAATGGGAAGAACAAGATATGGGCCATCAACACGTACGCCCTGCCAGTCATCAGATACCCCGCTGGTATAATAAGCTGGCCAAAGTAGGAGATAGAGGCCACTGATATCAAGACAAGAAAGCTCCTCACAATGCATGGAGGGTTTCATCCTAAATCCAGCACCCTGAGACTGTACACTAAGCGGAACGAGGGAGGCCGAGGACTGGTGAGTGTCAGAGCCACTGTCCAGGACGAAACAACCAACATCCAGGAATACATCAGAAGATGGCCCCCAAAGATGAACTGCTAAGTGAATACCTCAGGCAGCAGAAACCCGATGATGCAGAGGAGGAGGAGGAACCATCATGGAGGGACAAGCCCCTACATGGCATGTACCACCAACAGATAGAAGAAGTGGCTGATATCAAGAAATCCTACCAGTGGCTGGAAAAGGCTGGACTGAAGGACAGCACAGAAGCACTAATCATGGCAGCACAAGAACATGCACTCAGTACAAGATCAACAGAGGCGGGGATCTACCACACCAGACAGGACCCCAGGTGTGGGCTGTGCAAAGATGCTCCTGAGACAGTTCAGCACATAATAGCAGGGTGTAAGATGAAGGCAGGAACAGCGTACATGGAACGCCATAACCAAGTGGCTGGCATAGTGTACAGGAACATCTGCACTGAGTATGGGTTGGAGGTCCCAAGGTCACAATGGAAGACACCTCCTAAGGTGGTTGAGAATGACCAAGCCAAGATCCCATGGGACTTCCAGATCCACACTGACAAGCTGGTGATGGTGTTGATCGACAAACAACAGAAGAAGGCAGTGGTGATAGACGTAGCAATCCCAAGCGACAGCAACATCAAGAAGAAGGAACACGAGAAGATCAAAAAATACCAAGGGCTGAATGAGGAGCTAGAAAAGATGTGGGGAGTAAAGGCAACAGTGGTGCCAGTGGTAATTGGAGCACTGGGGGCTGTGACCCACAAACTGGGAGAGTGGCTCCAGCAGATTCCGGGTACAACATCTGAGGTCTCTGTCCAGAAGAGCGCAGTTCTAGGAACAGCTAAGATACTACGCAGAACCCTCAAACTCCCAGGCCTCTGGTAGAGGACCCGAACTTGAGGAAGACACCCCCCCCCCCCCCCCCCCCCCCCCCCCACCCATGGGAGGGGGGTGAGAGGGAGATTTTTTTATATATATATAACACACAGCAACATTTTTTGAAATCATACTCAATCTTGTGTTTTGCATCACTGTATTTCTCTGTACTGTATTTCAGGACTGCAGGACTACCTCACAGAGGTGCAGACTTTCAATCATTGTCATCAAAACCTTAGCCATAGTTTACATCAGAAAATACTTACAGGGTACACTGTCATATAGACAACATAGCAAAGCATTTTGACTATGTTGTTTGTAAACAATGACACAAGGACTTGTCAGATGTCACTGACATGTTCATTGACATAATTATTTACTTTTGAGAGATAAACTAAGGATTTTGAGCAAGCTACAGGTTTTTGTAGGTAATCCATTGTATGGTGTTGTTTGTACGAATTGTTTCAAGAAATGCACTTACTGTTTTGCAAATGTTAAGGATGATTCAGGGAATGTACCAAAGCGACTAAGAAAAGTGGTAATACTTAAAAAAAACTATCCAGCCTTGGACATCATCAAAGGTTGCTATGAAACCAATATTGTCAGCACCAATCTCGGACAAATTAGAGCAAATTTTAAGATGTTGCTAACACACTATCTTGTTAATTAAATGGTTAGTCTCTTGTATTTGTGCTGTCCCTGGAGTGGGGTACAGGTTCTGCCTCATTAAAAGTGGGCAGAGCTTTTCATGAGTGCAGATGTGCTTTGAACATTAACCTTCACGCTTTGTTTATATAATGTGAGGACACTTTAGTGGTCTTGCAATCACGATGAATTCTGCTGTGGCTATCCAGTACCCTCATGTAGTCATACACTAGTGTGGATCAACATATAATCTTAGTATGGAGCTGTTTTCATCGAATCTAATATAAAAAGCCACTTGATACTCTATTGAGGTTCTTGTACTTTGAAATTGATTGCATCTGGCTGCAGTCTTTGTCAGACCTCAAAGACCTTGACCATTTGATAAGCAACTCATCAAACCCTAACTGTAGTTTTGTTGGTGATACAGTGTCAGTAATGGAATTGCTTTGAGCTTTTAACACTCAGCGTTTTCCATTTTGGTGTGGCTCTGGGGGAACAAAGCAAATCCAAATAAACCAAGACCATAGTCTCAAGTGGCAAATTTATAATATTTATTACACTACTGGATCTCTAAATCAATTCTTTTGAGCCTGAGATGCAAATATTCATCACGCTATTTTAAGAACACATACAGTGTTGCAGATGACCATGGCTGTGTCAGTTCATCTAATCTGTGAATTTTGTGAGAGTGCTGGTCAGACTGCTTTCTAATTAGACTGACATTAAACTGTCCAGAATGTCTTAAATCACAAGTATGTGTGTGTGAATGCCAAAGGTTATGAAAAGAGCAAGATACTGCTGCAGCTCTTCCACTAAACTTTCAACTTTAGCACCCTGAAGTGACAGAGAGGCAGTCTGTCTTATCAGCTCTAAATTAGCAGTGAGAAGCAGCAGGTTCTCCTGTCCTCAGAGGACTGATGGTGATCACAGCAGCATGCTGCAACTGGCCAAATGTCATGTTGCTCATTGTGAGGAGCCAGGCCTGGTCCTGAGAGTGGGAGGGGGGTGAAGGGACCTGGGAAGGAAATGTTGCTCTAGAGGGAAGCATTAGCTATCACCTGTGCCATTTATGGATCTGACCTCACAATTTGCACCAACAGTACACAAACTCCAAGAAATTATTTCTGTGTTTGCCCGTTTGTGGAGCTTTTATTGGATTAAAGAGCTTTTATTGTCACATGCACAGCAACACAGCAGGTGGCAACATTGAAGGAATGGTTGCAATATACTGTATTATACTGTACATATATATGATATGACTAAATATGAGCTTTAATAGCATTGTGAATGCATATGAATGAATTTTCCTCACACACCCATCCCTAAAATGAAAAAAAGTATTTCTAATTATTATAACAGGGAGAAATAAAACCAAAACTTAATTATTTATTCCCCACTGAATGTTAAATTGCTACTTGCACAGCTGAGTGCAAACATTCGTAACTGCCCTGGATTAAAGAGGAATCGTGTGGTGCGTAAAAGACGCACAGCCGGAAACACGGTCCAACGAAACCTTGACAATTAGTCGACTGACTACATTTCGATTTACGCAGCAGGGTGAGTAAAGAGCACACGCAACATAAACAGGGCCCACCCCGGTCAGGAGAGCCTATAAAAGCAAGATGCGTCTGAGCGATCCACGACCAAGAGGACACACTTGGAAATTTGCGCCCTGGAGCACAGTTCGACACTCCGCGTTGAGATGAGAGGGTTTACACTGAATAATGTTTGCCAGTGTGGCTTATTTACTTATCTTGTCTTATTTTCCTTCGTGTCTTTTACCACCGCAGTCAGTTTCGACCTGACTGAGCTTAGGAATAAAGTTGCAAAAATTAAAGTGAATCCAAGAGGCAATCTTTGGGCTACAGGTAAGAATCATCTTGAATCCATCAGCTATACAAAGACCAATATCGGTCATATGCTAGCATCTAATTTCTGATTTTTTCTCTACATATTACAGTTATTGTTTACATTATTTTTCTTTGCTTGTAACGATGCTGACACTGCCAATGTGTCACAAAAGGGTTTTCTCTCATCCAGGTCACACCTACTCTCAGTCAATATTAACGTGCGTTTTCTTTGATTCTTAAGGACATTTCATGGGCAAGAAGAGTGTGATGGACACCCCTCTGCTGCCGTCAGCTGAGGGGCAAGGCGTTGATGCTTTGGAAGTCACCCTGCCTGCGGAGCACGGCGCTCTCGGGGAGCTTTTCCAGGAGTTTCTGCGGGTGGCGTTGCAAGCGCAGGTGGATACACAAGAGAGCCGCTCGAAAAATCAGGTAAGGACCGCCTCAAGCTTTTTTGACACTGAAATGACTAAAATGATTATTCTCTATTTTAAATTGATTTGATCCATTCTTTGTTTCAGGAGGCGGACTTGTTGATGAAGATTTTAGAAAGCTACATCCAAAGCAGAAAGTGACGCAGAGGATGAAAGTCTGGCACGCATGAACACAGATCCGAGGTCATCTGGCCTCATGGGTTCAAATAAAAAAATTAGTCACAGTCTACAGTGTCCTGCTCATTATGACTGTAATTTACTGTAATACTGTCATATTTACAGCTCATGTGCCATTTGCAATACACATAAAACAATTTCCAATTTATTTTACTGATGATATTTCACATTGTCTTGTTGTTTAAAGTTATTTATATTAAATAAAATAATGATTTGCACTGCTTTGACTTTGATCTGCGGCGGATAAATTGTAGTAGATATATTATATGTTTTAAGTCTTATCCCATCAGACTTGGAGTTGTAAGGAAACACTACTTACTTATGGCTACACCTCTTGATTCTAATTGTTTCTGAAATATTGGTGCATGACAATGGAGAAAACAAAAAAGATATGAAAATGGCAATGTCTAAAGACATCCCAGATGAGTATGACTCATTCTTTGCTTGTATTTCTGTGTGGCCTCAAAAGATTGTTGCTACAGTGCAGTTGCTAAAGGTCTGATATTGACATAGAACATTTTCTGTAATTATAGCTACTGTATTTGCTGGGCGAGACTACTGAGTTTAGCCCCTTCTGTTTGTAACCACAGGGGTTTGGTATATGACCTTCACAACCCTTATTTATTGGCCCAAGACTGACAATCAACTGATTGTTCAGCATGAGCAAGATTTCTTTGTCTCTTTTGTGCCATGTTGTAAAAGCATGTCCAAAATAACACTTATATAAATATAAATGTAGGCAGCTTATATAAATCACATTTTCTAGTTTCCTGAATATTTCGACACAAAATCAATAGTAACTTTCATACTTGTTCTGTCCTTTGCATAAAGGGATGATCTGTTCTCTCGATCAATAGTGGTGAAGTGAGATGGCCCATGCAGCTACATTGCCTTGGGCTAATCCATTGTATTATAGACGGGCAGTCTATTTCAATATCTCTCCCACAATGTCTGTTGCTTTACGTCATTTTTCAAGGTGTGGAAGGTGCTCTGATGTCCAAAGTAGTGAGTGGTGAGAGTTGAGAAGGTACTTAGACTATAATCTGCCGTGAAGCCTGGATAACTGCAAATATTTGGCCCAATAAGAGATTCAAACATAAATTATTACACTCAGAATAAAGAAAAAAGAATAACAATACATTGAGTTGCCAGTTTATCAGGTGCACAGCTAAAACTGATACAGCCCTGCAAGAAATCCTGCCTTCATTAGCGTAATGTTTTTTTAAAAGGTGTTGATTAAACTTTGTGGTCATTGTGGGGGCTGTAATTTGTGGTGCTTTTGAATTGTATTGCATGTGTTGTGGGTGGGTGTGTTTCGTCCAACGCATTTATGTACTTGAGGGTAGACTGAATATTTGAAACACCTGTTGCCAAAAGTATGCTCCCAATAAATTTACAACAGGCCAAGAAATTGTTTTTTTCTTTTGTTCTCTCTCTATAAATTCATCTATGGTTATTTTGCCAAACAACAGCCTTGAGATCCTGGAACATTCAGGCACAGGACATTGTAGAGAAGTAGGTTAGTAGGCTAGAAAATTGGGTACAATTTAATAAACAAGCCTCCTCAATAGGTTAAAGAACATTTATAGTAAGTCCCTAAAGAAAAGAGTTTAAACTTGCATTCAAAACTCTGTTGAGGCGAGAGATTAACTTGAAAACATTTTCCTGAGTGTTGTATTTTATTAAAATGTTCTGTCTGGTTAAAAGTGCAAACTGTTCCCTGCGGTTCCTTGCAATGAAAAAAAAGTAAGAGCTAAAATTCAGGACATACTCTACAGTAATGAGTTAGTTATATTTTTGCTGGTAGCAAAGATACACAAGATGTGAAAGTCTGCATTTGAATGTTGCAACAAATTTCATCTTCAAACACAAATGGTGTGTCTTTTATTCATTAATTTGAAATGTCAGGCAACACTGCATATGTTAATCTGTTGCACAGACAGTGCAGTTCAACGTGTTGATACAATAATTATCAATTTGTGTGGGTGGATGGGTGCATAAATGAGTGAGTACATATAAGTGTCCTCTCATGACTTGAAAAAGCAGATCCAAACATGTTGCAGGGTGTTAACTGTTGAGGATGATGATGTCGCCACACAATATGAGCATGCAGAGATCTCCCACATGACATATATTTGCCCACTCCTGAGGGAATGAAGGATTCAATTTAGCATCTCTGTGCTGTCTGCTTACTTTGAATTTGCTTGGTTACTCATAAAACCCATCGTTCTCCTATATGCCCACATTTAATCCTGCTTCTGTCGACCTACACAGATGTCTCTCTAAGATAGCAGGATGATTTTAGATTTAAATTCCAGGGCATTAAAGTGACATTCCTGCACAGATATGAATTGAATCAAATATTTTCAATGTGTGAATCCAGGTAAAAGGCATTATCATTTATCAATTCTCCTATGTAAATGTGTGTTAATTAGACATGAAGGGATGGAGCTAAGATGAGTTGGAGAACAAATATAATATTTGAGGCAGTTGAGATGATCATATAAAAGGTGTCCCTAAAATGTGTAAATTCAATATACATCCAATCCAATCTCCCAAGCTTGGGAATAGTTAGAATTTGATATTTACTGTATTGACAGTCATCCAACTCTTGGTTGTGATGTGATTAAAACAAGCGAAATAAAAAAAAATGATTGTGGCCTAAAGACTTGGAGAAATGTTACTGTATGTGTAGTTCAGCTGTGTTATATAGTAGTTGGCAGGGGGGATATGGCTACTGAAGAATTCCAATCAGCACAAACCAGAATACGAACTACATACTATAGGTTTTTCCTCAGCATGGGGAATCAATCACACCAAATGCTGGAGCTAAATAAACGCTGATACAAACAATTAGCAGCCACCACAGACAGTGGCCATCTTATTAAATTTTGTCATCTTGAAGAGATTAAATGGGGCTTTTCATACTGATATTTTTATTTCTACATCAGATGCAGACCAAGATTAGCCATCTGGTATTTTTTAATAGCTGTAATGTCATCCAAATCATTCATGGCCTGTTTCCCTAAACTGCTGCTGTGACAAATTAACTCCCCCCCCCGGGTGATCAGTAAGTAATGTGTTTCTCAAGGATAACCTTAACTAGGAATCACCGCAATTACAAGGGACAATGGATAAGGTAGCTCCTATACAACCCAGAATGAACGCTTTAAAGAAAACTGTTCTGTACAGGGTGGAAATTCAGTGGAATAATTTGATGTTGTAAATCTCAAAATTCCTGAATTGCATTACGTTTAGAAAGCAGTTGAACTGTGATCATCAGCAGTCACCAAATTCGAGTCTGATCTCACTGGAATTTCTGCTCACTTTTATGAAAATAAATGTTGCATTTTTCATGTGTAAGAAAGGAGTACAAAATCTGTTTGTTTTTTTTAACAGAGCCATTGACATATTTATTGGATGTTCATGTGCATATGATCCTGTCTTTGTCTTCCTGTATACATATCAGCCTGTTTCTTTGTTTTATATTGTCCTGTTTTATTAATGACTCACATTACTGCTTACAGGTTGATGAATGCTTATGTATAATTCACAATGTGGATTTATGTTACGTCACCAGAAGTAGCCTCAGCTTCGGTCTGAATTTATGAGTTCCCCTCTTGTTCAGATTCAACACCAAAAGCTGACAGAGACAAATGTGGCACACTTTAACTCAATAAAACTGAGGCTGTGGGCAACAGTCCAAGACATCACTGATTGAGTACCCCAAGGGTACTAATTTTCAATTGAGTAATCTATCTTGCTCTTATAGGGAACACAGGTCTCACAGGTTTAAGTAAAGAAATTAGGGGCATATCACATGTGTCTCTTACATTCATTTTGTGTCAAGACATTTGTGTCAAGGCACTGTGTGGGTGCAGTGAATATATTATTATTTACTCATATATTTGATTGTAGGGTGTTCTTACCATTTGCTTATACCTTATAGCAAGTACTATTCCTCTCACAGTGCGAATAGTGTAAAACTAGCAATGATACAATGCCACCCTCTGGCTTATAGAACCCCTCACTACACATGAGAACATCTCTGTTGATTCTGCCTCAGTTTTTTAACAGGCTTACATCTTGTTCAGGAGAGGGCTGCCATATTTGTCAGAAAATGAAATCATGAAACAAACCATGTAACAAGTATCAGTACAAGCTGTACTCTATGTTCGTATTTGAGGGTCAAACCTGAGCTATTGTTGATCTCATGCCTAAATTCATGCCTTGCCATTTAGAAATCTGCATCAGAACGCCTAAATGAAGTTAATCTTTTTTTTCCAGAAACACGCAGCTGCAGACTTGGGAAGATGAAACACAATGATGGCAACAGTGGATGTACTGGATGTACTTTAAGCACATTCTTTCTTGCATTTGATCAAATTGTTCTAATTGCTTATAACACATTAGGCTACATCCCACTGAATTAATTTAGACTTATTCTGTGGTTTACAGCTAAAATTGGCATCTTACAAATGAAAGCCATGATATATATGCATATATTTTTACAGGGAAATTATATGAACGGCTGTGTAATAAAGTGTGTGATGGCGTTGCAGTGAGCATTTTTATAAATTATAGTATCAAATATAAAAAATTACATGCACATAGCTGCATTGTATAGGATGCAGTGTGTAATGTGTTACACTGCTTCAGACATCCTCAGTTTGTTTTGAATGGTGACGTCATCGGAGCACATGACCGGAGTCTGTTGTTTGGGGTGTTTTCATTGGTCGAGTCCAGAAGAATCTGCACAGCGGGGCAGGACCGCCGAAGCCATTTTATTATTATAACAGCAAAGGTGCAGGTGCATCAGTATTTTTTATATCTATAGTTTAAATTTTAGAGTCAACGATGGGGCAGTGTGGAATTACGTCATCCAAAACCGTCTTGGTTTTTCTTAATCTCATATTTTGGGTAAGCAACCGATAGATGTTTGAACAATGTGCAGCATCCCAGTGAGGCCAGGGATGAAGAACATTAGCAAGCGAGCAAACTGCGCCAGAGATTCGCTGCAGGCTGCAGGCTGGCGGTAATCTAGTTGCATTTTGAATAGAGCTATTTACGGACACAATGTCAGAGTTGTATTCACTGAGAGGTGCAGAAAGTGGACAAACAGAGTAATGCGAACAGTAGCCTGCTACACTGCGTCGGTAGCTGCCGCCCACAAGTTGTAGCTATGACGTTATGCAGCAGTTGCAGCAGCTGCCAGCCGGGCTCAGTGGAGGCTGCTGACCTGCAGTGGCTTCAGAGTTTACATACCGTAACATATCACTATATCAACAGACCAGCAGAGTTGGATTAAAATATGCATATATATTGAAAACGGAAAGAGTAAACCGAGCTTTAAATGGTTAACCATATAATCTCCCAGGATATCTGAATAATAGAGACTTCAAGTGGCCCAGTTCACATTGCACCAGTATCTGTTGTATCCGACTCTGAGTCAAAAGTCATATTATTCAGCTGGAGCTAAAGACATATTTTTAAAATGTATAAAACTGAGCAGAGTTTTTCAAATGCAATTTCCAAATTCTTTGTCTCTTGACCTTTTACTTTTCTATGGTTTTTATTTCTGTCTGTCTTTCAAATGTACTTGTACAACAAGGTGGTACCAGGTTTACAATTTAAGTATAGTAATTACAAATGTGAAGAAAAAGACAGAAATGATTTACACATCTCTACATTATTTACATTATACTAGAGCTGCATCGATTAGGCTAGTTGATAAATTGTTTCATATTATTATTATCATTATAACACTGCATAGTGTACTATAATGGAAGACAAACAAATCATTGCAAACAAATAATTTCCTAGACATAACAAAAGAATGTATATTGTGAGTTATACAGTAGTTTAACTATGTAATGGTAATGGTGCTACCCAAACACATCTGTCTCTCTCTGTCTTGTGTCTGTCACTCATTCCTGTTTCTCTGCTTCTCTCTGCAGGCTGCAGCTGGAATTTTATGCTACATCGGAGCCTATGTGTTTATCACATATGACGACTATGACCACTTCTTTGAGGACGTGTACACTTTGATTCCAGCTGTCATAATAATAGCTGTCGGGACTCTTCTATTTATCATTGGCCTGATTGGCTGCTGTGCCACGATACGTGAAAGCTCCTGCGGTCTGGCAACTGTGAGTATTGACTTGAACCATTAAAATTAGATGAATGTAGAAGAGGGACTTCAAAGATAGGGAGCTCAAGGAAGACATAAAACAGTATACGAAACTGAAGAAACTGTTAATTTAATTGCACTGAAAAATAATGATAAGTATTTTGCTTCTATTTCACCTTGTTAAAGGATCTCTTTTTGTCTTTTCAGTTTGCTGCCATTCTCCTGCTGGTATTTGTAACAGAGTGTGTCGTGGTGGTGCTCGGCTACATATACAGGGCAAAGGTAAACACCTCACCCTAACTGGTCTGCATGAGTGTGTCAGTCTGCCCCTATTCCACAAGAAAAGTTTAATGAAGTGGGTGTAAGGTTGCGTTTTCAACAGTTGGGTTCCAGATTAAAAAAGAGGAACATACGTTATATTGTACAATATAATAATATCTTTATTTATATAGCACTTATCAAAACAAAGTTACAAAGTGCTTCACATAGAATCGCATAAAACACACACAGCAATAAAAGAATAAAAGTGCTAAACAAACAACGTAACAAAAACTCAGCCTCAACAGATAAAGATAGTAAAACCCATAAAACAGTATAAAACTGGAATCAAGCTAAATCACGGAAGGTGGTGCGATAATAGTACATTTTGAGCTTTAAAAGAAGCCACTGACTCAGCTAGCCTTATGTCCTCGGGCAGTCTGTTCCAGAGCCATACTGTCCCCCTCCAGCCGAGAGTCTGGGACAGATAGAAGGCCCCTGCCCAAGGATCTCAAAGTGTGAGCAGGATCGTACGGGGATAAAAGATCTGAGATATAATGAGGAGTCAGGCCATTTTGTGCCTTGTAAGTAATTAAAAGAACCTTGAAATCAATTCTAAAATGTACTGGAAGCCACTGTAAAGAGGTGAAAACCGGGGTGATGTGCTCAAACCTGTTTACTCCGGTTAAAAGCCTGGCAGCTTAGTTCTGTACTGTCTGTAGCCGGTCTATGGTTTTTCTGTTTAGGCACATAAAAAAACTGTTACAGTAATCCAGGTGTGATGAGATAAAAGCATCTAAAATGGTTTCTGTATCTCTAAAACTTAAAATAGGTCAAATTCTGTTGATGTTCCTTAGTTGGTCAAAGCATGTTTGAATAAGTTTTTAAATACGCTGCTTAAAGTTTAAGTTAGAATTGAACAAGATGCCAAAACTTCCAGTAGATTGCAGTATTTGAATCTTGGTATTACTGGAGCCAATTACAAGGATTTCTGTTTTTAGTTGAGTTCAATTGAAGGAAATTCTTAGACAGCCAGTTTCTCACATCTACTAGGCAATCCTGTAAAGAACTCAGCATACTGTGGTCAGTGGGCTTAACAGAGACATACAGATATGTGTCGTCAGCATAACAGTGAAAGGAAACATGTTTACGAATAATGTGACCTAATGGGAGCATATAAAAAGAGAATAAGAATGGTCCCACAATTGACCCTTGAGGTACCCCATACTTGACTGTAGAAAATGAAGAGACATGGTTTTTAATGGAGACATAGAATTTTCTGTCTGAAAGATAGGACTTGACCCAACTCAGTGCAGTACCCAATATGCCCAACCATTGCCTCAGCCTGTCTAATAAAATGCTGTGATTGATAATGTCAAAAGCTACACTCAAATCAAGCAGTACAAGAATGGCACACACGCCAACATCATTGGTCCAATATATGTTTTAGGAGAATTATAGTCAATGTTCTTAAATCTTTGTAAAAGGTTGAGATTATACATTTATCGTGTATGTCTACTTTGAATTGTTTGTTGGAGGTTGAAGAAAGAATTAATACAGTTAATAGCATGTACAGTTTACATTTTAGTAAAACATAATTTATTTTTGTACTCTCTTTTGTTTTTGTTTTTTTTAAAACTTCCTTTGCTATGATTAATTAGTGCTGATTTGTTTATCTGCATCCATGTATTACTAATCCCTTTAGGTAAGAGTGTCGCCTAAGGGCCTGCATTGAAATTAGTTTTATAATAATGTGAGAAACTGGTCTCACATACATATACATATCCCAAGAGATAACATCTGTAAATTGCAGTTCCTGAACAGGGATAGTAACAGCTGCTGTGTATTTGTTTCAGGTAGAAGATGAGGTGAATCACTCCATCCAGAAGGTTTACAATGAATACAATGGCACCAACACTGATGCGCCTAGCCGTGCTATTGACTATGTGCAGAGGCAGGTGAGAAAAAATATTGTCTGTCTAGCTGAAATTCAAATGTTTTTGGAGGCACTTGCCTTCTGGGATTCCTATAAAATAGATCATTTATAATGAGATGTGACACTGTTTAGATGTTGTCCTGCAACAGCTCTGTATACATGGTAACCTTCAGAAATATTTCAGACATACAGTATTTTCACTGAAAAATTTAACACGAGCACTCAAACAAAAAGTCCTCACTGTGTGTTCAATAATAATTATTTTTACATTTACTGTGAAACTATTGATGGTCGGGTCACCTTGAACACTTAGGTTTAATTTTAATTTAATTTTTTTCTATGGATATACAATTATTTAAGATAATAAATACATTTCGTATAGTAATCAGAACTCCAGACTCTGAAGATTTTCACTCATTGTCATTCATTGTCCTTCTCTTAGCTTCATTGCTGTGGCATTCACAACTACTCCGACTGGAGGAACACTCGCTGGTTTAAAGAATCCAAGAACAACAGCGTTCCAGTGAGCTGCTGTCAACCCAGCATCAGCAACTGCACCGGCACTCTGACTCGACCAGCAGATCTCTACCAAGAGGTACAAACAACAAGAGACTTAAAATATAAAATGTTCTGTGAGGTTATTGCTTGCGCATTTGTTATGTAAGACTTGGAATGTCAGTGAGCTTCTTTTAATGTCATTTATTTTCTGTCTTAGGGTTGTGAAGCTCTTGTTGTGAAGAAATTAAAGGAGATCATGATGTATGTCATATGGGCTGCACTAACTTTCGCATCTATACAGGTAAGGAGGGAAAATACAAAAAAAATGTTTTTAGTATAGTCCATCACTGCAAGCAACATAATGGGTTGGGCAGGTTTTAAACAAATCTTGGGTTTATATAGTATCTACAGTATCTAAGCCACTTATTTAGAAATTAGTACAAAGGTGAACAGTACCCAAATTGTCTGTTGTAAATGTCTATCAGATTTTGCAGTAATTTCCTGGTTCAATTACGACCTGTTTAGTTTAGTGTGGTTATTTTTGCACACGGTTTCCTGTCTTGTGGACACCATTTCTGCTGTCTAGACCTTAGTTTCAATTTAAGTGGTTTACAGGAAACAGTTGGTAGTTCTGATACAGAACTGTGGGTAGGTATAAACCTGTTTGATTGTCTGACAGCTGATGTTGCTGATGTTCAAATTGATTTTATTGTAAAAGAAAAACTCTGGCTTCTACAGACGCTATTATCCAAATCAAGGAGTGTATGTTTAAGGGAAAAGTTTACTAATACTAAAACTAATAAAGGACAACAGCCAGTATGAGTATTAAACACTGCACTCAATACATTGACATTAAACAGCTGACTCACCTCATCAAACACATGTAAGAGTCCTGCATTGAAACCAAGTCAAAATCATGTTTATTGGGAGCATAATTAAAGCTGCAGTAATCTCTGTCAGCACAACCATGTCTCTGTTGAGCCCAGAGCTGACAGCAGCTCTGACCTGATTGTGTCAAAGGATTTCTAGCGTGTTTAACAGCTCAGCATGGTTGCTGCTGACCAGGAAACCCCATCTCCCAAAGTGGTTACAAAGACAGCATGGTGAATCAATTTATATTACACTCAAACATACTCACCTAAACATACTATGTGCGATGTAAGTGTGAGAAGATAATGATTTTTACATCATTAGCTTAACAAAATGATTTACCATAGTGACTGGCTCTTCTCATCCAAAACATTTCCATTCAGTGATTACATCTCATGCTGTTATTTATCTGCCAAGTTTGCTGGAGGTTAATGACTTGAATAACGTCTTTTCTTTCTTTCCTGTGCTGTCTGCCTGCAGATGCTGGGCATGCTCTGTGCCTGCGTGGTGTTGTGCAGGAGGAGTCATGACCCAGCATATGAGCTGCTGGTCACCACCAACAGTTATGCATGAAGGTCAATGAAACACTCAGAAAATCAAAGGAGCATCACCGGACATGTCCACAGTAGATTTCAGCTGTAGTTATATATAAGCTCAAGCACACCTTGCACAATTCATGATAAAGTAGCGAACACTGACGATATGGTTTGGGTGGGGCTTCAAGGGGAAACCAGTTATTTATTGACATGCTTTGTAAGTTACTGTTATTTTCACTGTTTCACTGTTTTCTTACAAATACTGAAATACTTACAAAAGCCAAAGTGCATACGGCTAATTGACATTTTTGATGTTGATGCTTTTTTTTGTTTTCATTTGATTGTGGCTGCATAAATATTGGGCTCATCCCCAGTAAGGATGATGAGGAGTAATGACGAGCTTATGTGTGATATTATGGTTGGGAGAGTTGTATGGAATGTATTTCTTTGTGTGCTAGTTTGCACTATGGCCAGAGCTCTGGAGATATTTCATGGTTGTTTAAATTCAAAATCTATGCTAAATAGAACTTGTACACTATTCCTAAGAACTCAGTCTGACCAGATTTTGTGAAAATGGACAAAAACTTTTTCTCATATAAAGAACAGATTCAGGATTTTTATCACTGTCTTAAATTGTTTTGTGCATCTGCTCTTATGTTTTGTCTCTCAAAGCCATTATTGGTAGAAAGAGTTTTTCATATTCACAAATATTCAGGTTGTGAATAATGTACATTCTGGTTTGGTGTCGATGTATTCTGAATCAGGCTTCACTACTGAGGTATTGCCAATATATAAATTGTGAGTCAGTCAACCTTTCAGTCTCCAGTGCTGTTAGTAGGAGTATTATCAATGTTAACTGAAGACGTGTGTATGTGTAGGTTCAGTTTGTCGCAATGTTTCCAGTCAGAGAATTCCTTCTGTCTAGTTTTAGTTATAAACCTGCTATAAAGAATTACAACTCATTGTTTTATACGTTTTTGTGAAAGTGCACCGTTTTAATATTTTTAAGCCTTTAAATTGACCCCTAGATATTTAGCTAGCGCCGCAAAAAAAAGAGAAATAAAATTATGTATAGATTGGAGAACAGGCAGGAAAAACAAATAAAGTCATACATTTCAACTTCACTGTCTAACTCTCCTTTCATTTCCATGGTTTTATGTGACTGTAAACCTTACCAATTAGATCATAGTATAATGATTAAGATAAAATATACATGTCTTTGAAACATATGGTGTAAACAAAATATGTGCCATCAGTTGATACTGTGACAGGTATATAAACTTTATTTCTGTATTTTGATCTATATTAACTGCAACCATGGTAGGCGATGGTCTTCTAGCGGTTAAAAAAACCCAGCCGACACACTGTATATTTACATAGTGCACATATAGTAACTGTCTGTTCTCTTTTATAACACACAAAGAACATTCAAACATTACAGACATAACCCGAGACAAAGTGTAAAACCAAAACAGGAGCACATTTTAAAGCCCAACATGCCACCAATCCTAGCTGAACTGTTGAAGCATCTTAATACATTCAGTGTTGTACTATTAATTTAGACATGCAAAATATAATTTATAAAAAAATAATGAACAGCAGTGATCCAAGGCAATTTACCACACTGCTGGGATCGCTGTTGTACAGACAGGTAGGTACTCATCTAATAAATAGCTATTTATGTCATTTGCACTTTACTTATTAGTAACTCCTAATTTATCACACCCAATACAGTGATTATGTTCAACACTGTTTTGTTTTTTACACAACTGGAAATAAATCAATTTATTAGTCACCTCTGTCAGTAGAGTAGCCAGCATGATGATATGATGATGACTAATCAAAGTTCGGGTGATTAATAAAAGCGTGATGTAATTGTTGTCATGCAGAACTTTGCTTGACTGGAATAGTTTTTCTAATATTACCAGTGTAAAGTGCAAATTTTCTTGTTTGTTCATCAAACTCAAATTGAAAATATGACATATTGACAGAGCAAAGTAATTAAAGTCATTAAAAAAATTTCGATCCAAATTTTCAACACCAGATGGCATTTCAGTCTTTAGTCCTGTGTATTATTGTAAGTATTAGGAGTAAAAACTATTAGAATCCCAGCTGTACAACACGAGGTAGAAGGGTTATACTTTAATATCCTTTTGTGATTAATCCACCAAGATATAATCCTGCTGATCGAAAGCAATGTGAATAAATAAGGGATGTCTGAGGAAGACATTACATAACATTTGTATGTGATTGCTGTAAAACTCTACTTTCTACTAAATTATGCTAAATTTACATTCACGTTCAGAAAAACTAATATTTTCTTGTATCTTATATCTAAGATTCTAAATAAAGGAAGCTTGACAAAGAAGTGTGTGTGTGTATGAATCTGTGAGTGAAGTGGCACGAAGTTCATGTCTTTGTAAGTTTGACACATGGTGCATATTTGCCTGTATATGTGTGGCCAGCTGTTAAACTTTTGAAATGAATGCATATATGCATTGCTCTGTGACTCTGTTTTTTCTGTCATTTATCTCTCTCTCTCTCTCTCTCTCTCTCTCTGTGTGTGTGTGTAATCAGAGTTTTCCCAGATGGTTTCCTGGCACCAGTCCAGTCAGCCCGTTCTTCTCCACTGTCCACCAGCCATCTTCTCCTCGATCCAGTACTTGGACCCGGTCCCCCCTAATTATATCCAGTTCATCCTCTTCCTGACCAGTCAATGTGAGCAAAGATGACAAAAGTTAGTCACAGATGGACAGTGCTAACAATCCTTTTTTTTCACAGAAATCATCATCAAACCTATCTACATCTCAGTAACATACAATCAGAGTGGCCTCTTGTCCAAATAATACTTAGTAAACAACTGTGTGACTAAATGATGCGCTCTTGATCACCTTTGCACTGTATGTATAGAGCACAACGTAGCTGTCTTCATCAGCTGAAACTGTGGCCAGTGAAGCTGCTTGTTGGAGGCCCGGGAAGGGTGCATACCCTCCATCAGAAGGCTCAGCTGAAGCCACAACAGAGAGCAGCACAGCAGACAATGTTAGCGTACAGTTGCATACAGTACATCATGTGACATTCAATTCCAATCATGAGTAATGTTTTTTCATTCATATTGTTATTTATTGTTACAAATCAATGAATCCCATTAAAGGTAATGTCTTTTGCTACACATACAGTAAGTTGAATATTACCAATGTATCACCTTAATTTTGTGTAATTTTCTTTAATTTAATTAAATTTTTCAATTTTGTTTTTTAATTTGATTTATTTTTTTGTTTTTTTTATTTTTTGCTTTATTTGTAAAACTATTTGAATTATAAAACTGTAAGTAGTAAAAAGGATCCACCAAGAGCACTAAAAAAGGCTGAAATGTTAATTGCACTCGACAATACTGTGTAAGATGATAAAACAACATATGGATGATCTTGTTTGTAAGTTCTCATTCAAAAGTACATAAATATAACTGTAAGATGATAAATGAGTGATATTCAGTACTCACACTCGCCAGTGGATGTCAGTGTTGATCGTGAGCTTTGGAGACCTTCAGTGTTAATCCTCCCAGAACTTCCGAGTAGGGGATCAGAGTGCCTGTGGGTTCAAGTAAGATATTTAGGATACACACAGGCCTAAAAACAATCTTTCAACTGCTTGTGGTTCTTTTAGATTAGATTCTCTTTTGTCAGGTCAAAATGAAAGAAAGAAGTGGTTTTTGTCTCAGGGAACCAAAAAGTGTTTTCATCAGCAAGTTTTTGTTTGTTTTTGTTGAGTAAGTATTTTTATTAGACCACAAGCCTCTGCTTGTTACTTCAAATTAGTGACTGCGTCATAATTCTAAAGATATAGAGGTGGTGTGTTTATCTCTAAGTTTGATGCCATATAGCTCACATCAGAACAACTGAGCACAGAAGTGTATTGGTTTTCCTCCCCCCTCTGCAAAATTGGTTTAACCCATCTCTGTTCTCACTCACTTCCCTTGTGAAATACGTCTCACACCTCTAGTTAATTCATATCAATAAGTTGCATAAGTTGTACAGTAGAATGATGCACCTGGAGGAAATGGCCATTTCGTGGTTACTGCCAAAACAACCTTACACTGCTCATGTGCTTAAACTCTACTGAGGATTTAACAATCCTGTCTCCTCTTGATTCCCACCACCCCCAGGTGGTTTGTCACACCTCCTCATTATGTCTTCTCTCCCTCCTGCAAATTGAGCTTGACCGTTGCTGTCCCCGGATGTCTCCTTTGGGTAGTAGCTCTCAAACACTATGGGCTCTGTGTGAAGAAATGAGAGTGAGAAGCTTTTTTTTGTTTTGTTTTTTTGAGAAACAAAGATGAGTATCACTTCCTGCCTGTTGGTCCATTGAAAGATAAAGGTTAGAAGATGAGTTGCTCTCTTATGCAGTTCTTTTGTGATGGCATTTTTTTTTCACTTCTCTCACCTGGTGGATTCCCTCCCGTCTTTTTCATCTCTATGAAGCAGTTGATGTCTGTGGTGATGTCACACTCTTCCAGGAGCTTCCTCACCTCCTCATAAAACTGATTAAACAAAAGGAGGAAATCAGAATTGTGCTGTTTTCTTGTTAGGCTCAGTTTAGTAAAATGTTGCCTATAACCTCAAAACAAACTCAAATAGTTCTTGAGGTGAGCTATAGTATTTCTGAATATGTGTCTTAATTTAAAACAAGCGTTCAAATGAGACATGCCCCTAAGATGAATCCAGGTGCTGTGCACAAAAGTCATTAAACTACATAAATAAAGAGGAGATGAGCTCACCTCATCGTCTTTGACACACTGCGTGGAGAAATGATTGCAATGGTCCCAGAGAGCACACCTGAGCATGCTGATGCGATCTCCCTCTAGTTGCTGGAATACCTGTAAAACATTCAGATATAACAGAATACTTGTATAGTTTGACAAAGTATGTCACAACTTCATTGTGAGTTTGTTACATTTTTAGCTTGCTCAATGCATGATAAAGTGGTCAGCAGCAGCAAGGTGTTATGAGCAGAGTCATAAATTGTGCAGATAAAAAGGTGATGTGGTTTGAGGTTCAGTGTGTGCTATTATAAGCTTGTGAATAGAGCAGTTAATGTGACATAAATATAGTCCACTGTACCTCACATGTGCTTTTGTGTGTTTCTTCCCAGTCCTGGCGAACACTTTCTAGCTGAGCAATGTTGGTAACGTACAGCTTCTCTGTGAGAGATTAGAAAATCATTTTTAGATAGTTATACTTACAAATCAACTCAAATTGAGCCCTTCCATTAAGTAGTCACTGTCAAACCTCTTTCAAAGTTTTTACAAGTCATTACATAAAATAGAAACAGAGATGTACAGTGCAGTGTTTCCATGAAGTTTTCTCTGAATTTGGATAACCAGTTGTAAATGTATTGAGAGGTTATATTAATACTGTAAAATACAAATATATGCTGGTTAAAAATAGAAATTTAACAGCTGAAAGATGATTCTGGGTCATACCTGCATCACTGGCTGCCTGTCTGCATTGCTTGGCCCTTTGACGCGCCTGTGAAACAAACAATGTATTACACAGGAAGCTACAGTGTGACAAACTCTGATAAGAACTTGTCACACTAGTCATTCAGAACATTAAAAGGACAATAGATTTTAGAAAAGCCTTTCATGAATATACAAAAGCTTAAATATAATCAGGGTCATTTGGGGAGTTTCCCAAGATTTAATTTACTTTAAAAGAGATTACAGATCACATGAACATATACTTCAGATAGTGTAGGTTGCAGAAAGTCCATCCACTAATGTTGCTCTTCTGTCAAGTGGAATCTTGTATTATATGAGCAGAATACACTTTGCTCTACAGGGCAGCCTCTAAAACCCATGAAGTCTGAATGAACTCCTCAGCCTCCGGCCTCAGCTCACACTGAAGTGATGGTCATGTTTATGGTGAGGTTGGGTACAAAAATGAAGGTTTAAATAAAATGCCTTAAAAAGTTTGCATTTGAATCCTTTTAATGGCAGGCCATTTCCACATCATTACTATAGTGAGGTATGTTGTACCTTTTCTGGGTGTTTGGTGGCAGCAGTTGTCTTCTCGACCCCCTGCTCTGCCTCATCCGCTTCCCTACACTTCAGCTCGTAGTTCCTCTTAGACTGAGAGAAACAGAAACAGAAAGCAAAGGTCACAGAGTGCCACTAAGGAAGGACTGTGCACTGTTTGCTGTTCACACCCATGATGAACATACAGTCTGCTATCAAATCAGTCACAATACAATCACGTAAATTACAGTAGCTCTGGTCGTTTTTTTACCTCCATGGTTTTCTTGAACAAAGAAACCTTTTTCTTCTGAACTTTCTCCATGATGCTTTCAAACTAAAAGGAAAAATATCTTGCATGTAATGTTTCCATGTACTGAATATAAGTATGAATATATAGGGTTGAACCAACACTTTTGTAACACAGTGTCAATGAAAACTGAATAATGTACAGATAAAGGCAAGGCAAGGCAAGGCAAGTTTATTTGTATAGCACATTGTAACAACAAGGCAATTCAAGGTGCTTTACACAGAGCATAAAAGGCATCAAGACAAAATATAAAAGCAACACAAGGCAATGTGAAGACACATTTAAATACAATTAAAAAGTTTTAAATTTGAAAGTAAAAAAGAAGCTAAAATAGAATAAGACCGATAAAACAGGAGAATAAAAGTTACAGTGCATTGTAAGATATTAAACCTAAAATTTGGTTTAATTAAAAGCAGTGGGGATAAAAGAGATGTGGTGATAATGTAAGCTTCACAGAGAGGATTTATTTCATGACTGTTGCATTGATTTGCATTACATTGATTTTTCAAGTGCACAAGGGTACCTATTAAACTGGTAGCTGAATGTAGTACAGCTATTAGACAGCTATTAGACAGGTATTAGTGTGTAACAACATTGACTGTAAAGATGTGCCAGCAGATAGAAAAGAAGTTAGTAAGCCATCAAACCTCACTTTAAGATTGTAACGGCAATCAAACCTCACTTCTATGTCTGTGTACAATAAGTTAAGCAACACAAGTTGCCCAGTACCTTCTTCCTTTGCTCTTTCTGACGGTCTCTGAATGTCTCAATCTTTTTCACCTCCTCTTTCAATACATCAGAGAGTTGGATGTGAAAGTTCCCGATGTTCTCGATTTCTGCAGCCAGAAACAGCAAATCAGAACAGCAAAATGAAAAAATACTTCACACAAATAAAACCAGTTGCAGTAGTATTAAGTGCTCTTATAGGACTATTCCACTGGGTAAATGACTGGATGAACTTACGTGTTTTTAATTGTTCGAAGGATGCTCTCAAAGTGCTGAAAAAATGCACAGAGATTGGAGGTGATTCAGTGACAGTCTGCTGTTTGTTTGCAAGCTAAACACATCTTTAAATTTAATTTAATAAAGAGAGAGTTTGTTGGTTCTCTAAGTGGTTTTGTTTACAATTCTTATGGTTCTTTTTTGAAGGATGAAGTGTTTGTTTTATATGTACTTTCCCATACTTCCACACAGTAAGTTACATATGGGACTAAAAAGGAACAATATAAGGTGTATAACAAAGTTTGATTTAGAAGATCTTTGACTTTATATAATATTGCAATTGACTTTGATATTTTAGCTTTGATATCATTTATGATTGAATGTGGCTTCCAGCATAATTTATTGTCTATTATTACCCCAAGAAATTTAATTTCAGACACTCTTCCAATATCTACTTTATTTATCATGAGTTTCTTGTTTGAGTTAGTGAAACGATTCTCAATTATTATAAATTCATTTTACTTAAATTCAGTATTAGTTTATTAGAATCAAATCAACTCTTTAGCATTTCTAGTTCTTTTCCCACTGTATCCAAAAGTTGTTCCACAACAAAATAAATTTGTATAATCTGCAAATAATATAGATTATAATATTTTGGAAACCTCACATGTAATTTGATATTTATTATTGTTGTTTATTGAGAGTTTGCTGTAAATGTTTGCTGTTACTTTTATTGGTTATTCTTGTTTTGTTTTCTTACTCATATTTTTTATTTTTTAACATGTTTGAGATAAAAAAGTATTTCTCTATCTATAAAAGTATCTATCTGTAAACACAACTGATTGTATTACACATTTTTAAATTCACACAGGGCCATTGCTCAGATTGCTATTTTTGACCAATGTGATTCTCCCATGAACACACAGTCACAGCAGCTCCATGCAACTTAACTGTCTGACTGCTGGTGACTAAGCAGCTACACCAGAGCAGTTTGGACTAAACAAAGTATCACCAAGGCCCCACTGAGCACAATTGTTGCTCATTAACTTGGCCCACTTAATACTAGACAGCAAGTAGATTAAAACCTATCAACATCCAGACCTTTTTTACACTTATGGAAAGCTTTTAACATTGTGATAACACTAAATTGATGTTACCACAAGGGCATGTTTTTTCTATCACATAGAACTTGTCATAAAATGTTTCTGTCTTTGATACTGCACCTATCTTTCTTAAAAAATCTCACATAAACCTCTAGAAAGCTTTTTGGTTTTAATTTCCCAAAACGTCCCCTTAAATCATAGAGTTAGAGTAAGGCCATTTGTGTATTTTATTGTTGCTTTTAGAGTATAGTCAGCTCTGTGGTTGCAGGTGACAAAAACTCTATGTAAGAACAGGAAACTGCCAACACATGATGATCTACTGTATTCTTAGAGGGGAGCTGCCTGCTGCAGTAGATAAAACACATACAAAGAGACACACACAGTATCTTTTTTTCACTCTGTCTCAGACACAGAACTGTGTGTTTCCTCTAAAAAGAATGACTCATAGGCGCCTGACTAAATATTTCATGTTGCAGGTCAGTCTCAAATAGCATTAAAAGTGTCTTTCATTCACCTTATTGTTTTTTGAAAAAAAAGTGCAAGTTTTCCAAACTATAATGAATTATCTTTTAATCTATATTCCATTATTATGTACTTATGTTCACATGGTAAATAATACTGAATATATGGTGATGAGGTATTTACCTGATCTCTGTGTGTCCTCCAGCTTTACGAGCAATAGTCACCAGTTCCTTCCCATACTTCTCCTCTGCTAGTGCCCTGTGCATTATGAACAAACAGGCACATCATTCAGGATATGTGTGTCAGTGTTTAGTTATAAAACTGCATAAAACTGTATATGCCATATTTGTCTTCTAACGAAAGGGACATATTATGCATTGACTTGGCATGCAGATAGAATCACAGCACATGTCATGGTTTTGCTCTGTCGCACTAAGAAACTCTGACTTAGGTTTATTAGCCAGAACATCACCATTTAACAACAAGAACCACTTAATATTTTATGTTATTACAGATTAATTTGGTAGAATAACCAGTCAGTGTTATTTTTGTGACTGATAAAATGTCCGTCATTGGTCTGACCCATCATTTGTTAGATTTGGTTACATCATAAGTTTAAACTGGTATGAATCTACTTACTAACTTACTATATTCTTTATCCAGGTAATCAGTTAATGGTGATGCTGAATATTTGTACCTCTGAGACACAACATCTTATAGATGTTGGTTGCTATTTTGGATCTAGTAAAACACATTTTAAAGTCATTCTTTGCACATCAGGAATACATGAAATTGCCAAACACACTAAACCTTAATTTAGGAATCTGTCAAAAATCAGTTAAATTGTTACTCTACTGCCATGAAAAAGAGTGACGAGACTATTTGTTAAATCAAATTAACACTAGTATATATTTTCTCAAAAGTTCATTTGAAGAAATTATCATCCAGGCCTCATATTGTTGAGGGTTGCGATTAAAATTTATGTTGTCTTAAGATAATAAGACTCTAGAGGCCACAATTCTTTGCAAAGCACACAGGGCATACAGTGGTTTTTGCATTCTGTGATGAACTGTTCGTTGCTAGGAACAGCTATATTTAGCTGTAGCTGAGTACGGTCTTGACCTGCTCTATGTGAAAAATGCCTTGAGATGACTTTTGTTGTAATATGGCGCTATATGAATAAAAATTGATTGATTGAATTGATTGAATTATGTTTATATTTATCATATTGTGTCATGGTATTAATTACACAACAATCACTGAAATAAGTGAGGTGCATGGTTTCAAGAATTTCCAAAATTCCCTCGTGTTAATGGTCGGTTTTGGTTTCAGCTACCTCATCTTTAAAAGTTCCTCCATATCTTTGCACATTTGCCTTCCATCTCGTAACCTCTGGATTACAGCATCATACCCGGCATGACAAGTAAAATCAGTCCCCTGTATGGAGAAAACAGAGGAAAAATTGCAGAAAAATACTGCAATGAACAACATTGTGCAACAGTTGTTGCAACATATTCCTTGAGTCAACCCTGGACTCACTATGTGGTGAAAATGCAGAACTGGCACTTGTAGTATATATCTGACATGGCTACATACTCAGTACTTCATCAAACTGCGTCTTATGTAAAGAGCAGATAGATTGTCAAATAAGGCTTCAAATGCAACTAATGGCAGTTCAACACATTATGGCTGAAGGACTTGCAGCACAGATTAAGAACTGTTCGTGGAGTTCATGATAAGTATGCAACTCACCAGTACTTTCTTAGTTATGTGATATAAGATAGCCGGAAAAGAAAAGCCTTTTTTTCCTTTCAAATATACTATAATATACTGTAGATACCAATGACATGTCTGTCACAGGCAATGACAATCTAAGTTTTATTTTGTTTTGCAGGTACTTTATGA
Organism: Thunnus maccoyii; assembly: GCF_910596095.1. NCBI lineage: Eukaryota > Metazoa > Chordata > Actinopteri > Scombriformes > Scombridae > Thunnus > Thunnus maccoyii. The sequence goes on along the minus strand of NC_056533.1, from coordinate 15,561,016 downwards.
TCTGAATAATGAAGAAGTTAGATTGTAGCTTACTTAGCATGTGAATTCAATATAAAAAAGAAGATACATTATTGCATGATGATGAAGATAACCATGATCTTTTTCAACAGGATCAACTTCAGCAAAGCATGAGACCGGCATAAGATCACCATGAGACAAAAATAGACTTACCCAGAAAGCATTTTTAAACATCAAAGGTGCCATCTCTGCTGTTACTTCCTTGAAATTCACACAGTTGCTTTCCTCAGTGTGAACTTTCCCCTCACAGCTTTTCTCACAAAATAAACGCTTACCAACTACTAAAATAAAGTTGTCAAACCTGGGATACTTGACCAACTAAACTGTGTTTAAAACCTTGAGTTCCCCAAGCGCCAGTGAGTCATTTTGAATGAGGAAGAGCTTCTGTCCCATGATGTCACTGACCACAGTCAGCTCAACCCCTGTGTGAAACAGCATATCTTTCATGAGCATTTGTTGGTTATACTGAACATGTTGTTTAAAGGTGATAGAAAATATCATCACATAATTTGAATATACCTGCTTGGATAATGTCTGTGATTGCTATGATCTTTTGGCTGCAGTATTGGTGAAGAAACTGTTGGTTTGGTCATTTACAGTGACAAACTCACATGGTCATACAGTATGGTTTCAGTCAGCTGTTGTGAGTGATACTATGACTGACGGCTGAAGGTTTACCAGTTTCTGTTTAGCATCATGGCCATATTATATAATAAATATAATCGTTGCATCATTGTCATCTTATGTTATTCATATTAATTAATACTTATATACGAATATGTAAACACATATCTAAATAGATTTAATTAGTTTTCAATTTATTTATTTATTCTTGTATTTTCACTGGTAAAGTTGTTTTGACTTCATTGCAGAGAAATTACAGGACATTTTCATCCACCAGTTGTTTTGTTCCTGTGAGGACCAGAAGGGGGAGACACAGACCTGTCTAAGATATTTTAACAAAACCTATCCAAGTGTTATATGGGATCAAACACTCCCGTTACACATAGTCAGTAGTTCTTGAATCTCCACAGGGGTCGGGATATAAAATCTGAAATCTCTCAATCCAGTTGAGATGATTACAAATATGTGCCTCAGGCATCTTTCAGGGAGGACATGGAGACACGTGAATGAGCACACAGATGCTTATTATTGATTTTCAAAGTGAGGAGAAGGACAAACTGTGTCTCTCACCAGTCGCTCAGTGAGATGTGTGAAAATCTTTGGCTCCCTCACAAAGCTGAGGGATCATTCTGTTGCACACCTAACGGCATGTCAAAGGGACTATACAAATTAATACGGCCTACTGAGAATAATTGAGTGCAGACCATTTTACTATTTTCATTTGTTTTATATTAGTGTGTTATTTTATATATTATTTTATGTTTCTACCGTTTGATTGTAAACCACTTGCATGCAGTCATGCATGTATTGCACCAGCCAGACAAATGTTTGATTGATTAATGAATTAGACAGACTTATTTTGGGTACATTAAAGCTCCACAGGTCAGTTTACATATAATGTATAAACAGTATAACATGTCAGATTCCTGTGTGGTAGACACTGATTTTACGGGTTTAAAGTGAAATATTTCAAATAAATAAACATATTTTTAATATAATTTAATACATTTTCCTACATTTTCTTTGGCTATTTTACTTTTGGTGTTTTTATGTGTAGTTTGTGTCATGTGTTTTTCAAATATTGTACAACAGAGCACCATTTGACCACCATTTGAAATTCTAATTCATTTCCTTGAGCTGGGGCTTATAGCTTGCCATCATTCTGGAGTGGCCATTTTTGGGTTCAAGAAAGTGCAACAATTCAGTTTTCCCACTTGGAAAACCCAACATCTACCAGTTAGACCGACGATAATCCTCCCAGGCTAGAGATGACTGGGCTTACAAGTTTTCACGTCGAGATGACTGAGTCCGTGGTGCTTGGCCTTCGCTGTGACCCCATTTGAGGCCTCTAATGGAGGGACAAGCTCTGGGAATCAGCTGTGCAGCCAAGGCCTGAGCACACTATCACACACTAGGGTTGCGGCACACACACACACTTCAGTTTCCTACCCCGCGCTCGCTCTCTCTCCCTCACACTCCCCGGAGTGGCAGTTATTGAACTGTGACAAACGAGCCGTGTCAGACCAGCCCCCCTACCTGGGGGATTGGCTAAATGACCTTTCCATTACCCAACCACTGCTGTATTCCCCCTCCACAGATAGAGTTACACACGTAGCCACACAGCCCATTTGCCAGGACCGGTGTCACCGTCGCTGCCATTAGGCACTACTACATCTTTCTATGCATTCTGACACACATTTTATTTTATTTTATTTTATTTTATTCTATACATAAGGTTGCAGATCAAGTTACCTGCAAACACATGCGTGCTGAGAGATAAACATGTGATGCCAGAGCAGTATGTGCCTGGTTGCTTGGGTTTGTGCACATGTGCGGGTCTCTCTGTGTGTGTGCTTGCATGTGTGTATGTCTGTGAGCCTCTGGCCAGCAGACTGTGTGACTTAACTGGTTTTCACACATTCTCCGTCCTCCATTCTTGCTAATCCCCTGTTGACCATTGGCACCAGCCCTCAATCTCGCCAGATACTTTAGGGAACAAGTCTGAGGAGAAGAATGAAGAAGAAGCTGAGAGGAGTGGAGTGGAAAGGTTAAAAGTGGATGAAAGAGTAGTGAGAGAGAGAGACAGAGAGAGAAGGAGAGAGAGGATGGGCAAAGAGGATGCAAGAGGAAAAGGATGAAGTACAGATTAATGAAGAGATCGTGGGATCAGAGGGAACGGGAAGAAATAAAAAAGAAAATTTCAAAGAACAGATTGGCTCTGAATTGAGCAGGACAGAGCGTAGCCTTTAACTGACTGCTGCTGCCTGTTGGATAGGAATGCAATGAAGTGCGTCCTTGGCCACATTAGTAGGAACCTGTTAGGAAGCTGACAGATGGAGCGCTAATGATGTGTAGGCACAAGGGCAGGGCCTGTAGTTGCTAGTGAGATGATCTGTAGTGGCTGTCATAATACAGCTGAAACCAACAGCTGAGGGAGGAGAAGGAGAAGGAAGAGGAGGAGGAGGAGGAGGAGGAGGAGGAGGAGGAGGAGGAGGAGGAGGAGGAGAGGAAAGAGCAGAATCAGCTAACTCAAGAGAGCGAGCCAGGGGCCTTTCTCACGTTTGATCTACATCTGGCTTCAAATGAAACATTTATTAGCTGTCCTAATCCTTAGTATTACTGCTAAGAACATCAGCCTTAATCAATTTGATCCTCATGTGTCCGTCAGTCCCCAATGTGATCCCCTGGACACTGGGATGAAGGGACACACACATACACATGTCTTTTATGAATGTTTCTGTTTCTCCAGTATAAATATTTGATTAGCACTGATGTCACACATGCGATCATGGCCATGTTTGTGTTTATTTGATGATTTTAAAATGTACCTTGATGCCTGAATACTGAACTTGCTTTCTGTGTGTGCATGTATATTAGTTTGTATGATTTTAAAAATATGACAGACAGGGGTGTGTGTCTTTCTGCATGTATATTTGAGCTGGTGTGTACTGGAGGTGACCCCTACAAGAGGGATGCATGCCACAGGCCTTTACCCTTTCGTCCTGCTCCTCTCTCCTTCCTCCACATGGGCCCTTCAGCAGACTGGATTTTGCCCATTTTCTCCACAGGATCCTCTTCTGTTGCCTCCATGTTCCTGGATTTCTTTTCTTACACCTCCTGACCACCCTCTCCTCTCCTCTCTTCTTCTCTCCTCTCCTCTCCTCTCACCTCATGCTGTCACACCAGTTTTTTCACCTCCCATACTTCCCTTATCCCCGTGTCACCATCTACCCCTCTCCTCTCACCTCTCTCATGTTCTCTTCTTCTTTCTCACTCCCCCTTTTTCCTCTCACTCTTTCTCTCTCCACCATCTACATGTTCCTAGTTCTGATAGTCTCTCGTGACCTGGTCTTTTACCACCCCATGCAGCTTGTTTGTGTGTATGTGTGCAGATGTGTGTACTTGTGCACATACCTGCATGTGTGCTTTGACAGTATGTGTCTATCCACGTGTGTGTTGTGAAGCCAGAAAGGGAAGACTGCTAATTTGCTAAGTGGTTTCATCCATTTGACAGAGGACAGAGATTCTGCTTGGCTTCACTGCTCTTGATCCAGGCCACAAGGGGAGTCAAAGTCTGCCCAGATGCAGGCCAACACACAAGGCCACTCAGTCTGGACCAGCTCCCTTCTTTGCTTTGTTGTTTCTGTTCAAAGGGTTGAAATGGATTTTTTTTTTTTAGTGTGTATGTGTGTGGGCATGTGTGTAGGTGTGTGCAGGTTTAGTTTATTTTTGCTCAATGGGAGTGAGTGTGTCAGCACATACTCCCCTTTGTGTGTGTTTGTTTGGTTGGTCTAAAAGGATATAAAGTGAAAAGTAGTCTGTGATTTGACATACTGATAAAAATGTATCAGGTTTGTTTTCTTTGATTTGGATTGTGTACGTTTCACCTTGTCAACCGCTATCTCACTCACACAAGCTCAAGTTTTAACTCTCTATACACAATGAATTAGGATATTCAAATACATTTATTTGTGACTCAGGTTAAGCAGTATTGTCCACATTGTTTTCTGAATAAAACCACACCATAAACAAAGCATCTTTACCCTGTGCAACTTGAACTGAAATGAAGTCATATTTATTCCTTTTTAATCTATAAAGAATAATTTTTCCCCGTTAATCTAGTTTTCCACTTCTGTGACTAACTGCTGTAATGCAGCAATAATATCTTTAATGAGACAAAAACATGGTAATAGTGCTGAAATTTCACTGGTTTTACTGATAACTGAATGCTTTGTCACCTAGCTCTATCAATGAGCTTTTCAGGCCCATGTGTTCCAGATGCCTTAAAATGTTGGGTAGATTTTGACTGGCTGAGTTTTAAGTAGACCTATAGAATAGAGCAAACATAGTGATTTAATTATTTTATTGCTTTGAATCCTTTGTAAATTATTATAACTTTTGGAAGCCACCTGCTCTTTCACTATTGAAAGGCAAATGTCAATGTACTGCATGATGTGAAATCATCTTGCAGCACAAATAAACTTGAACCCAGAGGACAGTGCATATACATAACAGCAGGTGGGGCTGTTGAGTTTCTAAATTTGTTTTTTGAGTTTTGTGCATCTTACATCTCTCTGTCCACATTCCTTTTGTTTTCTGTGCAGTCCCACAGCAAATGGTGAGGCCTTCTGAGAGAATCATCATCGGCTGCTCCAGTGCTCGTCCACCACGCCTGGGCAAGAGTGATAACCCAGAGTAAGACATGGTTCACAGCTGTGAAAAAACACAAAGGATACATGCACTCTGATAATCAAATTTTATTTAATGTTTTTTTTTTTTTTAACTTTATCTGAATTACCATCTATAAAAAAAACTCTGCATCAGTCTTGCATACATACCTGGAAGCTTCCCAGTACAACCACAGTGTCCGATAACTGGCCTCTGAGTGGCTTCACTGGTGCAAGAGTTGTCTCGTTCAAGGACACCACAACAATATTTAATAAATACCCTCTTTCAAACTTTACATTTTTCTATACATATAGAAATTGAACATGCTTCACAAACCTATTGTTTATTAAAATGTTTAGACACCTGAGGTCTGATTTATGCTTTTCACTCAGTTTTTCTGTAGCCTACATATCGGTGAGAGAATGATTAAGATGTCCAAAGAGCACACTTCAGCAAAAGTGAATAATGATCACAGATATTATTTGTCACTTTTAAACTTGAATATAATGATATCTGACAAAAAAGAGGGCTAAATTGAAGTTTTGTGAATAAAACGTTTCATGGGGAGTGGACTGATGGTGCAACAGAATGTGGTGGTGCACACAGATGTAGGACTTCTATAAGGGCTGCATTAGCAGCTTTATGTGACAGTTTGTCTTTGATGTTGCATTGCTGTTAACAGTGCAAGGTTAGTTATTGGTGATCCATCAGACATTTTATTGGGATGGTAAAACTGAGCATGGCACAGGTTGCATTTTATAGTATTACAGCAGAGAAAGGTGGAGGCAGTTGCCTCAGAGTTGTTCAGTTGTGCTCTTCTTTACCTCCATCACAGGCTTTGTGTTGTCCTTCATCTGTTTTGTTCACCTAGCAAAACATATGACTGAACAGTCACTGAATAATGAATGCTGCCTGTATGATCAAGTGATATGGGGAGTACACTTACTAATGTATGTTTTGCCCTGTTATTGGGAATTAGAGAGATTCTGGGTCATCACATGGAGTCACAATCAACTGAAGAGTGACTATTTACCTTGTTTGCTGTAACTTAATTAAATGAACACTTGTTCAACATTAAATTTTAAAAGAACTAACCTGTTTGGTTGGAGTGTGTATGACAATGTATCTTTCATGGCAAACCAGTTGTCATTAATATATTTCCAACTAGTAAAACCACAATAGACTTCAATTCAAAACCTCCACCAAAATGTCAATCAGCTGTGTATTTTGGGGTGTTGGGTGTTCAAACTTAATTTAAACAAATAATTTACTGCTCAAACATGTTGCTGAAGAGGCCTTTATCAGTATATGAAAAATTATCAGACTGTTTTTCATCCAGCCTTTCCTTTTTTTTCCCCAAAACTTGAATTTTCAAGGTCGGCATACGGTTTGTCTTCAAACTGCTTTAATCTCACATTTACCCTACATGCTCTTACAACAGTAAGAACAAATCAAATATTCAATATGCTTAGAAAAATCTTTATTTCCACACAATGAATTACTGTTAGTGTGAGTGTGGCTCCATCCTGGCGTGTTTGTTTATGCAGGCAGGCAGGCAGGCCCAGGTATCGCAGTTACAGTGGTGTTGTGCTATGCGGTGGTGTGCATGATTATCGACCAGCGTGTCATGCAGGATAAGGCCCAGTGTGCCTCTGTTGACTGCTTTGCGGTCAGCGCTGCAGGGAGCAGGATTGTGGTTAGCCTACAGACAGCCAAGGCTGTGTAAGAAGATCAGCTGTGTGAGTGTCTGTGTGTGTATGCACGTGTGTGTGTGTGTTTGTCTTCTACCACCACGGTGCCCTTTCTCTGTTGTCTTCATATCTTTCTCATTACTTCTCTACCCTCTGCCATTATCTGGCTTTCTTTTTATTCTTCTGCTATTGTTCTCTCCTCCACTGTTTACACAAACACACACACACACACACACACACACACTCACACACGCGCACACATGCACTTAAAACATACACACATGCACTTTTTCCTTCTAGCATTTGGGAAGTGCCTTAGGCTTCAAACAAGCCACTACTACTAATGGCCCTTCTGCGTGAGAGTCTATACTCCTGCCACAGTGCACACTAAATATGCAGCAAAATGTTTTCAGCCAACCACCTTGCAGCTTGACTGAGTGAGTCTTCAAAGACATGTAGTATATTTTGCAGTATGATACTTCATCTTTTTTAGACCATCTGTTCTCTCTCATTGCCTCCTCCTACTTATTTTCTTATTTGTTTTGCCCAATGTTTCTTTCTTCCTTTTTCTCACACACTCACCCTCTCCCCACAATGACCGGAGATGCGTGCAGAAGTGGCCCTGTGGCTGGAGCTAATGGATGGGGTCTCATAAATGGTGGAGGTTTGCACAGGGGAGGCAGAGATGCAGTTTTGCCATGCTCTGATTCTTCCCTGCCCTTATGATAGCACCATTCTAGAGAGAGCTTCATCAATTCTTCATGTGGCCCATCACTAAACACAAACAATATCTGACGGAGGTTTGCCACAGGCATGCCCCGAGCACCCTAAACCTCCTCTTTCTCTGTCCTCTCTCAGTATGTTTTGCAAGCTTGAGCAGTTTTGATACAGTTGTGCTGGAACGGGGACATCTCATTCAACATCAAGTTGATTGTTTGATGTGATGTATTCATCCTTGACCGTGCTTGATTCCTGTCATGACATGCTGGAACTATTGATTGTGGTTTTGTTAGTGTTATTACACTTTTTCAACACACATGAAACTATAAGCTTTGCAAATTCTGTGATATCAAGATTAACATAAGCTATCATTGCTTCTGTGTTTGTTAGTTTGTTTACTGGAATACTGCCGCTGAACCACTATATATGAACTTAATCTGAACTAAATCTGAACTAAAAGAATTTACATGAAAATATGTGATTGGACAAGAACTTTGTGTGCATTACATTTACTGTCCACTGAGCATCCATGAGTAAGTGACAATTCACAGCTGATTGCCAAATAGTCAGCAGGACTGAAAGGAAATCTTTTTACATGTTTAAAGACACAAATAATACTCTTAGAAATTCTTAAAATTACATCTTCCCCCTCTACATTATAAAAAATCCAGAATCTATTATTATGCAAATATTTTTTAATTTCTTAGGTTTAACTGCTAGACACAAGATGTCTCCTACTTCACTGTAAAGTCCACTCCCAGTGTTTGTGCACGGGAGGTTTCAGGTTTCCACATCACACTTGTGTAAGTTGCACACTGGACCATGTTTGGCTCCAAACTAGTTGTGATGTCACAAATCATGCTTGTGGGGTACATGCCTTAAACTCTTTCCACTTTCAGCAGATGAATGTGAAAACAGCCTTCTAGCGTCAAACTCTGCAGTGAAGGTCAAACAGTCCAGTGAAGTCACAATAGTGGGAACACATTTTTGAGTGGAGGGGGACTTTAACTTGATGATACAAAATAAAAGAGTAAAAGCCTCTAGTTTTAAGTCTTGAGTGTCCTCTGTTTCAACAAAAATGTCAGCATCAGCTCAGTTATGCCTCTGTCTGTATATCTTTCACTGACACTCACATCATGAGTAATGAATTTGTTTAAGTAACACCAAGACCCCTTTAACCCAGAGCATAAATGCGTAATTAGTTTTTATCAAACACTGTCTGCTAGCTCGTCTTGATTTATGTCACTACATACATTATAGGACATGAGGCACTTCTCGCTGTCTGCAAATGAACGCTATTTGTGTAATTTGTTGCCAAACATATCAGGGACTGCATGGAAAAAAATTCATCAGAATTCGCCGCCAGATAAAGAGAATTGGGGTGTATTCATTTATGAAGGGCATAGTTCTTACTTATCGTAATAACAAACAGCGTCATGCCAGCAGTTGTCTCATGGTTGAAAGATAGTAACAATATTGATTTTAACTCTCCTGTGGTGATTTCACTCATCTGTCTCTGCTTGTTGATGGCTGATGAGGAGTGCGGTGAGATCAGATGTGTTGCTCATTCATTTTCTCGGATGAGGAGGCCATTTCTTTACTCGGTTGTCTTGAGAGCTCTTAGTCACATAGGCAGCTCTGTTTTATAGAATTTCTGTAGCTTCTATAGGAAATCATTATTGAAACATGAATTGTTTTTCCAGTGGACTGTATATGCATAGAAAAAAAAAACAACAACTTTTAAACAGAACAACAGCAGTGACCAGGAGTACAGCTATATTGCAGACCGATTCATTTTTTATTTTCTGGGCTAAATCCTGTTCCCCAGCCAACATTATCAAACAATTTTTGGCAGCTTCCTTTAATGTACTGGCCAGATGATGATTAAGGACCTGAATGGGAATTCACATGATATCTGCTCTGTAGCTGCCCTGGCCTCCATCCTTTCTCAGCATGGCGGTTCATTCATTACCTGATGAGTACTCATCAGCATGGCCCTCTTCCCACTGTTAACCAGCATCCATAATGAGCAGCGGTGGTGGCACAGACATCTTTCACTAGTTGACTTGTCATTAACTAAAAGCATTGTGGAGCTTTACTCCCAATTACCACTCTTCTCACTGCTCACATAAATCACACATGGTCGTCTTTCGTGAGCTGCACTCTTATCTAAGACACGATTTTCTCTCTGTCTCCAGCCCGCCATTGCCCACTCGGTCACTGTAGTCTCTCTCTTTGCTCCACAGGGTTTTTTTTGATGCTCTGAGGGTGTTGCCATTATGAGAAGGAGTAACTTTACCTCTCAACCTGTCCCCCTTTATATTGAGTGTAAATGTTGGTCTGATTGCAGGAGGTTTAGGCCAGAGCAACAATAGAGACCTCATCATTTAAGCTGTTATGATCTGTTAATGGTCTTCCATTACTGTATCGTTATCCTAAAAGCCAGCAGTCGCTGCTGCAGACTCTTGCTTTGATATCACTTTCATTAAAAGGAGGCTGGGATCATTTGTAGTGGTATTTAAGTAATTTGTTGAGAGTATGTGAATATGTTTGTGATTGTGTGTGTGTGTATGTGTGTTTATAAAGGAGACTAGCTGAGGTGCAGTGTATTTTTATCTGGATCATCGATCTGTTTCAACCTCCCCTCCTCTGCTCCTGGGTGTAGAAGCCTTGACCTTCAGTGTGGGAGGTATCACTGAGCCATGTGACCTCCGCTCTGGGCCACTGCTGCTACACCGTTCTCTCACACTCACTAATACGCACACAAATCCTACAAATATGCACACTTGTTCACACACATCTACTTGCACATGCAAAAATGCACTTATTCAGTATATCATGGAAAACAGTGAAAGAAAAAATACAGAAAAGGTTAAATTAAAGGCGTCAAGTTTCCTCTCCACACCAACCATCAGTCCAAGCTCTCTGGATTCCAGTTGCTGCACACGCAGAGGAGCCAAACACACACTCATACATATACAAATGAAGAGGGTCAGGGTCTCGAAACACAAGATTGCTGTTGTCTTTGTTTGTCGTCAGCACCTTCTCAGGCGGTTGAGGTTTCGCCTTCTCCAGAATCAGCCGAGCGCTGCAAGGGGGTCCTTCTGTGCGTGTTTGTGTATCACAGTGTGAGTGTGTGTAAGGTATTGTGTGTCTAAGTATGTGTGAGGGTGAGCAGGCTGTCTCTGTGCTTTCTGTGTGTATGTGTGTGTTCAGGAGGAGGTGGAGGGCTCAGTAGCTGCAGGGCCCTGTATTGATGTCCGCTGCCTCCCCCTCGAGGCCCAGCTCTGTGGGATAGTGTGTCAGTAGGACAAAGGCATGGCGCCATCCGTCCTGCGCTACGGGCCAGTAACTAGAATTAATTACAAACCAATCGAATCCGCTGCAGCCAATTGGTAAACTAATTGGTAATTTCAGCTGGCCATCTAGTCATGGATGGGCATCTAGCTGTGGCTGCTAGTGCTGCGGTTGTAGGTGGGATCCCCTCAGAAAGACTTTTGCTCTCTTAGCTGTGTGCCCAAACAAGGCAGACCTTTTAGCTTTAGGTTAGCCAAGCCCCGAGCTGTGTTGTTACAGGGTTACTGAAGTCACCGAAGAACCCAGTGGTTCCCAGTGTTTCATGAGTTCAATTTGCTATTTGTATTTTGAAAGTGGGTGCTTGTCTTGACGAACCCCACAGAGAATTATCACCTGACTCTGCAGTTCTCCTCAGTTTTGTGGAGCTTTGTAGCCCCTTTCAGCGCATTATTCTTGCTGTCAGTCCCAGAACTTCACTCTCACTCTCACGGCTCTCATTGTTTCATTTTTCAGCTGTTCTCAGCAAAACTTAGAAGCAAGATATTTCCAAGTTAGAAGAGACCCAAAACAAAGATAAAAGAAGAGAGAATATTGAATGATGAGATGACTTCTGTAGAAAGAAGTTTCAGATGAAAACTTTAAACAGCTAGCTATGAGAATTATTCAAAGTAACTGGAATATTGTTTCTGGAAATATATGTTGGTGAATTTTTTAAATGTGCTCTCTCAATGCTTTGAGAGTCTAAAATTTCCATTCACCTCCATTGTTTCAGGACCTGGGAAAATTTGATGAACTGATCCTTTAGAAATGTTCCCGATCCCGAGTCTCATCTTATTTAAAGACACAGTGCTGGTCAGGTCATGCTCTGGTGGCCTTTCTGTTCCAGCTGCTTGTTGCTTGTATTGTAGAAGTGGTGGATGTGAGGTTCAGGTTACGGCCTGCTCCATCGTGGCCTGCCGATAGAGCCACTGCTCCTACCATTCCCCTACAGACATTCCCCACAAATAGGCCCATTAGCTGGGACTGATGCCCCTATTCTTCCAGCCCATTCAAGGATACTCTCTTCCTTTCAGCATTTCTATAGCCTCAGTATTAGGTAAGACAGCTGCAATGGAATCATGGGAGATAAAGGTAGTTAGCAAAAGATAACAAGCAGCAGTCATCTCTTGCGAGACCTTCTGACCGTTTGTGGTTTCCCCCCCCGCGATGATGCTGTTTATCACTCCAGTGTCATCCGTGCCTTTGATTGGCTGAGAAAAGTCAGCAAAAAGGACAGTTGTCTGTGTTTCAGTGAGCCGTCAACATGTCTGGCTCACTCCGTATGGGAGGAAGTGCATGAGAGAGGATGAAAGGCATGTCAAGGTGCCAGGTTTCTGGAGGAACATCAATCTCCCAATTAGGCCTGAAATAACCTGGCCTGACCTGACACTTCCTGCCTACCTCAGTATGAGAAAGAGAGAAAGAGAGAGGAGTGGGAGGACAGGAAGGCAGAGGGAAAGTGTGAGAGAGGGAAAATGAAACCGCATGAGGGATAAAGAATCACACTTGACGTGTCAGTAAAATGGGACTGTGTTATGAGGGATTTTGCAAACAGTACTATATGTGCATGCTTATAAACAATTGTGTACACCTGCGTGTGAAAAAAAGTGCAGTTATCTTCCACTTTCTCTCTCACTGACAGTTGCAGTCTACCTCAGTGAGACAGCACCCATTAGTGTCAAATGTACAGTCTTTTCATCATGCTGAATTTCTCAGGTTTAACTGTCATTTCTTGCTTTCACAGTGAAATTTTCAACCTTGGTCTTAATATAGCTCAATTAGGCTGTGTAAGTTAAAGGATCATTCCAGTTTATTACAACCATGGTCATAATTTATATCAGTATTAATAGTATTGTGGTCACCAAGTTAATTGCTGACATCTGGGAACAAAAAGAAGTTTATCAGGACAAGAATTAGGCATGTATGTTCAGATGATCATACAAGTTGTAAGAAAAAAAAAGGTTAGCAAAACTTTTTTTGAAAGAGAAAATGAAGGTGAACAGTAAAATCATTACTAAAATTTCCCATTAACATCTGTCACAGTCTGCAGACTGACCTGTACCTGCATACTCAGTGTTTCCCTGTGCAAAGATGACTTATTACTGACATTTTGGGTGTGTTCACTTTTGAGATAATATTGCTAAATTGCTGGCTTTGTAAGTTGCAAAACACCAGAATCATCTTGTAAAGCCCCTGAAAACTTTGCTTCAATTTCTCTATAGTATTTAATATTCATGGCTAAATAAGCAACAATTAAAGTTAACTTTAGATATTATTTATTACAAGTTTAACACTTAAAAACTTGCTAAAAAGTTAATCAGTTTCATCAGGACTGTGTGATCAGATCTGATTGACAGTAACCAAACAGTACACTGCCTGTTATCAGATTCAAATATTGCAAAATCCTGATTGGTGCAAGAAAGTATGTGACATCACCTTTTCCCCACCCACTTAAAACCAGTGAGATGATCACAGAGAAAAAAAGGGAAAACTTAAAACTGAAATGTGAAATGAACAAAACCGTTTCCCTATCTGATCCCATAGTAAGAAGTAGTGAGAAATGTTGCTTACAAAATGCTTGTTGTCTTCTTATAGTTCAGTTGCAAATGCTTCGACATTTCATCCACAAACTTGCAAATGTCTCTTATGGTGCATCAGTGTACCTAGTCCAGCAGGATAATTTAAAATCTTGGTACCATAAGCCCAAACTGAAAAACACACACATATGTGCACACACAGATCCTGCCTCTGTAACTTGCTTCATAAACATAGCTGGTCAATGGGATAAGCAGTATTTCAAGGTAATCCCCCAATTTATTGGCTTAAACAGAATGACCAGTACACCAATAAATTGATTAAGACATAAAAGTGCAGGCTTTTAAGTAGGCAACCCCTCCCCCAATCTGCTTTTAGCACAGACTGTACATTGATTGGCTTACTGGTGCTTTGCATGGGTTCTGGCCTTTTTGTTTCCCATAAGGGTAATAACTCAGTTTACAGATGTAAAATGTATTTTACATGAGCTGGTTTGTAGTATTACAAAGATTTCCAGCAGGGAGAGGTAGTAACTGGGAGCTGCACTCATCATCACAGTAACTAGTGTTGTCTCTCATGAAAGCTTTTACCTTTTGGGCTTAACTGTCCTTTAAGGGAAAAATCCACCTTTGAACAAAATTTATATATTGTTTCTTTGATGTTGGGGTGTCAGTCTAGAACTGTAAACTTAAGTCTTTCCCACCATTTGAAACAAGATAGCCAAAATCAGGCAGATCATGAACCCCTTCTTGATTTACAGAGTTCAGGAACATAAAAACGTGACCCGACCTACAGTAAATTTCACAAAATTAGTGTCCACAGAAATGTGGGGTGGGGGGTTGGATCACAGTTTAGAGTTTCTGGTTTCTAGAGAGTTCTGTTCGCAAATCAAAAGCTTTTATGCCCCAGCATAACATGTGAATCCAGTTTTAGGGTGGATTTTCTCAAACTCAAAGTAGCAGTGAGATCAAGAGTTTCCACCTATTAAGTTAACACTGCTGATCTGTGCAGGATAAACAGGAATTGCAAACCAGATTAGAGGCACATTCCCTTCTCAGATGCCCAGTCTGCACTGTTAGGATCTCCCAGTTAGGCCAGTGGAGCAAGATGGATGATCAATGGTCTGCCTGAAAATCATTTGTTTAATCTGATTTGTAGGGATTTTCTCTCCTTCAGTAACGGAAATTGTGGACGCCTGAGAGAGAAAAACTGGTGGGAGTCTGCTGAAACATTGGTTCAATATGGACATTATTCTGAAACCTGACACCACAGGAAATAGATATTGATCATGATGACCATTTACTCACTCTGTGGCTGTGTGGGGGGCAAAGCAAGACCTACCAAGAAGATTCTTAGTTGAGTGGAGATGGCACCACTGCATTTTAGGCTTGTAGCAGATGACTGTGTTGTTTTTTTCTTTAAACAATAAGTTGGGTGATATTCCATATTTTCTTATTGTCAGCCAATCCCATTAAAAAAGACCAAAACCAAAAATAAATCAATCATACTGACAGTGTCATCTGTTTAGCCAAAGTCTGACATGGTTTATTTCTCTGTGTCATAGAGCTCCATTGTTGTGATATAGTGCTTTTTATCCAAAGTACCTCACAAAAATGTTTCTAATGCTCACTCACCCATTCATACACACACTCACACACCGTTGGCACAGCCATTGAGAGTAATTTGGGGGTCAGTATCTTGCCCGGGGACACTTTGATGCAGACTGGAGGAGCCGGGGATCAAGCCACCGAACTTCTGATTGGTGGACAACCTGCTCTACCTCCGGAGCCACAGCTGTCCCACACATTAATGAGCCACAATGGTTCACTGTGTGACACATTCCTTCATTACAATGGGCACTATAGTTTATTTTTAAATCAATCCTACATACACCGTCTTGCTGGCATAAATTAGCCATAGTGCAACAAATCTTGGCAGAAAATAGTCCCCTACAACTGCACAATTTACTGCTGTTTGAGTAAGGTTCGCTAAAAACGGCCATGTTCACATTTTAAAGGAAAGTATTCAGCCTCTTTGTTAAAAAAAAATGAACGAAAAAAATCTGGTATAACATATAAACTAAAGATTTATATCCTTAGTAGGAAAGAGTGGGCTTTAGGCTGAGCACAGACAGGGTAAGGAACTCTGAAAGTATTAAGAGACGGACCAGTTCAGTCTTGGCTTTGGTCTTTCCATGGGATTTGTTGATTTATGAAAGATATATATATCACTGGCCTTTAAAATTATTTTATGCCATTTATGATTTATGTGAAAGTATACAGTACAGTGGAGAAAACTGCAGTGGAAGATGTAGACAGACATGTAGAAAACATCATCATGTGCCAGTTTCCAGATAATGTTGAGACCTTTGTGCCATGGCCCATCTATCAGGTCAGGGCATACTATATTTTTCTACTACATGCCATCAGCCGGAGATGTAGCTGTATCCTCTTTTTCTCTAAGCTATTTACGTATCTCCCCTCTTCTGGTTTTTACATTATTCAGGTCCCAGAAATCTGTTTGCCTAGACACTAAAGCCTAGGCTTTCAGCTTCCGTTAGTGTCTGCATTTTTTTCTTTATCAGGCTGCTGAACTTACCTGTGATGTTGAAAAATTCATTTGAGGGGCCAAATGCACCAACTAGTCATGCATGTAAAAAGGACAGGCTAATGCCCTTTCAGAATATCCCAGTTAGCCATGATAACAGCCAAACTGGCTTCTTGGGTAATGTTTCATAAGGGCTCTCCTCTCAATCTGCCTCAATGAATCTATTACATTCACACAAGCATTTTTAGAAGCTGCATTATTTGAGAATCACTATCCATGGAATTTAACACATTGTCAAAGACTGAATAAGAATATTTCCTGAAATGTCAAACTATTTCTTTAATATTAAAGAAGTAACAATACTTTGAAAACTCAAGTTCCACGAAATAGCCACTGCTTTTTTATATAGGCTGCACCTATATAGGACATATAATGCTGAGCTTGTATGCAAACTTTAGTCTGTATGGACCCAGGGATGATTGGCTTTAGAGGCTAAATAAATAAAACACATAATCAAGACAAAAAGTTATAGTCTGAGGAAAAAATGTTCACAATATTACAGTATAACAGGAAAACAGTAAAGCTTTGGTTTATTCCCCCTCCCCTAGACAAACACAGTTACACACTGATGTCATTCTGCAGTTCTCTCTCAATGTATTATTCATAGGAAAACGTATATATATATTTTTTTCTTCCACCAGTCTCATCCAGGGAATTCCATCAGCATTGATCTGGATGGCAGACGCACAGGATGTACAGGATGAGGATATGAAGAAGGAGACGGGGAAATCAAGAGGATTTGTCTCAGTTAATACTGTTAAACTTTTAGATGCGTACAGTAGACTTGATGGGGGTGATGTGTGAGAAGAGACAGAGTATAAGAGTGTACGGGCATGTGTCTGTGTGAGAGAGAGAGAGAGACAGGGAGAGAGTATTATATCAACAGAATAAATCAATACAGTATGAGAGAAAGTAGAAAAGGTGTGTTTGTCCTATTTGGGTTGTTCATTAGGCTCATGTCTCCTCGTGAAAGCTGAGAGTATTGCACACTGTGTGTTGTGCAGAATGTGTAGTCTGAAAGAAGGTATTGGACTTAAGAAGGAATCTAGATGGGGGTTTCCTAGTGCATTTAAATGTAGAAACTATATGTAACCCTATTTTCGACCCTATTATAGACCAGCTGGTAAAAATTGGTACAAATCATTTTAAAAGAAGATGAAGAGTCTGCAGACATGCTAATGGCTTTGTGAGGTTGTAGTTAGGCACAGCGGAACTTTGAGCTAAATACTGTCAGCATGTTAACACACTCACAATGCTAACATGCTGATGTTAAGCAGCAATTTGTACCATGTTCACCATCTTAGTTTAGCATGTCAGCATGCTAAGATTTGCTAGTATTTAGCACTAATGACAAAGTACAGCTGAGGTTGATGAGAGTGTTTTTTTTTTTTTATTTTAATTAATTTTTTTTTATTAATGTTTGTTGGGTCATAAACCAAAGTATTGGACCAATATAAACATTTTGAATTGATAATGGCTCTAGACGAAAAGTCAGAGGAACATCAAATATTAAAATTCATCCTGAGGGGAACATGAAAGTTAGAATCAAATTTCATGGCAATCTGATTCATTGTTTAGACATTAAATGGTGGCAACATCATGATGGCGCTAGAGGAAAAGTCAGGGGATCTCCAAGGTCAGTATGGACAGTATGAAAAAACTTTCATGGCAATTCATCCAATAGTTGTTGATAAATTTTAGTCAGAGTCACACCACTATATGGCAAAAAATCAGCTTACTTGATCAATTTTACTGAATGTTACTGAACAATTATTAAAGAAGATCTTCTATTAAGAAAGATAACAATACATTTCCTTGTTGTCTGGTTCCTTCACAAATATTGTTTTGAGGCATTTCCTGTGCTTTCAGGAAAAATGATGTGTAACTTAATTGCTTTGTCTTTTTTTTTACTTGAGCTTTTACCTGTGCAATGCTCCACCCAAACTGTCCATCGTGGCTTCGCTTCCACTGCAACACCAATAACCACAGATAACAACAAATTATCTTATTTAAAGAGCAGAATGTATTGCAATAAAGTACGACTGCCACGAGAAAACAGGAAGCACTACCACACACTTTAGCATTGTCATGTTTTCATGAGGTCAAATGTAAGTTTGACTTGCAATGTAAGTTTGACTTGCTATTGCCAGACTCAGCAGTGAAACTTAAGACACTCTGTAATGGCACTGCTTTAGTCCTTAACTGTTTGCTGTGGCTAATTACTGACTGTAAATGATAACATCTCTTAAACTGTATAGTAAATGGAGTCTTACGGTGTCATGAAACATATATAAGCAAACACCCGAGCTACTACACAACAGACCCCTTAACACAGGGCTGCTGAGATATTTTAGACTGAGCAGAGTGAGAGATGAGGGCTGAGGTAGTGGAGTGTGGGGGTTGAGCTGACTCCCACAGGAGACTGTGACGCCTAAACAAATTCGATAACCTAACCTTGTTACCCCCAAGTCGCATGGCACTAGCCCCCATAATACCCCCCACCCTCCATTCAAAACAATAGTTTAAGCAGACAGGCAAGACAGGTTGTGCATAATATACGCACTGATGTGCACGCATGTTCACACACTGAAAGCCACAAGTGCACACACACATGCACAAGGAATATAATGAATGAGTGGTTGTGAATGGATGGCTGTGTGCACTTAGCGCCGGGTGCAACCAGCCTCGGCCATAACAGCCATAGATGATGAATTGACAGCAGCTTGTAGTAGAGGCTGACAGGCCCTGGATCACAGCAGAGGAGAGGAGAGGAGAGCAGAGGAGAGGAGAGGAGAGGAGAGGAGAGGAGAGGAGAGGAGAGGAGAGGACAGGACAGGAGAGGAGAGGAGAGGAGACGAATGGAGAATAATGGAGAGAGCACTACTGTGTGCTGCAGGAGAGCCGAGGAGAGAGGATGGTTGTGGGGAACGATTTAGAAGAGAGGAGAGAGGAAGGACTCCGTGGGGAAGGTGATGAAGCATGCAGCTCAGGTTTCCTGTCTCTGATGTAAGGCCAGCCTGGATCGATGGCTCCACTGGGGCCCGGCCAGCACACTCCAACCTGCCTGCACTCTACAACTCTCATTCTCACCCTGCCTTTGTCTCTCTCCTTATCTCTTTTTCTTTTTCCCCCACTGTTGTCATCTGTCATTCTCTCCACTACTCTCTCCATCTGTCTCACACTTGTCTCTGTCTCTGTCTGGTCACAACAAAGGCCATGCAGCCCACTGGCTGTCTCTTTGTCACATTAGCAGATATACCACAGTCTCTTGCCTTATTCACTCAGCTAGAATGCAATATCAGCCTCACTGCAGCACAGTTGTGTCTTTAAATGTAATATTCAAAATAAAGGGAGTCTTCACTAACATCCAGGACAGGAATTTAAGGTCACATGCTCTGTGTAGGTGAGTAATGATGGGGAAGGATGAACTCAGCAGAGACAACTGAACTGGGAAACATGTAAAAGATTAATATTTGAGCAATGAATTTACCAATAACATTTAGTTAAAGCTGCAAAACAAATCTGCAACCAAGATGATGGAGCAAGTATTATGTCAATAAGTTTTTAAACATTTTTCTTTAGCATTGTAGAAAGTGTCATTTGTTTTGGGGTTTTAGTGTTAAAATGACAATATCCCTCCTTTTTTATGTGCGTATAGATATTGTGATTTGATTTAAAACCCTTTACACACATACACAATGGTTGGTAACCAATAGTTGATATGGGGGTGGGAGCATTAATATAGGCCTAATTATTTAATAATTTAAAAGATGAATGGTCTACACTACAGTGTCATAATCAGTAGTAATATTGTCATTCAGTGGAACAGTTTGCTATCACATTAAAGATTGTTTTCAACATTGTTTACTGTTTTTGTATATTTTTCCTTTTATTAATGTGTTGGAAAGCATATCTAACATCATTGCATAAATTAACAACTGAACAATCAGTGGGAGTGGTTGGTAGTCAATGAACTTGGAAGACCGGTCTGTTTTTTTTTTAAACCTGGAGACTGTGGTATAACACAAGTGGTGTTAGGGCAGACAGAGGAGAATCTACAGGGTTAAAATAAAGCAAGCAACACTTGGGCTGCGTATGACTGGCTGCCATTTGTATTGAGACAAATGGCTTTTTAATAGCCTTCAGGGATTGATACTAATCTAAGAAGGCTGGTCTGGCTCTGTCTCTCAGTGTGGGCTAGGACACCAGATTGGGTGGCAACAACAACAGGCAGCCCACCAATGTTAAAACCCTCTAGTAGGTCTTCGAAATGCCACCCAAACAGAATCCACTTAAAATGGGTACAAAAATAAGTAAAACAAAGAATGTTTTCTCTCCAATTGATATTAATTGTCTTGAAAAATCATACAGTGAGTTCAAGAGGTGTCAAGGGCCAAATGTCATTGAAAATCAACACACAAAAAGTGTTTGTCTCTGTGTTTTGAGTAAATTCATAATACAGAATTTAATTTGGTCACAGGGCTGCTTTTGTGAGATGTCTGTGCATGTACGTACACAAAGCTCAACTACAGAAAATGATAACAAAAGATTCCATTTTAGTGTAGATTTTCTCTTTATACTGACAACAGTCATGGTGCTGAAGGAGCCCTGTCTCTCCTTGTCCTCATTAAGTCCTGTTGTAGCCCGTAAGCAGACATGAGACTGGGGGAAGCTATTGTTAGGTGGCTGGAGTCTGGGGTTGTCATGGAAAAACTCCTGTCTCATCTGTCAACGGGAGGATAAGTGTTTCAAAACTAAACACATGCGGCTTAGACAGCAAGCCTCCACAACACCTTCAGCACATGAATGCTTGTCTAAAATATTGCTTTAAGGTTGAAATCTGTAAATGACAAAACATACACTTTAACACTTAATATTATCTTGCTCAATGGGAGTAAACAAATGGGAAATTTCAACACTAGTTATTTACTCTAAAGTCTATTCACTTAGCTTTATTTATTTCTCTTTGCTGTGTCTCTAATTTGAGGTTTGTGATCAATTCAAGCCTAATGAGCTGTAGCAATGGTAAATTAGTGGCCTGTAAATTGATACGATAGTGGAAAATGTATTGCCTGCATGAAGGGCTGTAGCCAGAATGGCAAGTGTCTGAGCAGAGGACTCAGCATAGAGGTTTGAGTCTAAAAAGGCCTGAAACAGTGATACCATATAAATCATACACATATGAGCAAATACTATACTGCCAGGTATGCTAGGAGAGCATAGTTTAAGCTGTGGGCAACCACTAAAATGTGTTTTAAGAGGAATATAAAGTATAGGTATAATAGAGATCATGTTTTTACATTTTAAGAATTTAAGGTGTGTTTATTCTACATCTAAAATTCAGCCGTTGGCATCCCTTCCTTATCCTTAACTAACCTCTTGAGGAGAGATTAAGAATTACAGTGTGACCTCAAGATGTCGTCTTGACCCAATGTCACTCCAACCTGTAACCTCTAAAGATGGAAAATTCCATAACACAAGGTCTTGTGTTAATCATTGCAATCGCAAAATTGGAATTTCCTGGAGGGTTTGTTTAATGCAAAGAAATACCAGGAATTTTGCAAAATTGCAAGCCCCTGCAAATATTGCGGAGATTGGTTGAATTAGCATTAATTATTGTGATAGCAATATCACAATTTCCTGGAGGGACTACTTTATTCATAGTGAGTTAACACAAACCGCACTGTAATATGTTTTAAGCTTGTACAACTTAAACATAAGTTTCCCTGCTGCCTTAAAAATGTGAGTTAACTCAGCTTAAATTGAAGAATTAGTTCAAATTGTCTCATGAGTTGTAAACATGTATGACACACTGAGTTGAGTTAACTTAGCGATAAAAAGTTCAATAAACTTAAGGTATTAAGTTCAATCAACAACTGTTCAGTCAGGCTGACAAATGACAGTCAGATTTGCTTTCTATTTACACTTTCTTAGTTTGAAGAGTGAATCACAAAGACCAATACTGTGACTGTCCCTAATGGAGCCACACTGTACCAGAGTCAGGGCTAATACAGCAAGTGAGGCTGCTCTCAGCAAATCTATTAAATTATGAGTATACAGGCCTTGGGACTGAATTTGATACTAACCTTCATCATGGTTTGTATTGTTGTCATTATTATGAAAGGAAACAGCCATGACTAGTCTTAACATGTGTTAAAGTTTTCTTAAAACTACAAAAAAGAAAGGTCTCTGGTGAGTTTTCACTCTCAAACAATGCATGCTGCTAAATCTGCTGGCTCTGCTCTTACAGAACATTAATGTGTGATATTTTCTAACAAAGTCCCCACATATCTAGTTTGATAATTGACATGAGTAAAATCAGTGTGATATGAAAAAGCAGGGTTCTCTCCATGTCTACTGATTTTTTACAAATCCGTTTCCTTTTTTGTTAAAATACATAGCTGTTTTCCGGAAAAGTTGAAATTCTCCCGTCTACATCAAACCTCGCTTTTGGAGATAAGAGGTGGAGATATGAGGTTTCCCCTTCCAGCAGAGATGATATGAGCCTTGGCAGACTGCAGCACAATGAGACGACCTATCTCTTACCATTTGTGTGCATGGAGGGCTTCTTGTCGTAGCCTGATCTAAACCTATCTGACATCTAACATAACCATAGCTGACATGCCAGTACTGATAGCACATGAGAGAGCAGTCAGAACTCATCTAGAAGAGACATCCACTCCCTTGTGTTTGTGGTCTGCCTTAATTTCCACACAGACACACAACAACAGAACAGCGAGGTGCCCGTCTGCGCTGGCTAGCATTGGCTCCATAAATATTTCACCTCAAAAAACCAAGATGTCAAGAAGCCTTGGATGAGACTCCAGCAAATAATTCATACCATCTGCAGTCAAACACGGCCTGGATCCCAGAGTACAGGGTGGTTTGGTATCTGTAAGGAGAGGTACTGGAAGGACAGGAATAGAGGGTTATATTGTGTAGTGTGTGTTGGTCTGCGTGTGCTACCCGATGCTCTTACAGGCGCTTATGCTGTAGATACAAACCCAAGGCTGGAGGCGATTTACCAAAGCCAAGGTGATGTGCGAAGGAACTTAAATAGACAAAAAGACGAGTGTGTGGACTTTTCACCTTAGGCAGCAGGCTTCTTGGCAATCTGTTGACAGACTCGTGGCAGGAGAAACCTTAGAGAGAGACCTTTCCATAAATTTAACAGTATACGGGTCCATAGACTGAAAGCAGTTGATAGGAGGCTGACGACTATATTGGCGTCAACAGCAGCTGAGCAGCGGCCACGGTAAGAGGCATGAAAACGGTTAAGTGAAGGCCATCCAGAAGCTATTGACTGGCGTAAAATTGGCTGCAGAAGTTAACACAGCACTCATTCACAGTGAGTTGGCTAAGGTGGGTGCTGGGCTGGGCTCCATAAAGACCAATATCTGTCTTTCTATCACCTTCTTTTTCTTTCTGTCCCCCTTCCGCTTTTTTTCTTTTTCCTGATTTGTCTTTACATTTCTCATGCAATCTCTGTTTGCTTTAGCTCCCAAGCCTCTTGTATGACTTATGATGAGGTGCTGTGTTGGCCATCTTAATAAATACATCATGAGGACATGTAGTCTCTCATCTTTTCCAAAAATTGGAAATAAAAGAAGTTATGCAAAAGGCAATAAACTATTTGGGAGGTGATTTAAGTGTATAAGACAGTAGGATTGTGTTTCATTTCTGGTATTTCATTCCTACTTTTGGTTATTGCCTTGTATTTCACTTACATAACGTCTGAAGAATGCACAAAATATCACAAAGAAAATCATTTAACCTCCGTTACTCTACAAGTTGGTGGAAGGGTCATGACAGCAAGATATTGTAGATATTAAATAAACCTGAAAACATGATGAATGCTCAGTTTATATATTGCAGTAAAATAAGTCTTGTGGAAACATAAAACATAATCAGAGGAGTTTATTTCTAAAGTAAAACATGTGACCCCGGGCCAACTGGCATGTAACCAAAACTTACAATGAACTTTTATTTACATTTTGGAATGAAACCCATAATAAAAAATTTCCATTTCTTCCAAAACATTATTTACAATATAAATTACTTTGTAAATTACATGTACTGTTTGACAAGACTTGAAATTTAGCTTTAGTTTAGTTAGTTTTTCCAGACATGTAGTTCAATATGGCATCATAAACCACCAATCTTAGGACTCTTAGGGCCATGAAGCCTTCATCATATTTTCAGTAGGGTATTCATGTTTCGTGAGCTTTGACTGCAATATTCACACTTATGGTGGCTCTAGTGAAGCATGCAGGTGTGTTACAGGCTGTTTGTACAGTGCTGCTGCGTCTGGGACCGAGCCTCTGGTGGGCCGGCAGGGAGCTCCGACAGGTCTCAGCCCATTACGTCTGACTGATCACTGTCTCATCTCACAGCTTCACTGAGTGAGAGGATATTGGTGCGGTTGCTTTGTCCACAGGGGCCCTTCTCATAGGCATGGCATGCATGCATGCACCTAAACACGTTCATGTTTGTAGTTCTGTAGGTCATGTGAGGACCTTCAGTTGATTTCTTTCTTTTCACTCCATGATAACCCATCACAACTTTAACTCAACTCCTTACCCAGGGATGAAATGACCTAATTCCACACAAGGTCTACATATTACACAGATTCTAACAAGGACATAAATATACACATACAACGCACTTATAGACAGACATCCCAACATATAAATACTTGGACTATTGGCTCCACTCTAACTCATAGCAAACCCTCTTGCACACAACAGAAATGAAATGGTGTATAGTACTGGCCCTGCTAGAAAGAAATATCCAGGTTGTTAATGTGTTCTCACATGTGTGCTCAGCCAGTGAAACCATTTATAGACACACACACACACACACACACACACACACACACACACACACACACACACACACACACACACACAAACACACACACCCACACACACGTCTCAGTGAGGCTTGGGGTGGCAGCTCTGCCAGGCAGAAACATCCTTGTTGCTAATGTGTTCCAGCCAGCCAACCAGCAAGGAGACAGTGGCCAGTGGAGCAGATAATCACATCATCTGAGTGAGTCCTGCACAGCCAGTGATGCCTCTAATGCTACTGCTGCTGCTGATGATGAAGATAATACTGGTGCTGCTTCCCCCTTCTGACCAAATACTGTGTATGTGTGTTGACGATGATGTTCCTGTGTGTGTGTGTGTGTGTGTGTGTGTGTGTGTGTGTGTGCGAGGCAAAGTGCTTTTGTAATACTTAATGTGATTGTATATGTGTGCACGCATGTGCAGAAGCATGTTTGTAGACATCATTTCCACTTCCTGTTTACTGCTATGTGTATTTAATGCAAAGTGTGTGTGTGTGTGTGTGTGTGTGTGTGTGTGTGTGTGTGTGTGTGTGTGTGTGTGTGTGTGTGACTGTGTGAAAGTGCTGCAACAATAAATGTGTGTGTTTGTAAAGAAAGTGTGCACCTGTGTGTGTAAGTGGATCCACATGTGTATGCCTGCCTGTTTGTCAGGTCACTTCTTTATTGGGAAATGTATTTGTTTTTGTTTTTTTCTTATAATAAAAATGTCTTTATTGAACTGAGTAATCATTTTACCGAGCCTGAGTGATGATCTAAGCATCACTTACCAGAGATGGATGCATGGCTGTTTGTATGACTGATGAAAATCAATGAGTTTCCTGATGGTGGATCAGTGACTGCAGGTGCTGTCTATTGTGATTCACTGAAAAACTCAGAGCCTTACTGACAAAGTAAGGTCAAACACATTCATTTATGTGCTAAAATAAGCCATAACTGAACCTGAAGCAATTTTACTTTGATTATTTTCTTTTTATTGTTAATATTTATTATTTTCTCGTAGGACTATAATGAATATATTTTAATCAGTTCTCAGTAAGTAAAAAGTAAATAAATTCAGTGGTCTCTTCTCATAGCCAACATTTTGACTCGTCATTGCAGAAAAAGCACAGGTGTAATCATTTCCATTAACGATGGCTCTGTAACATTTAAGTGAAGCATACAGTGTCAGGGCCCCGAAAGTGGAGTGCAGTCCTCATTAATGTTATTAATTACATCTTTGGTTTTCCTGCTGGTACCAGCTGCAAACAGCCACAAACCACTTACTGTGCCTGATTAGGCCTTTTCTCAGGACTGTGTGGACATGAACAGACACTCCTGTTAGTTTTGTTCCTGCATACATCTGCCTACCTTACCTTTAAAGACCCTGCATAGTGTTCTTGTTCATTTTGGCTGACGAGACTTCTGCTCAGGTTGAAAGTAGGCAGAGATATGCTTGGACATTCACAAGGTCTCCTTTAACTACTAAGAATGATAAAAGTGTCATGTGTCCCACCCTAACAGGTGCAGCAAAGGCAACAAAACAGTGAAGGAGATGTCAAGTATACCATTTATACACACCCACACAGTCCTGAGAAGAAGTCGAATCAACCAAAATAAGTGAAATCACCTGTGTGATTGGGTTATAGGTGTGCAGGGCCTTTAAACAGAGCACAGGTATGATGTGTGAGGTGATGTGTGGTCAAAGCCTCCAGCATCTTCCCCAATAGACCTTTTTCACAGGAGACATTTTTGATATGTCACAGTAGGAAATGGCTGACTATGATGGTTGAAAGATGGCTGAATTCTATTTAGCTGCTTCGGTTTCAGGGTCCTGGTATTGTGAATGTTGGCTCACTGTCACACTGTGTCTTCTAATAATGGCATACTGGAACATTTGTAGAGAGCTGTGCTTTTCTTGTTATGACAAGTCAAATTGGAAGGGGCAATGAGCTGAGGCAAAATCATTTTCCTTGATAGGTATTGACATGCCTTTTAATTCATTACTTTGTAGCCTCATTTTGTTGATATTTTATGTTGTAAAATGCAAATAAAATTATTGGACATTGTTAAAAATCTATTAGTTGTGTGTTACACTACTACATTACTGGAAAGAGTAATGTGATTTTAGCATGTATGTAATCTGCTATCAAAATTAAGTGCGAGACGTTACATTTACATTGTTTTTTGGCACACATACTGACAGAAGGGTTAGTACCTGTGCTCTTGTTATAGCAGAAAACATATTTAAATGAGTATTTAACTACATTCATTGAACATGAGGTGGTCAGGATGATAAATGAGCTCTTATGTTTATCCTTAAAGAAGAGAGACATGGGGCTACAAATCAAAACATGTAGGGCATTTATCTGCAACGGAGCAAAATGGAATGGGTGAGACAATGAATGTCACCGGGCATCTTGTTGATTAAAGCGTTCCTAGAGACAGAGGAGGAAGAGGGGGAGACAAAGAGAGACATAAAGAGGTAGGAGAAGAGCAAGAGAGTGTATAGTAAAAAATCAAGTGCAACAAAAAACCTGACAGTGAAATATTGTTGTGAGAGACAGGACACATAGGAAGGATAAACACAGAGAAGCGAGGAAAGTGCAACAGAGAGCTCAGAGGATCAAATCTTGTTAACACTGTGGCATGACCTTGGCCAGCAGCTGACACCAGCGATCATCTTTAGGTCACAGTCACTGAGCCACTCTGTTTAATTGACATTAGCCATGGCCTCACAGCCCGGGCCTCAGAGAGGAATCACGCCGTTTGTGCACCTCTCATGATGATGCAGGCCATAGTTGTACCTAGTATTTGCAAAAACTGTCATGGAGAAAGTGATGAGCTGGTGAACAAATCCCTACATTATTGGCAATGTCCAGGATTTCATTATTTGTCTGGTAACAGAATAAATCCTCTTGTGCTATATCTACTGATTTGGTAGAAAAAAGGGGTGTGCCCAAATACAAATACATTATTCTGCAAATCACAAATAGTGGGATATTTACAAATATTTGTTTAATACAAATATTTTAAAAATTATTTGTATCTGGGAAGAAAAAAACAAAACATGTCAAATACCGGCGCACAGGTCGGTTACATCGCTATCTCAGTCACTGTCCTCTGCTCCACTGTTACGTCTATCAGCAGGTCTCAATGAGGGGAGTCACATCCACCTACTACATGACGCACACTTCCTAATTTGGACATCACTCTCAGAGTTGGGGGTGTTCCCCAGAGATAAAGCCGAGCTACTGACACACACAAAGTGTCCCAAGGGACTCTCCATAAACTGTTCTTCCCCTTCTACTTTCCACAAAGTTAGGTTGTAAAAAATAGACAATAAATGAAAAGTGCAAAACAAGAATTTCCTTTGAAGTTCTTCCCTACACGTTACATGGTGTGCTGTCTCTGTGTTATGGGTGTATAAATTGGTAGAGGTCTGTCTGCAATGAGGCAACAAGTAAATTTTTAGCTCAATAGTCAGTGCAGTCATCTATGATCTAGGAGACTCCAGTTCGAGACCTGGTGTGGGGACCTCCTTCATAAGGTAGTTTATTCATCAACACTTATTGTAATACTTTAATTTTCTAAAATTAAAAAGGTAATAAAAACAAAAACAGAATTTTTGGGCCTCTTTCCACTTTTGTTCAAACGCAAATACAAATACAAATAATTTTGCTGCCTCAACAAATACAGATACGGAGAAATCCCAGTTTGGCTTGGAAACACAGAGGATTATTGCAATGAGGTTGGCCAATAACACACAATATTTTATTATCTCTCTTTGTACAAGACACAGGAACAGCTTGGACACCCAGGTACCAGAATAAACAGCATGTGATCTCACAGTCATTGGACTCAATTTTCATTTTTTTAAAAAGCTAAACAACTGTCAGAAAAGGACATATCAAGTGATTAACAGTAAACATATGTAATCAGTTATCGTCATTGTAGCAGGAAATTACATCACAACAAGCCTGGCGGACCTCTGAAGGTTACTCAGGTTCCCACGTCTGGGGCCGGTCGTCATTTACGACTTCGTCAGTTGGCTGCACTCTGTGTAATGTTTCACTGTAAGAATAACAAAACGATGTGTCAGAAGAACCCAGTGCAAGAAGCTGGACAGTTGGGAAAGGAGTTTGTTATTGACGACCTCTGTGTGAGTCAGGATGCTCTGTGCTCCTGACCCCTCTGTCTCTCAGATCAGAGTCTGTGGTTACGATGCCTGGAAGCAGAACTTCTTTGATGACCACAGATTTATAGAGATGCTTTACTTATCGCACCTATGGGGCAGGCAGGCAGGGAAGGAAAATGAGGTCTTTCTTACGGAGTATTGCACAATTTATACCTCGTCAGGATCCTGAGAGTGCTTGTTTACATTCAAAAGGGGAAAGATCAGATCTTCAAAGCTATGAATCTTGCATTTATTTAGTTTTAAAGTGAGGCCGCATTCAGACAGACTTTAGCTGGCGCTACAGTGGCCAATTGATTATGTGCAAGCACACATACCTAGTAGATTACTTTGTAATGTGAAAATTATACTGTTTGTCTGGTGACATGGCACATTGAAAAATAAAATTATTAAAATTAAAACCTGATAAGCCGTCAAACTCATGGCGATGTTGTTCAAACTGGACTTCCTGGATCCTATTTTATGTCTCACATGGAGCAACACGCCCCCACCAATGGAGCCCCTTCCATTGTTTTGAAGCAGAAACTGACAATCAGTAGTTGCACTACTCCATGTAGCATATCAGGTTAAACCATAGACTGTAAAAAATATGGATGCAGTCACTGTGATGTCACCCATTGGTTGTGGACTGCTGTTTTGAAGCCTCGAGTTTGGCGATTTTACCGTCACCATCTTGTATTTGACCGTAGCCATCTTTGATTTTTGGAGCCAGAAGTCACCATATTTGGAGAAGAGGGTGGAGCTGATGCTAGCGCTAGCTGCTGGCTGGGTTAGCACAGTGCATTTACAGTCTATGGTTACAGTCTAACTGATATTGCTAAAGCTAATGCTAATTTTTTAACTTAAAACCTTTCAGTACAACCAACACTGAACAAGCTTTTTTAGGCAACCAGAATGTCACAATTAACTTTCATGAACTGAACACACACTGAGAAATAGCGGCAGCTACGCCTATACTCTGTGAATCTGGGGTTATGCCATAGTTACATTACGTAATCAACATTGTCGCCATGGTAGCGACTTGTCAGTCACAAGGTAACCATGCCGTAAACATATCCTGCTTTATTTTTTTTTTACACTAAATGGTACCATAATTTACAAAATGAACATCATGCTGTATTGAAGAAGACTTTAAACTAGCGATTGAGACCATAAACTCATGAGGAAAGTGTTTACTGAGGTAATAAATCAAGTGAAAGTAGACTTCCTTACAATCCGACTTCTTTTTACAACCAGTGGAGTCGCCCCCTGCTGGCCATTAGAAAGAATGCAGGTTTAAAGCACTTCCACATTGGCTTCATTTTTCAGACCGGAAGCTGCCCCTTTGAGTTAAACATAGTGCAAAATGTTACCTTAAAAAGTTTGATTTGTAACTTTCTTTACACACATAAATAACATGTATACTAGGCAGGAGCCACAGTATTAAACGACACAAGGGCAGACCTTTTCTGTTATTGTCTGTATGAGTCATAATTTTACCTACAGTAATTTCTACTCCCATACAAAGGATAAATACTGAATTGTCTTCAGGGATTTCATTTTTCCTGTGTGGCTACTTGGAAATTGACTATCCATTTCTCTGAAACTCTGCAACATTTCATCTTTCATGAGAAAAAGATCTTACAAAAAAAGAGCTTACAAAGGTATAATTTTATCTTATGTCTCACACAGAAATTGTACCATATTTGTCAACATGCAAAAATGAAACAATTTCTTGCATCTCTTGAGGAAAAACTTAATTCCTAATTGGCTTTTGGCTTTGCAGTAAAACCTGGTCTATTCACTCTCTATCCCATTGCACAATAAGCAGATCTCTCCTTAATAAACATGCTGAGGTTGTCTGACAACAGTTGGTGGTATATGCCTAACCCTTGACCTTGCAGTCACTCCTCAGTGGAGCCCTCTCTGCTGCCTAATCTCTAATGCCTTCCAAGCTCCACTCTAATTCATTACTTCCCCTTCCACTGCCTTGCCAGGGTCACATAAATGACATGCACCACACTGGACTCTATTATGACCGAGGCCTGCGTTTGATTTTTGGTGCATCCCTCTGATGTCTGGTTGTTTGTTTGAGGGCAGTAATGAGAAGATGGGTAAGTATTGGAGGCCTGAGCTGACAAAGAGTCAAAGTGAAAGTAAATTAAGACTCGTAATCAAAAACTTAAACACGTTCATGACAGATTGTTTGACCCCTCACTGCTGCAGCGGACAGTGAACAGTCTCAGTACTGTGATAAACGGAAGAGAACAATAGTTTCAGCAGAGATGTATGTGTGAGTTATGGTGTCACTGAGAAGACCTTAGTCTATTAAGGAGCAGCAGGGAGTGTGATGGAGGTCTTGGTGGAGTGAACTTGAATAAAGATGACAGACTGCAAGAGTTCGGTTGGGGAGGGTAAAATTTGTTTTGCATAAAAGCTAGTAATAACCAACTATAAAAACTGACCCTCACTTTTGTATATTCCCATGCGGAACAGACTGATTTTGAGATATATATTCCTGTCTCTTACTTTGAGTTCAGTTGAACGAGGTGATGTTATCTGAGACTAGATAAGGTGTAATTGTTAGCAGACTTATAGTGGGGTCAGTCAGTTATGTCTCATTCATTGGTATTTAAAATGATTTGCAAATATGGCCTCCACATACATAGTCATTAAACACAGGTGTCTCGGATTACTGCCATGGCCCGTATATTGTGGATATAGCATATTGTCTTTTTTATATTCAACGGCGAGCACAGACATGACATAATAAGCAATGAGATCAGAACTAATTTGATAATTAATTTTGTGATGAACAACCTCATGTGTCTGGTGCTCCCTGTGCCTGCATTGCTGTGTTAATACTGTGTTAACACTATTCATATGGTTAAGCTTGAAACCAGAACTTGTTCAGTTGCTATTTGAAATGTTATACACGGAAAGTACAATTCATGACCCCAAAATTGAAAATAATGTTCTAGGGATGGCAATGATGGTCTGTCAGTCAGTTCGTCAGCCCACCACTTTGGTCGAGATTGAAATATCTTAACAGCTGTTGGATGGATTGCTACAAAGTTTTATACAGACATCCATGTTAACACTGACTTTGGAGATCCTTTCACATTATCTACAGCAGCAACATGAGGTTGACATTTTTGGTGTTTAGTGAAAAGTAATGTCAACCATTGGATACATTTCCATAAAATTTTGTACAGACATTCCCTCTCAGTGTGAATCATAAAAACTTTGACCAACCCTTACATTTTTGTCTCATGGCATCATCAGCTCAAAATCTCAATTTGTCTAATCTGTCTAGGACAAAAACTAATGACCTCAGATGCTACACACTAACACACTAAACTGAGTGGGCAAGATGGTAAACATGGCCAAATGTCAGCATGTTAGTATTTTCGTTGTAAACATCTTAGTGTACTTTAGCATTAATCTCAATGAGCTGCTGTGTTTTTAAACAGCTTCACAGTGATGCTAGCATGGCTGTAGTCTTTTCTTTTTTTTTTAATCTGCATTTGTACAACAAATATTTGGATGCAAGCCTTTGAATCCTCATTATGCTTATCTCCTCAACAGTGTGCGCTCAGACAGTATTACAGTAAAAGGATCTTCACTTGTTTAGTCTGTGGAGCTGACTAAGATAAGAGCTTTAAGGATCAAACCTAAGCATGTTTACCTGTATATTGACTATAAGGTAGAATCAGCTGATTCTACCTCTAGTAATAGAGGTAGAATCAGCTGATTAGACTAGACTAGAGTAGACTAGAGCTTCTAAAATGAATGAAGGTCAGTGAATTCCAACCAAAATATAATTTCTATGAACAAATCAATACACAGAAGTTTTTAGCCTCAAACTACAGGAACAAACCTGTTCCTTAACATGAAAGGCAGTTAGATGAGTCACATGTAAGAAATATACATTTCATATAAAATAATAAAACTTTTTACAAGCTTTTAGTGATGGTACCTCTGTTACTA
The DNA here is from genome assembly GCF_910596095.1 of Thunnus maccoyii. NCBI lineage: Eukaryota > Metazoa > Chordata > Actinopteri > Scombriformes > Scombridae > Thunnus > Thunnus maccoyii. The sequence goes on along the minus strand of NC_056533.1, from coordinate 15,527,829 downwards.
TTTGGTGTTATATTTCTAATAGATGTTTGACTTCATGTTTCAGCTTAAATAAAAGTCAAGATATGGAATACACATCTATAACAGTTCTTCCAAAGTCAAACAGCTCAGCAGTAAAGTTACTGGTAATGCATTGAGCTCAGGTTAATGACAGCAGGTCCCATAATATTATATAAAGTTTCATAGTTTCAATAAAGTTGTCCAACATTACTGTGCATTGGCTGCCTTAGTATGCCCCCTTTTTGGAAATCGCATCCTCCATCACATCCGAATGATGTAGCTGTTGCTTACTCTGTTCGCACACACAATTTGTTATGTGGTATTTCATTCAGGCTGCTGCCAGAAGCGCTCGCTGTACCTTCCATAACTCTTACACCCGTGAAAGATTTTTAATTAAAATGAAGACAGCTGGCTGAACTGTGGAGATGTCACAAATAGTTTTCCCTCCCAAAGAAGCCCATCAAGGTCTCCGGGCGTCAGATTGCAGGCAATTCCAGCTTTTTTGAAGAACTTGTTAATCACGTCTCCTTCTTAATTCAATTATCAACAGCTGCAGATTGATGCATCCAGGGATAGCGAGATAGGGAGAAACAGAGAATTCAATCGCTTTCTATCCGCTTATGGCTTGTCATCTGTCCCCTTTCTGTATTATATATTGATATGCTGGTGACCCTGTGCATTTACTGTATTGGATTTTTTTATTACTCACCTTTGAGCCTGTGCTGAAGAATAACCACTGACCCCTCAATGTGAACACAGGGGACCTGATCTTGTGTGTGAAAGAGAGTGTGCGTGTATGTGTTAGTTTGTGTGTCTATTTGCGCCTGTATGGGTACATACATAATACACATACACTTTTGCATGTGTGACATTAGATTTGTATTGTCAAGATGGGGTATGTGTGGTGGGTCAGAGGGTCAGAGGGGTACTGGGAGCTGGTTTGATGTAGTTGGGGGGGTGGGAGAGGTTGGCTCCTAGGGCTGAGTGCAGGAGCTGGAGAGTTGGAAGGTCATGTTCATAAATTGTTACCAGTGTGCTGGGGCTTAATTGAAAAGGCTGGAGAAGGAACGGGACCCCTGATCTGTGGCCCCACGCCCCTCCCTTGTGACCCTTAGGCCCTCACTCATCGAACTGTGCATCTGTCTCTGTGTCTATATGTCAGAGTAAAGAGAAAGTACATGAAAGTGTGTTCTGCCACTGTATTAAGAAATTTTACTTTTGCTGTCATTTATCTGGTGTAAAGACACAGTAAAGTAGCCTCAGTATCTCCCACTGAACATTATGTGCATGTCAGTCTGTGACCAATTTGAAAAAGACAGGAAACTAGGGTAATTAGAATTAGGGTAAGGTAATTAGAATCAGTGCAATCTCTGAATATTAAGGCTGATCTGTTGTAGAAATTTTAACTACTGTTTGAATGTGGGAAAAAATTATCCTACCGAATTCAAACATGAACAACACTGTCACTCTATTGCCCTGTTTCCCTCAGAAAATTAGATTGTTATTCTCTTTGCAAATATGTAAAATGAAGGGGATGCACAGCAAATGAATAGAACAGTGTCAATTCTGCAATGTATTTTATGATTAGGTAACATAGGTTAATGTTCATTTGAACTTGATTTTTTGAAAGAGGGACAGTTATAATCACTCATCCTTCTATACGTACAGTATCTCTACGGTCCGATCACCATACTGTGTTCTCACTGATAATCATCTCACTCCATCAGTCTTTCAGCTGCTGCTTGAAATAACCCCACTCCTGTGTTGACAAAGCAACGGCTCATTTATAAAGCAGAGGTCCCACCTTCCCATCCCCTATGGACACTGAAATCTCTCCCGCCAAACAAAGCAATCATAAGCATGAATAGAGGTCTGCTGTGAAACTCTATCTAACGTGTCTTTACATTCTACACAGGTGACACATAGTCGTGGTCTTTTGAAGAGGAGCGCTGAGCCGAGTGGGCACTCGGCAAGAAAGAAGGTGAATCTGTCATTTCACACTGGGAGGAAATCCATCCTGGGCCACTATTGTCCTGTATAATAGGCAGGAGATGGTTAAACATATCATTTTGACACGCTGGGCGTTATGACACAGACAGTTTTACTGCTGCCATAGGTGGAGGGTAGGAAGGAAACTCCTGCTCATGTTACTGTGAGTAGGGAGAGATAAAGATGGTGTCATCCTTTTCTATATTTCCATTCTGTGTCTTTGCTTCTCACTGTGTGTGTGTGTGTGTGTTCTGAGCTTTTAATAAGGTTCTTTATGTCAACACCTAAAAAGACTCCAAAAGCTTTTATTTTTCTCTCCGATTAGCTCAGAAATATTACAAATATTCAGATTACAAATATTCAAACAATATAACAATAACAGTATTTATTGATATTATTGATGACCATGACCCAAAATTTGCTGTTGGGCATATGTATCTTGGCCTACCCTGTGAACCATGTTCCCATTAAGTCCAGTGCAACCAGAACTCATACTGGATGAAACTTAATTTGTGTTAGTTTGTGTTAATTTCATTAAACACAACTTTATTTAGGAATATGCACTATTTGAGCTACATACATGAACTAAAATAATAAAGCTCTTGAAACCATGTTTTGTTTTGCATAATAAATAGCTGGTAATAACCAATTATAAAAACTGACCCTCACTTTTCAGTATAGCCAAGCTATTGTTGTTGTATTGCTTTCACCTTCAAAACTCTTCATGGACTTGCACCATCCTGCCTGGCAGAACGTCTCAGTCCCTATTGTACATTCCCCTACATACACTCAGGTAATAGGATGCAGGTTACCTCACCATCCCAAAAATAAGGACAAGCAGTCCATTGGCGGCATACTGAGCTCCGCTACTGAAGAATAACTTACCACACTCAATCAGAGAGGCAAACACCACTGACACCTTTAAATTAAGAACTAAAAACCAATCTATTTTCACCTACAGTTAAATAATTAAACCTACTTAAACATACTGTATTTTCCTTAGTACTGGTTTCTGTTCTGTCTTCCATTTTTATATTTATTTTATTGTACTGTTTTTGTGTATATGTTCCAATCATTTTTCTGTAATGTGTACTACCATCTTGTAAAGTGTACTGGGACTTTAAATAAACATACTTACCAAGTGTATTCTTGTATGAGCAGCTTACTTATCTGAGCTTGACTAACTTTCTTTTCATTTGAGCTTAAAAGACACCTGTTTGAAATCCCCTCAAAACATATTCATTAACTGTGATAATCAGGCTTCCATATGTTCAAGGGTTTTCACACTTTTCAACCATATCAACTCCCTGCTCCTTGTCAATATGTCAGCCATCTGTTTTAAGACAATACACTACAGGGAGGGGAGCTCTGCACTGTTTTATGATTCTGAGGTGTGAAGCCCACCCCTCCTTCCCGAGGCTCGTGTTGTGTCTCTTCACCCGCTGTGTCCACCTGAGGTCCCAGGACAGCAGTTATGGAGGACGACTGCTCAGCTCTGGTCTGCTGGCTGCCTCTTCTTTAAGGTGTAACAGAAACAATCCCATTAAGTGGTGGATCGCCTTTCACACAGATTACTGAGCATCTGTCACTCCTGCTGGAGGGGGCAGGGACAAGGTCGCTACCACTGGCACACATACACACATACACACACACACACACACACACACACACAAACACTAGCATACAGGCCAGCAGGAAATCATGCACACACAACCTATTATGGCAATCTAATAAAGCTATAAAGTTTACCAGAGTCTGACAAGTTATTGTGGTGAGCTAAAAACTAATGTTGAGTTAACTCTGATTGCAGCATCTCATTCTTTGAGCTGAACAGTCACAGAACATGTTTGGTGAAAATGTGTCACTCCTCCATGTGACTAGACTGCAGTGGCCTCTTCTAACATTATTCAAGGGTCTAATTAATAATAAAGTGTGAGCTTAGATATAAACTCATGTCATTGACCATAATAAGACACAACAATAAAATAAAAAAAAAACATAAAACGTATAATTAATCTAGAGTTGATTTGTGATGTACAGTATATTATGAGAAAGCTTACAAGTTTACAGTCCTGGGATTGTTACTTTATATGTCAAAGCAGATATCCTTTGATTTACAAATCTAAAGTAAACTAATCTGTCTTTACTGATGTATTTTGAATATTGCCCATGGCAGTACAGCAGGAAAACTTTGCAGGCTGTCAACAAATTATCATGTGTGTTTCATACAGTACACACACACACATAAATATATGTGCACACACAATTTACATAATATGTCCTTATTGACAGGCCGTCCCTTCACCTCACCTGAGGGACCTGAACATCACACAAAGACACCTGCTGCCGGAATAAGAGGCCAAAACTCAACAACCTTACACTCAAACCAGTTTTTGATGTCATGGTGTCATCTTTATGTCTCTTCTACGATGTCAGTCACTTGTTTGTGCTACCTGGTTTCTTTCTACAAGCTTGTGTCTTTCAGCGCACCGCTGACTCTCCATACAGACCAACTCAGGGGTGGGTGTTGTATTCTGGTCTCCGCGGGGCTCGGGGGCCCGAGCAATGCCGCCTCACGTTCACCCTGGGTGAAAGGTGAGAACTCTGAGAACAGAGCGTTCTGGTCTGCTAGAAAAGACCTGCCTGCTCTGTTCTGCATGCTTGAGTTTGGGCAAGGGGCGACACAGGGTTGGAGGGGGGAGAGTAGGTGAGAAGGAGAGAGAAATGAGAGAAAAAAAGATTAGTGCAACTGAGGACAAATGACAGACATTCACTGCTATAGACAGGGACAAAAACAGAGAGGGATAAAGAGAGAGATCCATGCATGCATGCATAACAGAAAGAGCTTGACACCACCAACAGTGAACAGTACTGAAATGAGTCATAAAATCAGTTTTTTTTAATTAAGCTGCAAAAAGGGAGCTGCAAATATTGAAAGATTAGCTTGCTTCATTTAAGAGAATGTGAAATAAAAACTGATAATGTGAGGGGCATTTGTCATTGTTTTTGACGCTTCATAGAAATAAATCTGGTCATTACTGAAAAAAACAGACAAGAGTTTAATTAATACTGAGCTCTACCAACAGTCTCAATTAATTTTGGCAGAAAAACTGTGACAAGGTAGCAATAAAATGAGTTTAATTGTGTGAGACCAGCTCTTTGGATGGGTGTTTTATTCTGTCACATTCATTGCTCTGGACAGACTTTAGTGTCAGAAGGTCTTTGAAGAATAGAAGACAAAATTTTGAGATAACGAGAGATCGTTACAGTAAAGACATACAGTAAAGGCATCATCTAGAGAAAAGTATTTGAAGAACACACAAATATTGTGACTGGTGTTTCAGTACATTTGGTCAACTCATGGTTCTCAAAGAGATTACTGTATACTGTAATACTGTAATAAATTCTAGAAAATTATTGCATGTATGATGTCCTTTGACCAATTTTTGTTTTCTCTATTCCGTGTTAATATAAATAAACAATTTTGATCATTTTAAGATATTTGTTTTTTCTGTTGAAACTCACATACAGTTTGATGTGCCAAAGCTGTCATATTTCAGTATTTCAGTATTTCATATTTCAGTGGGAAAAGTCATGTCCATCTGAGCATAGGCATCAATAGGTGAAGGTTGCAGCCACCATTAGAGGCCATTAGTGTGTGTGTGTGTGTGTGTTTCACTGTAGAAGTCAGAAGTCAAGTGAACCATAACTGCATCCAAAAATTGAATGCATTTCAGCTTTGTTGCTGACGATCCGTCACTCACTTACATCTTTATTGCTTCTCTATGTTGTTTAACAAAATTAAAATACCACACACTAAAACAAGCACCACTATTACTAATAAAAATAAGCAACATAAAGTATGTTACAGAATTTTAGTGAAGACTTATAGACAATTTCCCACTCTCTTTTTATGGGAAAACACAGAAACCTCATACATAATGACTCTGAAGCAATACAGTTAGAGTGGCTGATCTGAGGAGTGGAATAACATAACTTACTGTAAATTACTTTACACTCCCATTGTAAATTCAAATGTAGTGAGGCAGGTCAAATTTCACTGATATATCATGCTGTAGGCACGCTGTTTGCCTGTTATTTGACACTTGTCCTTTCTGTCTGTCATGTAATGATGGAGGATAGAGCAGTTATTTCAAAAGTGGGGGTTATATAAAGAGCGAAGGATACCAAGAAATAAAAAAAAAATAAAAAAAAGTTGCAGCCATGCTTCATGGCTGTCTTCAAAACAAAACAGATGCGCTTTAATTTATGGCCACTTTCTGTGATTGGAGAAGAAAGCTTAGAATCGATCCGGGGCCTCTCTCTTTCACCTGTTAAGAGCTTTCCTCGTAATTGGCTGCTGCCATCACAGCTACTGCCAAAACTGCGGCCTTCTCTGTTGCACAATAGTATGTTAAAGTATGTGTAAACTGCGCCTATTTTTCTTCTGCTCTGGCTATTGATTTTTAAATGAAGTATCAAAGAAAATCAATAGTAATCAACAAATAGAAGGCAACACGCTGTAGTGTCAGATCCTGGGGCACAGCTTAATCAATTTAGATGCCTGTCACAACATGGGGACAAAGGGGAGACATAAAAAAAAGTTGAGAACCCGGTTTGAATGGAAAGTGAGTTGTGGGATGAGCCATTTGTCTTTAAGGATGAAGAGAGATAAGGAGAGAGGGATGTCAAGCTACACAAACCTATCCATCCCCCCTTCCTCTTCCTCTCCTCTTTGCTTTTCCCTCACTCCTTTGGCCTGTGACAGAGCGCTCACCCATAGTTTTGGGCGATTCATGTAAAAACATTACAGTATCCCTCAGGCCAGGTATCAGGTTACACCACAGCGAGGCCTTTCCAAAGGAGCCTGTCTAAAATGCTTAATGAATCTCCAAGTGAACTGTGGAACAGGTAGTCTACCTGCCACTCACTGTCAACACCTAGCCATCTGTCAGCGTCACATGTCTCTTTTCACGCTGCATACCTGAATGTTGAGCCAATGTTGGGCCCATGTTGGCTGGTTGCACAGACCCACAGACTTCAGTAACCAAACCCTGAATGAGTGATTCATATTTTTTTAATAGGTGAAGTCAGTCACACATGGGTGCCAAACAATGGACCAGTATCCATTTCAAATTTTTCCCAAACTTTTTTTTTTTTTTTTCATTTTGTCTTTGCCAAAATATTTTTTTAAGGTTAAAATGTATTTGACTACATTAAAAATCTGTACAGTCACTTTATTTGAATAGTCACCTCATTGCAAGTTGACAATCAAGAAATCAGATGATCATAATGTATCATTTACAAGTCTGTTTCATGTTTCAACAGCACTTTACTGTGCTGTCTGTGTTGCAATAAATTGTAAGGCTATGATCAGGGTTGGAAACAAGGAGATTGGGGTTAAAATTTGTCCATGGTTAGAAGTATTACCAGATGTAAACAATTGGGAATTCATAGTTACCAGAGTCCATGTAAAAATATTTTGAAATTGTCCTCTTCCTGTTCCCCAGTAGTTACTGAGAATCAATATCAGATTACGCACAGTTGTTATCCTTTATTTTTATTATTACCAGGAGATGTTTCTCTGCGACTGGATGTGCTAAGATACATGATTTCTAATTTGCTATTAATTATTACAATGTGTAATTGATTATTACAATGTGTAATTGATTTTTTTTTTAATTTAAAAAAGGCCAGGCTGTGAGCTCTAAAGTGAGTTCAGTATGAGGTTGACTTCTTTTCATACCCAAGAATTGATCAAGTAACCTCTGGACAATATTGTAGTGAGGGTGATACTATTACCAACATCCTATTTCTGCTCAAAAGTTGATCAACTCAGACAGGTCTTCATTCACTTTCATTCCTTTTGAATACAAAAGAACGGGAAGCTGTGCCAGGCCTCCCTTCAAGCCACACTCTCCAAGTAAATTTGAAACTGTAGTCAAGTTTATGTTTGTGCCCTTGCATGTCAGTGCTGGACTGTGCAACCCCCCTCCTCTCCCCTATAGTCCTCCCCACCCACCGCCCACTCTGCCACCAGGAGCAGACTGCTGTGCCAGGTCTCCCTCCAGGCCACAGTGCTGAGAAAGTGACAACATAAGGTCCATTCTGTTCCCTGTCACTCACAGCCCCAGGCCCACTGTTAAATGGAAAAGGCTTTTAGAGGCTGTAAATGGGGAATGGAAGGAGAGAGGGAGGTGGGTCACAGTGGACATTTCAGAGAGTGTGTGTGTGTGTTTGTGTGTGTCAGTGTTTATGTTTTTGTGTGTGTGCGTGCATCTGGTGGTTTCTATGTGTGATCATGCTTGTGCGTGTGCCTTGCTAAAATGTATTGTGTGTGTGTGTGTGTGTGTGTGCGTGTGTGTGTGTGTACAGTACGTGCAGCACACCTAAAGAGCGGTCACAGCAGGGAATTAGGGAGACCAGGCTGAGGTGAGGCTGGATTAGCCTTTTAAATGGAGCATGCCATGTAGGCTGTGAAATACTGTGACTGTGTCCACAAGCCTATTGTTACCACTCACTGTTCCTCAGTGAGAGCTGACAAACTGCTGCACTTTTGTACCATGTCTAATTTTTATCACTAACTCAAGGACCGGCTTTCTTTGCAGCAAGTAAGAGTCTCCACTTTTCACTCTTTAGTTAGTCTACAATACATCTCCATTGTTAAAGCAAATTGTGTTGCATGTGACGTGATGTTCTATCATCATCCATGGTAATAAATGGCCTGTTTTGTCATCTTAAGTCACTATGGTGACTGACTTACATTTTACATGGAGACTCATTCAGTACCCTGCATATTTAGTTTCAACATAACTAACAATGCAACTTAAACATTCCTCATTGCATGACTGGGTCACTAAACAGTGACTGTGAGAAATGTTATCCGGTGAATGCATGCACTCACAACGCATTTCAAACAGATGTCCCCTGTCAGAGCCTGGTAAGCAGCATTAAATACCAAATTCCTCAGTGATCTCGTTTTATGACAAGGGTTGTCTGCATCAATCCCTCCAAGGGGTGAAGGTAGGGACAGTTTTGATTAATTGATCATCAGTTCAGCTTTGAAGCTTTGTGTTTTCCCCCTCTTTGCCCCGGCTGATTACTAATATTTATAACCGTCAGCCCATTTAACTGGGACCAGTCTGGCTGTAATATATTGCTTAGGAATCGGTCCTCATTTAACCTTGAGGATTGTAAAGCTGTCATGGAGGAATAGTGTAATATTTACCTTCATGAAGGGGCAAAATACAGTTTGCGCCGGGTGACTTAAAACTTTGAATCACAATTTTCAACATGATTGAGAAGGTGGAATAGTGGGCCTGATATTGAAAATCACTGCATTATTTTTTTCAAACCCTGTTGATGTAGTGTTTTCGTCCTGGAGCAAAAATGTTGGTGATAAGCACTTAGGATAAAACCCTTCATGCAAGAGAGCATTTCATCCCAAACTGAGAGATTGTAAATGACTGCTGGATCCTTTACATAAATAATAGGTCATTTTTTCAGCAAATAGTCATTTTAAAAGTTGATTTAAAAGATTGGCATTTGCTTTTGATATGGTGTAATAAAAACACTGCTATCAGTCCACAGTGAGCAGCTTACAGCCAACTGGAATCCAACAATTTCTTGGGCCTGATTTTCCACAGCGTCACATCAACATTTGTATGAATTTACGAGAATCAAACTCTATGATATTTGTATTATATGAGAACTGACATTTGCACCTCTTTCTTTCCATGTATAAAAATCCCAACAATATAATCTCCTCCTTTTTTAAAAGAAAGAAAGAAGTCAGACGATCCTACATTTGAATTCTTGTGTCGATCAGCAGTTGCCATTCTGTGTGTGTGTGTATATGTGTGTGTGTGTGTGTGTGTGAGAGAGAGAGAGAGAGAGAGAGAGGGAGAGCGAGAGAGACGAATCATTTTATATAAATTCTATTTTCTGGCTGTGTGACAGGGATCCTACTAAAACATACTGTAATTACCACTGAGGAGAGAGAAAGGGAGAGATAGAGAGAGCCTCTTGGCCTGCTGATTTGATTAGAGTTTATCTGCAGGATACAGAATGCACATATAAAACAGTAATACCACATGAGTATACACAGAAAAACAAGTGCATCAACACAGACTGGAAAGACCACAGCCACCAATGCACGTTCACATATATAACTACAAATTCACATGGGAAACACAATTTTACAAACTACACAAACTGACTATTATTGTTTCTTATCTATCTCTGCGGAAACAATTTCTATGATTTTGCTTTGCAGTTTGCCTTACTTGAACCTCTGAGACGGGCTGCAGCTGCTTATCTTTTATCTTATCTTTTCGATTTGACTGTTGTGAAATCTAACTTTCAAACACCTTGACATGTTTTTTGTGTCAATATATTATGCCGGGTATGAAGTTAGACTAAAGAAATAATTTGTAACTATATCACAGTATCTTTAGAGAAGTCCTAAGACTTGAGCTGAAACCTTTTTTGGTTCTTTTCCTTTCCTCGAAGCTGTTTGAAAGCTGTTTGCAACAAGACAAAAAAAATTAACAAAAATAAAGCTTTGTCTTGCTTTCTATATTACTAATTCTGTCATTCCTTTTTTTTTCTTTTGTTCTTTCTTTAAAAGTTGTGTGGTCCTGATTTCATAACCCTTGACCTTGGCATCTTCAACTGTAATTCACAAAAATTAAAGAAATAAAATAAATGAGAAAACTATTCCCTCTTAATTCCTTTATACTACACTGGAAATTAGAGTTTTTCCTGTGACAGGAGTGATGGATTGACTGTGGTGTGTCGTGGTGCTGTCAGTGGTGAGTGTGATGATAGTCAGCTGAAGGCTCTCACCTGTCGCTGCTGAGGCGAAGTGAGGGGACGACTGGCGCCGGCCCAGTCTAAACAGGAGTCAGCCCTCGCTGTCTGAACAGGTCTGCTTCACACTGAGCACGTCCTTGGGAGGGAGAGGGAGAGACAGACACAGACACAGACACAGACACAGACACAGACAGAGACAGAGAAAGAGACGAAGAAATTCAGATTTTCACACACACGCAGGAAACTCTCCCTGTCTTTCATGCATACCTCTCCCACTGCATGCACACACCCCTGTCTATTTGTTTGTTAGCAGTTAGCTGGAGACTATTAACACCCTATTCTTCCTGCTGCAGTGACTACAGTGACTTTGAGACTGTAGATGTGTGCATGAGATTTCCACAAATATGTCTTTAAACAGATGAACTTACATGGAAGGATTGTGTGCAAGAATGTGTGGCAGGGCATGCATCTGTGGTCATATGTGTTTATATGTGCACATACATTTTGGTACATGTTTATGCTACATTGCACAACACATGTAGTTGTTGGCACATAAAAGTTTTATAATCTGAACAGCTTGACAAGTGTGAACTGACCACTGATGTTCTGTGTGATTTCATCCTCATTTTTCAAACTCACACTCCAAGACACACCCTCCCCTTCCTGGGCGGTGGGGCTGGTCTGCAGCATGACACTCCCAGGCTACGCGTCTCCCTCCAGCCCTGATGTGTGGGTGCAAGTGTGTGTGTGTGTGTGTGTTAGAGAGAGTGATGGTGGAGACAAACCATCTGTTTGGCTGAATCTGCGTGTGCTTGATATCCCCTCTGCCTTGGCGTGGCTGCCCTGCAGATGTTTTGGTTGTTTTTAGCGCTGCTTTGTTTTTGATTTCCCCTCGTCTGTTTAGAACTGGGGGGATTACAAACCATCCACTATGGGACATTTGAAGAAGTGTTAGTTAAGACTCTTGTGTTGTGCCCCTACTATAAAACTGTACGTGCCATTCCGTTTATTGGGACCACTCAAACGCAGATTTACAAAGAACAAACAGGGCGTTGTCTGTTTTTTTTTTTTGTTTTCTTTTTCTTTGAACTCTGAATGTATTTAAGAAGAACATAGCATGATGTACTGCACTTCACTAAAATTGTTTGACGTTTAGTTCATTGTGCCAGCGAGGTCAGCACTGCACCACACTCACAGCTTTGCTTTGCTATTGTACAGGTTAAATTTCACAATTTGTTTGCAGCTGCCTGGGACTATACGAAGTTTACTTTACTGGCTCCGTTGGGATTGTATTGCTTTCTTAAAGTATACAGTAAATAAAATATTTGTTTATACAGCAGTTGTGTAATAGCTTATATGCCTCTGGGGAAGATCTCTATTTGCTTAAGCTTTCAAGGTCCATGGTCAGCTACAGAACAACAATGGAGAGATTGCCACTACTGTAGGACACTTCAGCAGGGTGGGGATTTGCTTTCACAGTGGCTTTTGTATAGATCCCACTTTTGAAACGGCATCTTTACTTAACCTTCAACCGTGCTGCCCTCTGAAATATATCTTTCTGCTGCAGCCTTCACACTGTGTGAGGCTTGTGGTGTCTACAGAATTTAATATATAATGTGAAAAGAATGCATACACCAAGCAGATTGTGTGTCCTACTATTGAAAATGCTCTTGCTGATTCAGATTACACAATTTAGGGATTTTCAGTTGCATCACAGTGGAATTCCACCCACTGATAACTTATCTTTCAATGACTTGTTAAGCACAGGGTTACATCGTCATTTTTGGGAAAAAATGTAGCATAAGTTTGGATAATTTTAGGATATAATAAATTTAGGGAATGGGAATTTCAAGCCAAACCTCAGAATGAGGCTGGTATGGGTCTAACGATGGGGTCTAACTAAGAAGAGGTAATTATTATAGGAAAAAAGGGAATTTAACTGAATGAAGTTAATCTAAGGCTATATGTATAATAAACTTTTATGTGGAGATCTGGTTGTGCTGTGATTAGGAGCAGGAGTCTCCCCAGAAATCATTTCTGTTTCTCCAACTTCAACCATCTGTTTTTTGCCATCTGTCATTAAAGGAAATGAGTCATGCCGACTGAGAGAATCTTCTGGAATCTGTTGGATCCAGTTTATCTCTCTTGCCTACAGAGCCCCTTCAGCTTGGTGTTAGTGGGATCTCACTGAATGGTCTTATCTGCTGGTGCCCAGGCAGGGTTATCAGCTCTGGCCTACAAGGACTTCAGACCTCACACAGCTTCTCCAGACTGGTGGATCGACGGGGCGTTGGAGTTAAACTTATTAGTGATGTTTTGGCTCTGTTTCCTGCAATAATTAAACACAACTTAGATCGTATAAATCTGTTTCATACTTACATTGTAATATTCTTCATGTCAGCAGTTTCACTCAACTTCTATCACTTTTATCTGATATGTATATTTGCTGTCGGTGTCAGACATATTTGTTCTGGTTGAAATTCCCCCTACAGTATCTAAACTATGCTCAACTATGCGAGTACAAATTAGTCAATTGTTGTTCTTGTCAGAGGAAGGTAATAAGCCCACACTTGCCCCATGTGTTTTGAGTTGGACTGAGTGGTGAGTGGGGCGGGTAGTGTTGACTCTCTGGTGAAAAGTGGCCTTGATCCGTCTCTGCGTGGTCACTTCCAGGTCAGGCTGTAGGCAGAGTCGGCGAGGGGCGTGGAGGGGGAAAGCAGGATATCAGAGACAGGCCAAATAAACAAACCTGTCAGCCGTAGCATGGCCCTCTGACCTCCCCTGTCCCATCTGTTTTCTTATCTACTCTACTGCTAATACTGAGAACAAGTGACACCTCTCTCTGGCAAGCACTCACTGTTTTCCTTCCACTTAGCCACGGCAGAACTGCACTTGGTGGGCAAGACGATATCATGTGGCAGAGCTACGCTGGCGGGAGAAAAGCTTCTTATTATCTGGAATGATAAACATAGTATTTAACACTCATAAGTATGAAAATACAAATATACTACATGGCTAAAAGGTATTTTCCTTATTATTTTAACGAACTGAAGCTTGGTAAACAGTGTACAACCTTTGTGTGGCAGCCCCACAGAGAACCTATACTGTCTGAGAGTCAATCTGACCTGAGAGGACATAAAATATGAGAAATAAATTTTGTTCACAGCTGTAACCATGTTGAAAGAGAGCTGAGCCTGAAGAAACTACCACTTGGGCCAATGGATTGTGACATGATGTCGGCCAGTGGCCCAGAAGCCTTGTTACTACTGTCAATATGTTGCTCCAGTTCCAACCCTTTGTACTCAGTCAGTAAGGTCAGACAAGATACATTACACAAGTTGCTATTGTGTTTATAACCAGAGATATATACAGTCCTTCTTTCTCCATCTTCTGTCCAGCTGTTGCTCTTCACCGTAGACCCATCACCCGTGCAGAGGGGCGGAGTGGATATGTGGTTGATGGTGCCAATCATTGGTGAGGGCGGAGGAGCTGGGGTCTGTTAATGAATCTCCCCAGGGACAGAGATTGTGGGGGCGGAGTGGAGGGGAGGAGCTGCAACAGGAGGGGAGGTACTGGAGGCGGAGTTTTTGTGTTTCAGTCCATGTGCGTGAGCCTGCAGAAGAGAGTTGGGGAGGAGCAGCAGTGAGGGGGGGGGTAACAAGCTGTCACACTGCAGGAAAGTCTGCTCCAGTAAGTCACATCTGCCAATGGGCACCAGAGCCATGCCTGAGGGCTGCAGGGTCAAAGGGCAAGGCGTCCCCCTGCAGAGCGCTCAGATCACATATCCACTCCAGTCAATATACTGGCTGCTGTCACTGTTACAAACACTGACAATACTGTTCCTTTATCTATACAGTCAGCTGTGGAGCTACATCACTGAGATTTACAGTTTGTTTGGCTCTCCTTCATCACTATTATTCCAGGATCTTTGTGATGTCTTGTACATATTTTATATGATTTTATATGATTAAAATCTGAGGCTGCTGCTGTAAGGTCATTTACCAAATTAGAAGTTTCTTCTATTTCTATCAATCTGTGAAGGAGAAAAATGAATCTGGAATTTGCTTATTGAATCTTACATATTTGGAGTGACATAAAATCATATTCCAAAGATCCAGTAGAGAAGGCTGACACTTCTGCCTTGTGTTAGTCGATGCAGGCTTTAGGTACTTGTGTTCATCTTGGCAGATCGAAGCTTCATTTGTTTACCTTTGAGGTACCGCAGGCT
The DNA here is from genome assembly GCF_910596095.1 of Thunnus maccoyii. NCBI lineage: Eukaryota > Metazoa > Chordata > Actinopteri > Scombriformes > Scombridae > Thunnus > Thunnus maccoyii. The sequence continues at coordinate 15,512,801 of NC_056533.1, read as the reverse complement.
CATGGTTCCTAAGCAGTGTGGTGAACAGCACTTTGTGTTCTAATCCTGACACAGCCAATAAGTGTTTGTATAAATCTAATCTGGTGTCACAGTTCTTGGAATGGTTAATGTTTGGTGCAGAGGGAAGGAAGTTGACTCAGGGGCAAACTCGTCCATGACTCCTGACTGTCATGTAAAGAATTACAACCTCCTGCTGTGCTAACCTAAATTCTGACAAATCCGCAAATGGGCAGCATCCATTTTATTTTATTTTTCTTTGACCTAACCACCATCTCTAATGTCCTGGAGCCACTCTAACTTAGAGTTTGTTTTCTCTGGATTATCTGATCTAGTACCCCATTTCTACTCAAAAGCAGAGAAAGCAGCCATTGCCCCTCCTTTCCAACCCCACCCCACCATTGCCCCCCAGTGTCTGAGCCTCCCCTGTCTTTACCCGTCTACTAGTTTGGCAAAGCCCATGACCTCCCAGTGCAGCTCCCTCAGTGACCAGTAATGGTTTATTTTGTGTCAAAGTGCATTTTGGTCCCCCTGTGCTCAAATTTTCTGGACAAATTCAGCAGTTGTGCAACTCGAACCACTCATGAGCTCACATGTTTACAATGCAGGACTGCCATTGTTTGTCACACCTTTCAAATAAAAGGTAGCCAAGATGGACAGTGTTTACAGGATGCTGGGAGCTGTCGGGGGCTGCGGCTGGCAGCTCTGTCCACTGGGATGGTGTTTGGAGGCTCATTTGATGGTTGGAGAGCCCTCCCCCGCCTCCGTACTGCAGTCGAGTGGTGCCTGTCTGGACGGTTCATGGTCACCTTAGAGCTTGTACATTATTGTGTTTTAAACAATGGTTTAGATTCCTGCAGCACTCTTTTCTTGAACAGGAAAGGTATAAAAACAGGTGAATCACTTTAGTCATAATTTTGCTGCCATAGCATTCTCTTTGTGTGTTTAATTTAGTGAATATAAAATTGGCATTTTTAATGATGATTTACATTGATATAGTTGTGGAAATGTGAGGGGGAAAGGGTTCTCATAAATATATTGTGCCCAGAAATCTCATATGGGCAGGAGCAGCCCTGGATCCTGACATGAGATGAACAACAGTAAAATCACATTGCTTAAATTTGATTCTAATTAAGCTTAGAATTTCAGAGTTTTTCAAGAAAAAGTTGGTTGTGAACTGGGAATGGCTGTCATTCTGAAAACGGATCAAGGCTACATTTCGTCAGAGAATCAACACTTTACACCATCCCTAGGTTTTCGTTTTTGTTCATTTTGCAATCGCCATTGTTGGCTGAACGTAGTCGTTAAAGAAGGGAAACAAAGAATGCTAATCTTTTTGGGTGTTGAGTCTCAGCCAGGTCTCAGCTGACAAGCTTGTTGACTCATACACATCTGAAGTCCTATATCGTAGGAAAGAAATAACTACACACTGAGGAAAAATTACACACTCAGATGCAAAGAGAATCAATATATTACAGATGCAAATGGTGACAAATGTGACAAAGGATGTTACCATTTTTTCACATTTTGTCACCCTTCACCATCCTTCAGGTTCTCGAAAAACCTGGATTCAAGAGCCCAAACTCTTTTACATTTGTTAGATGTCTTGATAAAATATCTATAAATTGCTTCTTTCTTTTTTTTCTTACAGTATTCTGAGTATTACTTAAAACATATAGGAGCTGATGATCAACATTGGACAATCCAAGTATTGTTAACCAAAGGACCCAAATTGACATGGCCAACAGGTCTTCATTTTGAAATGTCAAATGTTAGAATTAATGTTATGAAACTGTGTAAAAAATTAATATTATAATATATGAAATACAATATGATATGCATTAAAAATAATATAAGTAATATTACATTGAGATGTAAGATATAGAAGATCCAGTTTATCTCAATGTAGCTCTCACTGACATACAGTAAATGTAAATTTTGTGTGATCTTGTCAAGATATATTATTGTTCAATAAAATGTGACTAGACATCACATAAGATTATGATATTTTATATTCTGTGCATAGAAAAAAGGTTTTTTTAATGATTGGAAGGAAAAGGGAAAGACAACAAAATTTGAAAGATAGCAAGCTGCTGGCAGTATTTGTTTTTAATCTATTCAGTGAGCTCAGCTGTGATGTTCAGTGTAATTACAACTAATTATACATCCTACATTAACATAAAACTTCTATTTACAGGACCACACTCACTCTTTATGACCCCATTAACCTTTCCACTGCATTTCACTGTTTGTGTAAATATTTTGATGTAGTCATGATGGCTTCAGGTGCATTCATAATTTAAGTTATTGTGAATAAAACAGCGGGACTTTGGTGCAGCTGAATAGAAACACCTAAGGGCATTTATAACAGCTTGACTAAGCATTTGTTTAGTTATGTTGAAATGCATGTGACGGTGTGTCAGTTTATATCACACTGTGTGTTTTTGTGTCAAATGTGCTGTAACAGTAGCAGACCTGGCTGCCCTGTTCCACTCCCACCCCTGTCTGATCGACTCCCTGCTCTGTTGTTCTCCATCTGTTGCCTGAAATCTTACAGGACGCTCATCTTCTCCACCTCGATCTCCTCAGTTCTCCCATTTCTCCTGTGCTCCTCCTCCTGTTCTATCAGCTTCAACTCCTATTTCCTTTCCTCCCCTGTACTTCACTATCCTCATCCCCCCTAGCCTCCTCTCCTTCCTCCACCCTCAATGTCAACTAATTAGGGGGGCAAGGAAAGGGCAGTACAAAGACCTCGTCTACCCCACCCTCTGACCCCATTCCACCCTTTTCTGAGCCATCATTTCTAGCCATTAGCCCTGTATTAGTCTTTTGATTAGGGCCAAGAACGCTTGGACACAAAGGGCTAATCATGGGATACAACTGGCAGGGCTGTGTCATTCACATTTGGGACAGTCCCCTTCCCGTCCCACCCTGCCCACCTCTCTTGTTTGTCTTTGGTCTGCTGCTCAAGAACTGAGTCTCTAATCTAGACGCTGGTCAGCGAGGCAAACAGTCCGTCTCTTTCTCTCTCCTTTGTCTGTCATTAAAAGAGATGTTGTCTTTTTGATCTGTTATACAGTATTATTATATGTCCACAGTCGCTTTATCTCTGTCTGTTTGGTCCTAAATTTCTAAAACTGGCAGAGTTTTTTTGGTTTTTTTTTAAATGTATCTAGATAAGTAATGTAATAACCAATCTTGAGGGATGCAACTACATGAAACTTGTACTTTGTACATTTAAATAATTTGCTTGTCAGTCAGTAAATCTTATGTCATTCATCTGTTAATAAAAGGAACAAATTGCTGATTACAAGCTATTACTTCTGCACATATTTTGCACAACTTTTTATTTTTACAATCAACGTCAGGTCATTTACATAGCCTTAGTATTGTAATATTTATAATGTATATAGATTGAATTCCATTTAATTGACTTTGTATTTTGTTTGCATTTATCACTCCGAGTTGCCTGCACTGCTGTAACATGTGAATTTCCCCTCTGGAGATCAATAAAGTCTTATGTTATGTTATGTTATGTTATGTTATGTTATGTTATGTTATGTTATGTTATGTTATGTTATGTTATGTTATGTTATGTTATGTTATGTTATTTTATCTTATCTTATCTTATCTTATCTTATCTTATCTTACCTTATCTTATTCCAAACTCAAAATAATTTTTCAAAGCTAAAATATGTTTGAAATAAGTAAATAGAAGAAGCAAACACATATTTTGTTTCAGTTTAAATCACCATGTATATGGTTTATATTGTAAAATTTAAGTAAGTAATAAAAGTTTAAGTAATCATAAAAATGATACCTTAAAATGTACTTAAGTCACTGCTACAGTGAAACTCCGAAATCTCAACTGCAAGGTCTTCATAGCATTTTATTGAGGCACCAGTGCAACAACATGCAACAATGAAACATCATGTAGATGCTTATCTTTTTATTTTTTGCATTTCTTCCTTGTATTCAATATGCTAATGAAAAAGTTGATGATAATTGAATTTAATTGACCGAGCCTGTCCAAGCAGTGATCAGTATCATCCTGTTGTGTGTGCCGATAGCTTTGTTTGCTATCTTGTACTTGTGATGGTTGCTTTTATAGCAGATTTACTTTGTGACGATATGATTAGTCATTGGGACAGACTGCATTCTGGTACTAAAAGGACTTTCCTTTTCCTGTGCTGGGATGTCTACTATTGAGGTAGATCATCCACACACACACACACACACACACACACACACACATATGCTTTGGTTAAGTAAACACTTCCACCATTGTTCTCACATACAAAGAAACATGTCTAGTCATGAAATCACAGGCACACAGTTCAATCACTAGTCGATTGCCTGGGTGGAATCCAGCCAGTTGAAACCCAAGTTTCTTGCCGCATGCCAACACACCATTCTTCTGGCTACCGCCGCATGCTGAAACCTCTGGGCGGTTGAAGTGATGGACAGAAAGCTGCTTAGATGCAATTGAGGGGAAAGTTTCCCATGTTTCCATCTGAAATGCGTTGAGACTCGCAAGCTGTTGGAACAAAGCGCCCTCACTGCAACACTGTCAAACTGTCTGCTCGAGGCTGGCAGAGCCGGCTTGCATTATAGTGTACATCTTTGAACTTTCAGATCCGTTTAGGGCTAAACTTGCTCATCATTGCCAACTTCTGCCAAGTCCAGGTGTGGTGAAGTATCGCTGGCACAGAATGTCAAGGAGAAAAGTGAAAGTTTGGCCTTTGATATTATATCTGAATGTGCACTGCTACTGCTTTTATTTGTCTTGTCATTTACCACATTCATTCTGTTCTTATTGAGATATTTTTTGGGTATCAGTTCAGATCAGATTTATTCATCAATTTAGTATATTAAATGTATTCTATACATCCATAAATTATATAATTTAATTCATTCAACATTATCATCTACTTTTGCAAACCAGCCAACGCGTCCAAACGTCATTACAACTACTCTGCAAAACCAGAGAGCCCTCAGGGTGAAATGTCCTGGAAGACGGGAGCAATGCAAACAGATCATATAGGCTTACCTGCTGCCCACAGTGAAAGGTCCTGCACATAGCATCTACCTCTAAGCTTGGTAGAGAAGGTGGTTTATTTAACCCACAAATTACATACTCAAATCTATCTTCAAGCAGTTTTGGCAGTGAGTCTGTTCCAATTCCAGGGATGTGTTTTCTTTTTTTCTACTATTTTAGAAAGAAGTCAAGGAGGTTACCTTTAACCATTCACATTGTGTCATGATTTGTAATTGTAACAATTTATGCTGTATAGATTTATTTAGACAAAGAAATACATTTGTACAGAGGTTGAGTCTTTACAGAGTGATACACTGAATGCTGACTAAACTTTTCAGTTTCAAAGTGAGACAATAATAAGTAAATAATAAGATAATAATAATGAGAGGTAATGCTTTGGAGAAAATGATTTCCCGCAGCTTATTGTTGAATAAAAAGGTTTGCCAGGTAAGAAGGCATAAATACGAACTAATCTGAAAGTAATGATTTTGTTGAGAGAGTGTGGAGATTTGTTGATGAAACAGGCGTCCTTCTAATCCATTTTCAACTGTGATTATAAATGTTCACCAACATGAGGGCTTCACATGGCCATACATCTGCAGTGAAGGAGCAGGACGGAATGAGAACTTTCATGAAGGAGCAGGTTAAATTTCCTGTGGGCAAATGCAGGAGAATCCAACAAAAAACAGTTTGACATGTTTAGGTACATAATGTAAATTTTTGTATCTACACATGTTTCTGTCTTTTAATTTTTACTGCATTGTTTCTCCTCCCTCTATCAACATTTACAAAATAATTCCATGGATGTATTCTTGTCATGTAGGTGGCTGACTTCTTGTGATGGTTTCCTCTATTCCTCCTCCTCCTCCTCCTCCTCCTCCTCCTCCTCCTCCTGGACACCCTGGATTAGCGTAGACCTCCCTGCTGCCGCTCACACACAGACCTGCTTCTTCTCAACTTCTCAATCTCAGTTCTCACCCCAGTGTGTGTGTGTGTGTGTGTGTGTGTGTGTGTGTGTGTGTGTGTGTGTGTGTGTGTGCATGCACAGATGCAGTGTTTGAGCATGTTTGAGCGTGTGTGTTTTGGTACATTATGTGTTTTTGTGTTTCTCCAAAATTTGTGTGTGTGACCAGGCGCATGCGTTGGTTTTTGAGATTTAGCAGGAATGTTTTGGGGATCTCTGTGTTTCAGATTTCACCTCAGTTTTAGAGGTAGGAGAGGAGGGGTGAATGGTGGTGGGGGGTGGGGGGATTGAGAGAGAGAGGGAGGAAAAAGAAGGGAGGAGAATGTGGGTAGATGAGGGCAGGGGGTGTGCAGGGTAAATCTTTCCTCTCTGAGAATAATTTGATCCCCCCGGCTTGGCTGGCTGTTCTTGACTGTGTCTTGTTCTGTCCGTCACTGAACAATGCAGATGGAGTAACGTTTCAGGTCGGAGGGGAACACTGATTCTCCAGACAGGTAGACACTGCCCCTCCCTCCTACTTCCCACATCCTCCATTTATTTCTCTCTCTCGCACACACACATACGCACACACCAACACACTTACTTCATCTCTCTTTCTCACATGCTTGCTCTCTTCCCCTTCTTTCCGCCTGGTTCTTATGTTCTCATTGTATTTCTTTTTTTCTCACCCCCTCTGTCCCCTGTTGATTCAGTAGACAGGTAGTTCACCGGGACCCCCTCCTCCGCACCTCCACCACCACCCTTCCTCTCTTTTTTTACACAGCCCCATGTGCATTCCTTTGCAGAGACTTGGTATCAAGCACAAGCAGCCCGACACCCCTTAAACATACCATTCATTACACACTGTTTGCTCTGTTCCTTTGTTTAATGCTCTGACCTTTGCCAACCTTTTTACAAATAGGGTCGTCATTGAGCAGAACATTGTGTATACTGATTCCCCCAAAGGCCATATAGCATGTTTTTGCCTTAATCTTTTAATGACAAACCTTAAGACTTTTGATTTTTTTATTCTAATCTTAATACAATTTCTTTTTTCAAAATGACAACAAACAAAGCCAGTACTCCTCTCAACATGCCATTTTGGTGAATCACACAGGTGCACACAATGTTGAGATGCAAATAACTGGATAAACTGGACATCAATAACTGACACTGATAATTAGGAGGCATGACACTGCTCTTTGTTTTTGGATTTCGCCTCATGGCTCAGGTGGCTTGCCAAGTAAAGTGAACTCCATCGCAACTTTTCAAACATGCATGACGTAACATTGGATTGGCATAACTTTTCTGGGCTTCATAAAACTCTTTCCCTTTCATGTCATGCATTAGAAATCAAATTAGATCCTCAAATGAATTGAGTCTTTCAAGTTTACAGCAACAAATACATTTTCCCATTTTCCAATCTCCTATTTTTTCTCCCCTTAAATGTACAGAAAGTCCATTAGTACCATTTATCATTAACCTCTCTGTGTGTAAGTTGTGGGTCCGCATGGCCGTGTTAGTTTTTCTCCTTGCGAAAACACAATCATTTCCCAGCGCTAAGAGCCCTTAATGGACTGGAATGGGCACTCTGAGGCTCATTAGCATTAGCCAGCTTCCTACTCCGTTAATGGAGAAATGCTCTTTATATTTATAATGCTTTTACAGAGAGGGACGATCAATATCATAATCTACATGATTGTGGAATATGAAGTAAGGTTTTTTTGTTGCACATTAGGGAGAAAGTATTGGTTTGAGCTGCAAAACAAGAAAACACTTGGATATGGGTGTGGTTACTGTCTACAGTGGATATTTGTAAATATATGATTCCTGATGCAATAGGTAGAGAAGTAAAGATGTTCTGTTTATATAACTGAACATTTTAATGACTCAAAAAGTTTGCCCTATTAAATCTTAAAAGTTTTGAGCCCCACTCACTTTTCCTACTTCATAGTTTTTTATATCAGAAATGGACCTCTGAAACTGCAAACCGCTCAAACCAATATCAAATACTTGTAAGTATGTTGGCACAAAGTTCACATGACAGAAATGTTGCCTGTACAGTGTCACAAAACACAGAATAATCACATTTTTCTGGGTTTTGTGTTGCTCTGGAGAACAACTTCCTGCAGGTCTGTTTCACTTTTTAGCAAAGTGAAGAGTTTATGTGTGTTGGGGGGATTAGATAAGCAAGTGGGTAGTGTTGTCAGTCTGAGGGGGTTTCCCCGGCACCTCTACTTCCTGTGTGTATGAGTGTGAGAAACCTCTCCTCTTGTGTTATCGCTGGTGTTGAGAAGTTTGAGCCAGGGAGGATTGTGACACCAGTGAGGAATCCCATCAATGGAGCTCATGTATCTCTTGAAGCTGAAGTCGGAGCTGGGATGGTCGCATCAGGACATACACACACACACAGACACACATATAAAGTCTGTGTCATTAGTCATTAAATGCAGGTTACTTGAAAAGAGCTGAATTAAAAAAACAAAGTTTAGCATCTGTAATATATTTTAACCACTTAACAGTGTATCTTCCCTGGACATATTTTAAAGTGACAACAGTGTGATAAAATGATAACAAGTGTAGGAAATCATACACAGACACACAGACACAGACACAGACACACACACACACACACACACACACACACACACACACACACACAAACACACTCAGAAACACCAGGAAGCTGTAAAAACCCACAACAGCCATGGTGGTCCACTGGGATCTGTCTCCTCCAGGGCCTGGTTTTACAGTAATGGACCACAGGAAGGACACAAAAGCCACAACTTGTCACACACATCATTTTTTAAAATCTTAATTTTTTTTCTTCTTGGCAAGCACAAGCTCATTCTCTTCTGTTTCACACTTTCATATCAGTTACCTTCACCAAGTCTTGTGTAGGCTTTTTCTGACTCATATTCTCTTTTTCTCGCTCTTTCTCGCTCACTATTTGTCAGCTCCTTCTCTCTCCATCAACCCTCCCCTTTCTTGCAAGATACCCCACTCAAGACTGATGTCTAGATTACTTCTTCTTCATCACCAAGGTCAGACTTTTATGCATCATGTATGATCCATATGGATCAACCCATTCTGCCCTGTCAGTCTAATGTCTTCACTTCATGCTGGTGTGAGGTGTGCTGATACCAGGGCAGACGGTAACTTCAGCAAGTTTACCTCCGGAGCATATTGATCTGCACCGCTTAAGTAAGTCAAGTCATTAACCAAAAAGTCTACGGTGGCAAAAACAGATACCTGGAGGAAAACAATTGCCTTTCAAGAAATCTCCGGGGCTTGTTAATCCGGTGTTACTGTGTAAAGATGCAACCTGGAAGGTTTTGTCATTAATGTAAGGCTGATGTTTGTTGAGATGGCACACATAGTTGTTCTCTTGAACTTATTTCAAGAGACTGTTTAAAAAATGATCAAGCCTGAATTATTGCAAATGTTGAGAAAATATTTCTTGAAGAGTTTTTATTTACATTTTAATTTAATTTAGGTTATATCTAAAGTAAACCATTACAGAGTGTTTTTGTAAATTCAAAGTGTAAATTCAAAAAGACAGTTTCTTGCTGTAGCCTAGTTATGACAAATAAGAGCTCCATCAGTGATGACTGCAGTCCTCAGAGGGAGAAGCAGCTGCTCTCCTCTACATAAATAACCAGCTCCTGAACATGCATCAGGAATATGCATGTAATGTGCATGGACAAAAGACATTGACCCTAAAAGTCTCTAATAAATAAAGACAAGCTTACACACCACACATTAGCAGCATTCACCATCTCTCTGGATGTCCCCATTCATATTCTAACTCACTTTTCTGTCCTTTTCTCTCTCATATACACAATGTTTTCTCTTCCTCACTGTCCATAACCCTCAGATGGATAATGATTGATCTTTGTTTTGGTAATGTTGCCCTTCTGCAGGTTTACTTGAACTGATCGAGCAGAAGTATTGTCTAATTCATGTGGTGTGGGAGCATATACTGCAGGGGAGAGAGAGATACATATATTTGACTTAAGTAATGCCATTACTTTGAATAGCCTTCCAAACTGCTGTTGATGTATCATTACCATAAAATCCTGTATACTAAGAATATCATAAATATGGTTTTGGAGATATATTTTTTCATTTTCAATTGATAATTGCATATAATTAGAATACTTTAGTTTTTTATTGTGCAGTGGTTAGCACTGTCACCTCACAGCAAGATAGTTCTTGGTTTAAAACCACCAGCCAGCTGTGGCTCCTCTGTGTGGAGTTTGCACGTTCACCCCGTGCCTGCGTGGATTCTCTCTGGGTACTCCGACTTCCTCCCACAGAACAAAAACAGGTCAGGTTGACTCTAAATTGGCCGTAGGTGTTAATGTGAGTGTGAATGGTTGTCTGTCTCTATACTGTGATTGACTGGCAACCTGTTCAGAGTGTACCCTGCCTCTCCCCCAATGTCAGCTGAGATTCCCCCGCGACCCTCTAGAGGATAAGCGGTAAAGAAAATGGATGGAAGGATGGATAGTTTTTTATCTGTTCTGCAATGTTTTGCTCACTATGTTCAGTAGTGATTCTTCATGTGAATGTTAAAACATGCTGAAGCTCAGTTTATACAGCTGAAGTATCCACTCTTTACAATAATCCTCATCCTTTCCAATCTCCAGCAGCAGTTTCTCTCTTTCCAATGTCTGTACAACGTCTCCTGGTCAGGGTCTCACATTCACAACACGCATTAAAATTAGAAGGCATTTATTGGTGCCATGTGTGCATGATAGCACATTTACATATATTATATCAATATACAGTATGTATGTCTGTGTCAGGGAATCAGCCTTTAGGGTTTCTCATATTTTGATTAGAAATAGTGAGAAAACACACCTTTATAATACAGATAATACACATATTGATACAGATTTTCTAAATGTGCAGTCTGTCTGTCTACATACTGTATGTGTATGTTCTCTGTAGGATTGTGCAGACTCCAGTAGGTGCTGCTGGAGAGCAGTAGAGTCAACGTTGGGTGTGTGTCTGCCTGGACAATCTGGGCTCACCACCAACCTCCTGTCAGCGTACAAGACCACGACTCATCACGCCTCCAGGGAGACACTGATAGAAAAACCCACAGCAACAATAAGAGCAGATTCACACCAGAGACAGTATTTGCAAAACACTGTCAAACATGCTTTTATTACCGGAGACAGTATGTTGTTTTTTGCTGAATCGGGACAATTAAAAAAAAAACAGAAATGAGAACACTTACGTCTTTGTGATTGTCCATAAATCCATCTAATAATACTTATTTTGTTGCATCAACAACTGTTATGTTGCAACAGATGCAACGGATGTTGCTGTTCTCATGTAACCAAAAATTTCCAATATAACATCATAAATAATGTCTGTGACACCACTGTCAAACTAGTCTAACTAAGTGCTTAGACTAGTCTTCTGGTTGAGATAGCATTGCAAATTACCTTAAGCAATATTGTATGTAATTCCACAAAGCCACAGTAGCACTGCTCCTTCTGCTCAAGCACTTCGGCATGTGACATAACAGTCTCCATCAACCTGGGAGAAAACACAAATTAAATAAAATTAGAGAATTAAAAATAGATGATCCAGTGAAAAGTGACAGAGTGAGTGAGGAATTTGGTATGACATGTGACCGTATTGTCCTTTGTCAGTTGACTTGCATGTCATTTATGTTGTTATATATGTATTAAAGTCTTATTTGATTATACATCTGTATATCTGTAAGAAGTCTCCAGATAGCATCTCCTGTGTCATTCTGCCATACTTTGTTCCTGTCACCCATCCTTCTCCTCTTGGAATATTTTTATTCAGAAACACCTGCTTTATTTGTCATGGTTAGCTGTCGCACACATGGGGCATTGTGGTGCCTCAGTATGAAAATGGGATGACACTATGTGTTATCTGAGCACTTTTCTGATCTGATTCACCTTCTTACTTCCTTTTATCGCAGGGGGGTCCAGTTTGAACTCGGAATCTGAACTTTGGGTGCATACCCCTGATTTAGCTAATCCCCGATGATCCCTCCCCACATGAGGGATATTTTGTCTTTTTACTGCTTTGGAACTCAAAATTCACTGCCTAAATTGACTGTAACTATTTCATGTTCGATATCAGATTTCACATTCACTTGAGCCATTTGAAATGTCTGAGTATACAACTGCCAAATGAGCGCTTCGGGAAGTAAGGGCATTATCTAAAGTAAAAATTGTAATTTGTAGCTCCCATAATCCTCTTTCCCCTCACCCAGATAAACCATCTGTCTTGGAATTCAGACTGGACTTCATACAGAGTTAAGAAAGCTCAACTAAGTAGGCAAATTCCCAGAATCTTACCCTGAAAACCTTTACTGTACAATGTACAATAATTGATATTTGTTTGTATGTGTGGTCTATTAGCTCGTTTCCGATTTTAAATGAGGTTTCATACCTGCCTCGCAGAGACACAACCAAATCCACTGTTTGATGACATCGATTATGGAAATATGCATTGAGTAAAGTGTTACCAACTTTGTCAAACATAACTTGTGGCATGTCTAGTACCATGCAAGTTGCATACAGTAGATATTAACCCTATGTTATCCCTTGCCAGGGTACCACTGGGCCAGCAGCCACTGACAAGGTTAAGCTGTTTAGAGTAGGTGAGGAGATTACACAGCTTATTATCCACATCTCTCTCTCTCTCTCTCTCTCCCTCTCTCTCTCTCTCTCTCCGTCCCCCCATACACCCCCTTCCCCCCGGCCGGCCGCATGGGGCCGCTCCGAAATTTAATACCATGTCTACAACAAGATAAAGCTTTCTTATGGACAGATTAACAATATGCCCATTGTTTGTTGCCCCCGTGCAGGCAGACACAGGCAGCCCAGCCACTAAAGCCAGGGAGTCAGGTTGTCCAATGTGAACTCTAGCAGAAAGACAAAGAAATGTAGAGAGAAGGAAAGAGATGGAGAATGGAAGGACGGAGAGCAGCAGTAAAAGAGGAAGAAAAAGAAGAAGGTTAGGGGAAGGGGAAGAGAATTCAAAGAGAGAGGAGAGACAAAAAAAACCAAACAGAGTGGAAAATAAGAAATGGAGAGAGGAAGAGAAAGAGAAAGGAATTCAGCAACCTCAGATAGTCTTGCGCTACTGGGTCAAGCGCAGAATATTTCCTCAGTAACCAGAGACTGAGGAGGGCTTGTCAGCAGCCAAATTGCCCCTCAAACCCACTGACAAGGATTGTCAGCAGAGAGGGGAGAGGGAGTCTTTCTGGCCTGCTCTTATGCCAGGGTTAATCACTGGCAATTACAGAGAGGAGGAGCAATCAAAAGGCCGTGATGGCGCGGCACTGGAGTATGTGTTGCTGCGGTACTCGGGTGTCATAAGCCACTGTGACTCAAACCAACCATTTCTCAAAAGCTGGAAAACAGTATGTTTTAATCCTGAGGGACTGGTCCTTTATGCATCTCCTTGGAAGTTAAAATTAAATGTTAAAGGAGACATAATGCTGAAGACTGGGGTTACATCGGTGTGAATGTAATTTCTGGTGTGTGTAGGCCCATGTGTGTGTGTGTGTGTGTGTGGGAGGGGGGGGTGGTTGGATTATGTGGGTGGGGATTTGGAGGTGATGAGGCTTTAAACTAGAGGGGTCCCCAAAAGACTCTGTGGTCCGGAGCACCTGGTGTCAGATCATGTCAGAGGGCAGGGGGCCAAAAATTCCAAGTCTGAGCTATGAGCGTGGACTAGTGAACAGGTGATGATGATGAAAAGATACAGATGATCTTGTAAAAAGTTTTATTTTTCTAATAATATTCATTAGATCATAATTTAGATAAAAACTCTGGAAATCTGCTGGAAATGAATACATGAATTTAAACTTGCCTCATTTGTTGACAGAATAATATGCTATAAATTCAAGTTGGCTCTCTATCAAGAGCCAACTTTAATGTGGTTCTGTTCTTCTTGCTAAAACATATATTCAATCCACAATTACAGAGCCAAATAAAATACTGTAGGAAACCAAGAAAAACACTGCAACACCAGGTTTTGAAATAAAGATGAATTGTCTCTCTTAAACAGTCTTTGAGATGCCCTCTGGAGTTTTTATGTGAATAAATGGTACATGTAATATTCAAATTTGCAGGTGTGAAGTAGCGTGTGCGTGCAGAATCACTGTGTGCATCCCACCAGCACGGCATAGCTTCTGCTCTTGTTGCAGACCGTTTGTATTCACATGGTGACAGTTGACAGCTGTTTTTCCTTTAATAAGATTAGGCTAAAGAAATTAGTTGTGCACTCTTTAATCTGCCATTTAACAGAGGGGGCCACCTGGGGCCCGCCTTATCCCATCCACTCTGAATGGTTAATCAAAGAGGGTTTGATTCACACAGGGATGAGCGCAGCACTTCTCTGCACACAGAGCCTGCGCCTCTACAAGCCAATAAATGGATAATTCCCCAGTCAAATGAAAACATGCTTATTTTCTTGTACAGGAAAGACTGTTTTTATATGTTTGGCTCAGGATATAAAACATAGATGTCTTCATTATTAATAGTTATTGCATTAAGCAAGCAAATCTTACATCATCCCCATCTGTACTCACAAATGTAACTCCAGAAATGTCCTCAAATGACCACAATGAAATATGCTAGCTGATGTCTATTTTATTGACTTTTTTTTTTTTTTAAATCCGCCCTCTCTGCACAAAGAGATGCCCCCAGAATCCTGAGCCACACACATACAGTATACAATAATACACACCATTAGAGGCCCTGTAATTTTGTGAAGGCAGAGCATGGCCAGAATGTTTCAAACAGCTGAATATCCATAGAAATGACCGTTTGAATGCAGAATTCACAGTTTTCGGCCAACACGTGACGATAAATGTCATAACTTGGTGAGAAATTCCTGGGCCAACTTCTGTTTCCATGATAAGAAACCAAATTAGGATGGCTTCCCCTTATGCTAAATGTGTTAATGTGGCATTCATTTCCACTATCTGCACAAGGTTAACAGTACATTTTGTTGTTAAGGGGAACCATTGCAAATATTGTTTTGAGATAATTTTTCCCATATTAGAAGCAACCTGTCATTCATCAAATAAAAAGTGAGAGATTTAGCCATACCTTTTCACATTTTTGCCTACATGAATACCAACAGCAGAATATCACAGACTCATGTAAACAGTGGAGTTACATCCCACTCCATTTGCCAGTGAACAGGTCTTGCTTCCCTGATTTAGAAATTTCAATCATTTTGTTACCTCACGTGTTCAAAGATAAAAGAGATTAATAATACTCAGTAAAAAAAAAAAACATGTTAAACATTAGTATCTGTCTTGTCTATACACAGTATTTCATGTAGTTAAAACTGTTCTTAAACCTTAATGCACACATTGCTAGTGCAGGAAAGTGCTGTCACCCTCGTTTGCTCTCAGAAGGGGTCTATACGTGTTGGTTAATGTGGTTTCTCCGCAGTGGGAGCTGTAGTGGGCTGGTTGGGAGAAATCAGCTCTGGCACAGCTGCACAAACGGGCCTTTTACTGGGCAAATCAATCAGGCAGCCCCGGGCTTGGGCCACTGCCCAGAAAGCACAGTTTGGATGGAGTCTCACCTTACCCCTGTGCACTGGCTGAAAGGAGTCAGTATTATCACTGTACAGCACTCTCCCTGTCACCTCCTTTTTCTTTTCCTCTGCTTCCTACCCCTGCTCTTTCTGCTCCTTTCATATCTGTCCTGTTCTCCACTTCTGGCATCATCGTTCCTCTTTCCTCCTCCTGGCAATATTCTCCTCCGGTTCTCCTCCTCCTCCTCTCATGCTCTGCTACTCCTTACACACTCTCCAACTTAACAGATTGCCATCAGGAGGCTGTGATCTGCAGAGAAATGTCAGATCGTCTCCTACTATTGGCTCTGCGCCGCTCAAATCAGTTGTGACAGTTTCCTATTACATTGTTTACCTGCCTGAAGGCGGCGGCAGCCATACTTTAACCATATTCAAATCTGCTCGATCTGGAGTGACCACAAGTCCATGCATAGCTTCTTTAGCCTGATACGTTATGCGGTTTATAATGTCTACTGTTATTCCAGTGAGGATTGCTTTGAGAACGAGGACCAGATGGAGAAAGTTATCGTGTATGTTGAGATGTTTATGACAAGGAATAAACAGGGGCTTGCTTTAAAACATCCCCTCAAATCTGAGTCGCTCCCATCAAATTCCATTTCTGGTTGAAATGATGTTCATTTTTTGTTGCACACATTGTGTTTTGAGTTAGATTTTGCTGATGTTGGAGCCACAATTGGTTACACTAAGACAGAGGAAGAAAGTAAGCATTTTGAGCAGCATAACGTTTTTCTTCAGTGCATCTAATAGTTTTCAAGCCTACCAGCTTCCTGCCTGTTTTCATGACTGCTCTCTACATTGACATTCTCCAGGAAAACACATTAATTATATCTGAAAAATCATACTGACATAGGATTTTACGTATTTTACAGCTTTAAAATAACTGTCTTTCTGTATGTGTCTTGCTTATCTGTATTGTTTCATAAAGATTATTAGATAGATCTTTACATTGTAGTGAATTCTGCAAAAACAGAATGTAATACAACAAAGATTATGTAAAGAGTATGCATCAGTTCTCAGTGTTGCACCACTGGCTACACTAGCTGGTCATGGGAACTCCCTATTGTCACTGGCTCTTATCTCTGTGGACAGGTCATCAGGTCAGAGAGATTAGATTGTCAGTAACATGGCAGAATTTGGCACGTGAGTGAAACAGGTTCCTTACAGCTGTCTACCACTTCCTCATCCATCACATCTCCGTCTCGCTCTGCAAGTGCATGTTTTAGACATTTATAGTTCACAGGATTTTCAAATCTCATGCTTAAGTTGGCATGACAAGCATCCCCATCCAGCAACATTCCAAACATTTTTGGAATATATTTCTATAATTGATAAGTTTTATGTTTGTCTTTTTTTAAATAAAGACAAGCAAAATCAGGTACAGGAAGAGGAGGTTGGCAGGTTAGAGTAACATAAAATCTACCTTGTAAACGTGTTGAGAAATTGCTTTTATTTTTTTAACATTTGGAACATATTTGGTATTCTTTGATTGGTTGGATAAAAACTAGAATTTTCAGGACTTTATGAAACCATTGGCTTCAATTAGAAGAGCATCCTGTACCTGTTCAGCTGGAGGATGTAGCGTGTGTGTGTCATATCACATTGTTATCTACCAGGTAATTTGATTGTTTCTTTAAACTTAAAAGATATACCTATGACTTGTAAGAATGATGAATTAATACGAAAATGACACACTGACTCATTCTTCAGTAACACAACAAAATTATCGACTCTCAAAAGCTGAAAATCTATGAATCCTACCCTTACGTCTGTAGATTTATTATGATAAAAGCTCATTTTGTTCTCTTAAATATTTACTAATTCTTTTCTCTTGAAGTCACTGTGTATTAAGAATACAGGTGAAGAATTCCCCTCCATGGCTGCTGGTGACCTGCCGGGGGCACAGTGTTTGTAGAAATCTCCAGAGCCTGGCAATTAGTTAATTGAAAAGTTATGTACATGGCATGAATAATTGAAAACAGGGTCTCTGGAACTAGCACAGCATTCAGAGGCACAAATGAATCCTCCACAGCAGAGTGAGTAAAAGGTAAAGGTACCATTTTTTTTGGATGTCTTGATTTCTTGAATTGCTCTGTGACGCCAGAACTCCAGAAAAAATATACTGTCTTGCTAAGAATGCTAAAAAATTTCCCTCAAATCTAACTTGCACTAACTCACACTGTAAGAATAGTAATACTATAAGTTTATCTAAAACAAAGGCGCACATTACCTGAAAGGAGCATAGAGCTTTCTATAGTACTACCTCTTTGAATGAACAGATGTTAACGATGACTTCAGAAATTCTATGTTTCTGTGATAACTTAATTTGTCGCACATTGCTATAATGTGTTATTTTTAAAGCCTCCATCTCCTGACCAAAAGACAGCAGCGATGTTGAATTTGTCACATTTTCATGTAAACGGAACCACACAGATTAAACAATGTGGACTTGTCAGAATCATTCACAAGCATACAACACATGTGGTTCATATTAAGAAAACCCAAATCAGTCGGCTTTGACCGTTTCACTTCATGCCTGTGCAGCTATAGACTATAAGAACCTCACAGCAAGTTGAAAGTAACAAGTGTATCCAAATTCCATAACACTATGAAATATACGCTATACATTATAAACTGATGTTGACAGAGCACTATTTTTGGTATTTAGTATACACAAAAAAATCATTATACCGTGTCATTTTGTGCAAACAGGAAATGACGCAGGCATACTCTGACAGATGTCAGTCGCCCTGCAACTTTCCAAGTTATTGCCAGAGCAGTTGCAATACAATCCTACATTTTGTTTTTTATTTTTTGAGGAGCTCTTCCATTTTTATCATGTGTTGCCTTGTGAGACAGATAACAACCATCAAAACTATAATCAAGGGATTTTAGTATGCATGTTGGCACTTTAATATTTACAGTTTTAGTTGTTTTTTTCACTGTGAATGCACCACATACCCTAGACTAAAACAGGACATACTGTAAAGGATAGGTTGACAGTTTTTCAATACTGTCTTATGACAAAAGTCAGGTGCCCATAGAACATTAAGACAGGTTTTGCTCACTGTAATCATTCCTCCTGTTTTATACTGGCTATTAAAAGTTCCCTGTAATGCACTTTCAATGTAATTTATGGGGGACAAAATCTGCAGTCCTCGTTCTGTGCAAAAATTTAATCAAAAGTTTATCTGAAGCTAAAATGAGCCTCTGGCCATTTAGTCAAATCAAGTATATATCTTAGTTACAGCTTTTCTTTTACAAAATGTCCTCTTTTTGTTAATATTCTTCCACTCGGAAAAACATTGTATACTGTAATTTTGGAAGATATTGCCCATCACTTACACTGAAAGTGCATAATAATGTAATAATAAAGGGATCTTAATGGTCAGTATGAACAGGAGGAATGATTACAGAAAGAAGCAAGCTTGGTCTACAAACTGTGTGGGCACCTAACCATTGCTTTAAGGCAGATTTGAAACATTGTGAACATATCCTTTAAAGCTTTATCCTTTATTCTGTATTCCCTCTTTTCCAATCTCACTTGTATTGCCTCATTCTTTCTCTATTTCTTGCTCTGTGTGTCTGTTCTTCCCTCACACACTCACACTCTCTCTATCTAACAGATATACCTCCACCACACACTATAATGTTATCATTGTCCTGTGACTCTCAAGGGTTAATTCTGGGACCTGGTGGTTTCTCGTTGTAAAGGTTTCTTAGTTAGCTCCAGTGTTTAGCCGTGGTTATCTGAACAGGGCTAACATGACCTGCAGGGCTCCTTTACACCCCGCTGCAAACACTTCCGAGACTTCTCACTTGCCTTCATTTGGCACCCGACCAGAAAGCATCTGTCACCATGACTTCTAGTGACCAACTTTAGCCCAGAGCTGATGAATAATAAAGAGACATGTGCTATTATTCATGGTACAATGCTTCAGGATTCTCAGTGAGACTGATAATCTCTGAGAAGGTACAAAATGCTTTTGCAGTTTTACTTTATTAGAATTTAGCCTACATAAAGTTTGCTTTTTAAAAATAAATGGCTTTTCTTGGATCCTGTAATTAAACATTGAAAAGTGTCCTTTTGACACTGTTGAATAGTGCATTATGACATGTGTTCAGCTGATATTTACACATTATCTGTAAGTTGAGGGAATTATTACATTAGTAGTTATGTTATTAAAAAATGTTTGGTATTTACAGTGTAATTAGATATTCTTCATCTTTACAGAATCAGGATATGGAACTTTACCAAATTCAGCTGTGAAATATCAAACACCTCAGTGTAACTATGAATAAATTCTCCAGTCTTATTTTTCCCTCCAAGCATCCTGTGTCTTTCAACAGGCCTCCTTCACTCTGGTGACAGATGAATCGGCCCTGTGCAGGGTTCTCCCTGCTCTGACGAAACTGATCACTTACCATACAAGCATGAGCCAAACATTAGTACGGCCACCTCTCTGTTAGCTAGCGTGGCGAAGTGCTGCCCTGGCCCAATGCCCATTTAAAACTGCGGCTCTGGAATTACAGCAGAGCAAGGATTCCATGACTGAGCTGTATTTACAGAGGACATTTAGATGTTGATAGTCTGTGCTTACAAGCAGATACATCATTTATATGAATAACCTGCTGATAGATAGTGTTTAATATTTATGAAGAGCTTTTAATTGAGCCCACTTTTCACTGGGTGCTGGCAGGGGCAGAGACTTTTGGTGGTGCCCTGTGGTGTAAATGATCTAGGCCAGTCACAGTGACGCTATTAGGTAACACAAAGACATAGCTATTGTCTCTCTTAAAAAGCTGCAATTAAGTAATTGTATGCTTGGAGGGAATTTTTTGTCCATTAAAATGTATTCAAAGATCAAATTATTCTTGATTTAATGGACTGAGCAAAGGTCAGTCATCCGTTTACTGAGAAGCTAAAAAGAAGTGAATTTCCAATTCTGCTCTAATGCACAATCAACAAAATGCTGCACCTCTACAAGGCTGCATTCAGAACAGATGCGGTCCATCACTCAGTCAGTAGAGTCATGAGACTGTCGTACACTTTCCTCTCAACTTCCTTGCTAGTAGGCATGTCAGCTTGTTGATAATGTCACTGAGTCTGGCAGTTTTTATTTATTTATTCATTTATTGATTTTATATTGAGGACTTTTCCAGGATTTAATTTTTTGATCACCATGAACAGTAGATTGCAGGAAGAAAACCTGCCACAAGTTCAAGATGAAAGATTAATACAAAACTATGGTGGCCCTGTGAGCCCAACACACCACAACAGAACACAAATGCAAATAGACAAAATACAAGCATATCAAGAAAACATCTTCACCAGTTTGACAACACATACACAGCATTCAGAAAAGGGCTGCAAAGAGAGAAAACACAAGCAAATACAGCTTGTGTTGTCACTTTTTGCAGCACGTCTCTGTTTGTCTATTTGCATGTATTTTATGAAGTTGCAATGCGTTGAGCGCTCATGGCCAATGCAAAATTAAATAGAATGAAACACACACCAGTTTAATTTCCCAATAATGATAAACATTAAAGCACACTGATCATTTGTGTGTTTTTCTATAAAGAGGATACCAGGCAAGGGACATTTATGCAAATGTGAACCAAACTAAATGATACACTACAGAAAGTGAGTGATATGTAGCATCTTAAACTTGCAAAACCTTTTCTTACTATCCCCCGTAGCTGCTGTAACTGAGGATGTGTGTCTGACAAAGTGCTGTTAAACCTGTAGTGCTTAAGGTCTACTGTGACTGAGGGTAAATGCGACCTGGCCTGTTGAGCCTAGAGTCAAAGACTGACAAACTGACAATAGATGCCTCAGTGAGACCATTTAGGGGGAGAATGTCATAACAACAAGCTTAAGTCCAAGTGACATGTGACACACTGAGTAGGGAGGTTGTGAGTGGTTTGAAATTGTAATTACTGGTATATGTAATGTCTGCACTGACTGACAGCTTCAACAAAGATGTGAAAGAGGAGTGGGATTGTCTTGATGAAGGGGGAAAGCTCAGGAAAAGCTTTTTTAAATGCTCTTAACAGTGATGGGCGAATGCTGTTCTACCTCCAGAGCTGACAAGAAGAATATGACACACTGGGAGGTCTGGTGATGGACAGCTCTCTCTGCAGGACATCCCTTTAAGAGAAGTGGGTTGCAGTCCCTCCGGGGTAGACATACCTGAGCCACTCAGACAAGGTGAGACGGATCCCTCCACCAGCTCCTCCCGGGCCTCAGTAAGCTCGACTACTGGAGCAGTCCTGGCGACAGAGTAATAGGCCAATTACCAGTGATTTGTACTGTGGTGGGCGGAGAGGGAATGTTCTCTGGACCTGTCACTGCCAGACAAATTTGTGATATCACAGTAATGCATTGTCATGGTGGACTCTCCCTTAAAGCTCAGTATATTGAATTTCAGCTCAGCTATTGTGGGCAGATTTTTCTTTTCTTTTGTGGGGAAGGTTTTGATATTCTCTATGTTGTCCCCTTCAGTGAAGTTTAGAAAGTGCATCACTAAAGTACGTTAAAAACAGGTTAAAACATGTATATACTGTAATCTGAACTTCTTTCCTGTCTCTTTCCTGTAAAGTTACTGGCATTTCTTCAAATGACAGAACTTCTTCTCGCACTATCAAGTTCTCCTTTGTCACTCTCGTCAGCTTTAGTCAAATGTTCTCTGTCACTTGATGAATGTATTTTTTCATTGGTCCACTAAAATCTGTAAGCTGGTGCTCTTTCATTCAGTTGGTGATGTTGGTCAGGGAGCTTTTATCAGTGGGATGAAGGATGTGTGTAGTCTGCTGCTGTGGAGAGGTGATGATAGTAAGTAATCTAGGAGGAAAACAGAGAAATGGAAGACAGCCGGTCCTCTCACTCGCATGAGCTCTCACTTTCAGAGGGAAAGTGAAACATTGTTTGACAGAAAGGCTATTGATTTAATTCTCAACAAACTATGACAAAACATTTTGTTATACGTCCTAAAAAATTTCTATCACTGATTGACCCAAAGACATTTTAGTTGCTTCTAATTTAATTTGTTGTTTTAAACATCTGGTGATATGTAGGTCATTCAACTGTGGAAGAGGTATCCAGATCCTTAAAGGATTTGGCTGGCGATTTTCTACATTTTTCTTATTGTCAATAAATCTCATGTACAGAGCCAAACCAACTCATCCTACTTACAAGTATTGTGTGTGTTTCCAAAGCCCTCTGTGCCATAGACCTCTGTTATTGTCCATAAACTGTTAAAAACATGTCAACGAGTCACATCGCTACACTGGGTGACATGTCACAACCTTTATACTCAAGTACAAAAGTTGTGATACAGCACTGGGATTTTACAATGTAGCACAATGAGCTGTGTTCCTGCACATGAGCAGTGAGCTCTGACTTACATGGAACTGCTTTACAGAGACTGAAAACTCTTTGGCGTTGTATTTATCTGACAGTTGCCACAGACACAAAGAGATTTCAGAAAGAATAAACGAAACTAACTAACTAACACACAATACCCGTAAGTACATCAAGTCATTGATGGTTTGGCTCTGCACATTGTTGACAATAAGAAAAAAATAGAAAATCAATAGCCATATCCTTTAATATTTCATAGTCATGTTGGCTACCATGTTGTACCCAACACAGTCTAAACAGATCTGCTCTTCCAGAATGATCATGTATCACCTAGTAAATCATTGCTTATCACTGATAAATGAACACAGTTGATGTCAGTGTTTATCTTCTGCATTGAAAATTGTTCCAACACTTCTACAGAAGCCAGCAGGACACATCTCACATCTATGTGAGTGATTCCTGTCTGTGTCAATGTCAGCTCTCTCCTCACTGTGTGCTGCCGCCAGCGTCCATGTCAACCCCAGCTGCTGTGCTCTAATGACAGCCAGCTGTTTGATCGGCTGCATGCCTGTCACTGAATATGTGTGAGAAACCTGCTGTTTGTTCCCTCACTCATTCCACAGTCCCACCATAACCGCAGTTTGCACAGTAGCCAGTGAATGTAACCTATAGTCGTGGATAATATGAGAGTATAATGTCTGGGAATGAGAGGAGAGGAGAGAAAAAGGCTGCGCTTCATTGTACATTTGCTCAAGATTTAGTCTTCTTACCCAAACACGCATTTATCCTTAAAACGTTATCTTTTGCACAGAAGCACACTTGTCTTTAGTGCTGTCTCAGACAAGTACATCAAGAAATAACCTGTGGCCTCTAGGAGACCTAATGGTGTCTCTTTAGTGCCATTTGACAGCCCTGGCCCTCCAGTGTCCAAGAGATGCATTGATTTTAGTGAGAGAAGGTGGAAATGAGCCTTCCCTCTTCCTTCCTCCCTTGGTTTTCAGAGGACAGGGGACTCATGGAGCAGCACTGGCTGATGTACAATAGCTATGCTCCGTGCTCAAGTGTCTCAGCGTTAAGTGTGACCAGGCAACCCCACACACAATCAGGCCCTTACACTATGGAGGTATTGGCAAACAGGTCTCCATCCTGTGCTAAGCATACCACTGAGTAAGAGATACCTACATACAGCATTTTTAAGAGGAAGTGTGGCTCTTTCATTTAGAGCGGAAAGTGGTGCAAATTTGTAGTGAAAATATTTGCTGACTCATTATGAATCCTAAAAGGGGTTTACATTGCGGCACTCTGAGAAATCAGACAGGTTTGTGTTTGTTTGCTGTGAACAACTTTAACATTTTATTAGGTCGAACTGGGGCTTGGAGTCTAATTACATAATTACTTTATTGGAGATAATAGTGTTAAATCAAATCGTCACTTTTCCAGCATGTTGCTTTCCAGTCTTTCATCTGGGAACAAGGATTTCTTTTCAGGATGTGGACTTTGACAGCTTGACCTCAGATATTCAACATCTTTTACTTGCTTGGCTGACAAGTTGCTGTCATAAGTCTTTTAGTTATACAGTGATGATTTTCAAAAGTAAGTCAAAAAAGGGAATAATTTACTGTGTAATGTTAGGCACTGGAATTTACAGAGCCAGAAAGCGCTGCACAGATCTGCTGCTGTCAAAAAAATAGAAATTACTTATTAGGTAGGCTACAGATAAGGTAAATTGGTGAATTATCAAAAGTAACAGAACCTTGATTGTACTAATTGTATCATGAGTGACTCTATACATACAGAATTGGGAAGAGGAGTCCTCTTAGTTTGCCTCTCTGCCGTAAAAGCTCATTCAGAACAAAGATGCAGCTACAATAAAAACAACCTTATAACTTGTTCAGAAGATTCCTTTAGTTCACCAGCTTTGTGTTTTTTGTGAAGCACACCTCACAGTGCTGCTTGTTTGTCTTTCTACAGTTACAAAATACAGGCAATGGGGCAGTAAGGGTTTGTTTACCAGAAGTTAAAATTGCCACCAAGTGTCACAAGTGCAGTTTCATTTAACTTTAACTTTAAGGCACATTTTAAATGCAAGATTAGATCAATATACTGTTTACTGATTTTTTTAGGTAAAATAACATATTGACTGCTAATACTGCAGTACAAGATATTATACTTAATAGCATACATTATAAGTTTTGAAAACAAATTGGACACATGAGCGAATTAAAGTTAAACACATTTATATTAGACTATATCCTCATTTTGACTCTTTCTTAACACGCATTTACAATGCCTGGATTAGTGCTCACACACATTACTGTGTGCAGCATCAATGATTCAGGCAGCTCAACTACAGTCACCCCATCATCTTGTGGTCCAACTTGTGCTAAGAATCTAGAAAGCTGTTCTCATTGCACCCCTAAACTGTCAGTAGGGAAGGACATTTCCTCTGCGAGAAGAAACGGGTGTGACCTTTAACCCTTGCTAATCTATAATGGCGACAGACAAGGCAGGGCCAAGAGATAGCGTTGTTAGAGCTCAGCCAACCTGCTGCTTTAAACCTATCAACTCAACTTTTGGGTTTTTTCCAAATAATGTGAGCTCTTCAGGTATGCACAGTCCTTTATGTTGTTTTGCCTTTTCAAACTAACAAAATGAGCTCTGCCATGAATAGTTTCCATTTTGAAGGTAATGGTGCATGGCTCATTCATCTATGGTAGAATCTATAAAGTCCTCGGGGGAGTGTGCAAGATGAAGAAAGGCACAAAACCAGAAACAAACAAACAGTTTGAAGAACCGGAGCTGGGAAGTAGTTCAGTCATATATCAGTTTATAGTGTGATTACATCTGGGGTGATCTCCTGTGACTTCCTCCTCCGCTCCTGCTGTAACTCAAACATTACCTACAAAATAAAGGATCTTAAGTAAAAAGCTAAAACAAAGATAGACAATGCAGTCAATGATTCATGTTCTATTCAGCAGGAAAAATTGTTGGCCTGTTTGCAGTTGGTCCGTCTACAATAAACTCCAGTAAAACTCCTCTGACTAATGCTGATTACCGAAACCCTCATGAAGACAAAGGTAAACACTTCTCTGTTAATTCAGTTTGTTGAGCACTAAATCAAGTGACCAATGACAGTCGACTGACTAATGAAGGATTACTAGGTATAATGTAATGTTATGTTGTCTGGATAGGAACATTTATGACGTAGGAGTACAGTGTGTGTTTACAAAGCTAGGGCGAAGTAAAAATATTTGGTAATAATTCATTATGTCCACTTTGTGAGAGAACTGTTTACAAAGCACTATATCTGCAAATTATCATCTCTAAAAAGTTCTATAGCCTCTTTAGCACCATACTGAATTTCAAAATGAACTACTCAGACTGACTTTGAATATGTTTATATTAGAGTTTTACATACAGGATGAGGAGAATGCGCACTGTAAACAACAGCCTTTTTCCTTGTATGCACATTTACCATAGATATATTGGAAAAGGAAGAGATAGTAGTCAGGCTGTCACTGGTGTGTATTGTGTGTCATGTGTCAGCTTACACGTCTCTACATCCTCACTCAAACTTCCTCCCACTTTAATCTACAGTGCTCCTGACCTACTGCTGTTCTGTCACCCTGACATGTTTAACAAATACTGTCTGGCCAGGGCAGGATACACCATGGTGTCACAGAGGTGTTGTTGTCTGTCCGCACAGAAGGTAATGGATTATGTGTGATTCAGCCTTTCTTATTAATATCTTCAAACTTACCCTAATGTGCATTTCAACCCTCTAGTTCCTTTAAAAGAAGACCCCCAAAATAGGCAAATTTTTATTTAATGTTCTTAAAGGATAGGTTTTATTGTCTTTTATTTTATTTTTTCCCAATTAATTCTCTTTAAAGGGGACATATTATGCCTTTTGTGATTTTCAGTTATTTATATACTGTTATGATGTCAGATATATATGCTAAACATGGTCGAAGTTCCAAAACTTGAGGTTAGCATATGTAGAAATGTTCCCTGTAAGTCAAAAGGCCAGTCTTCAACCTGCCCTGAATGCTTCCTTTTTCATGTGCTGTTTGCGTTGTCAACTAGCAAATTACGGATCAGATTTCAGCTCGAACATGTATAGATGTATCTGAGAAGTTAACATTTCAAGAAAAGAATAAGTAAAAGAAGTGAAATCCTACTACTATATTTTGTCTACATAGTCACCGGAAGTCAGCTGAGACGCAGCCTCTGGGGGCTAACCAATCAGAACAGAATGGGGTTATTGGGAGGGGCGTCTTAAAGAGACAGAAGCTAATACAGCCTGTTTCAGACAGAGGCTGAACTGAGGGGCTGAGTAAAGAGTCAGTGTGAGTTAAATAAGGAGGGTTTTTTTTAAGTGTAAATCATGCAAAGATATTCCAGTAGAGTCCCAGATTAAAAATATAGAGCTGTAAATGTGGATGATATGTCCCCTTTAAAGTTTCTCCAAGCCCAGAATAGACTGTCTGACCAGCAGGGAGGGAGACTGCCTCAGAAGTCTCCCCCTTCAATCACTCAGCACAAAAGCAACAAAACACGCCTCTGTAAATATTTCAGTGGCTTCAGCACCTTGTCCAGGGTCCTGCTGCTAGCTGTCTGCTGGTCCTCAGAGTGAGCCATTGTGTGTCCCAGGGCAGACTGTTCTGTGTTGTGCTGCTGGACATGGCTGGTCTGTTGTAGGGAGGCAGCAGTGCCTGCATGCATGCAGTAGCAGGGGAGAGGATTAGGCTTGATGTTTCTCTGTGTCTAACTGGCTGCCAAGCATGCTCTGCCGCCTTGGCACAGCAGACAGAATTTACATCATTTGGTTGCTTACTGTTGAGTGAAAACCTAGTTTCATGAAGTTTGGGAAAGTGTTCTTTTCCTGACCACAGCTAAATGCCAAGATTTGAAGGGTTTTTTGAGATGTTAAATTTAAATCAGCTTTGTTTTGTTATACTGTAAACATTTATAGAGAACAAAATTGTGGCCGCTGGCTTCTCCTGTTGGTCACTTTCAGTATATTAACAGCATTAAGGTTTGCAGTCTTTTGAGGAAAAGTTGTTCATGTTCACAGTCCAAGATCATTGCTATAACAAATGTGGATCCTATTTTAGGATGGATTTGCCCTTGAT
The DNA here is from genome assembly GCF_910596095.1 of Thunnus maccoyii. Classification (NCBI taxonomy): domain Eukaryota; kingdom Metazoa; phylum Chordata; class Actinopteri; order Scombriformes; family Scombridae; genus Thunnus; species Thunnus maccoyii. Next base: position 15,484,713 of record NC_056533.1, on the reverse strand, counting down.
ATCGGCCACGTCCCTCGGTGCTTCCCTAAGCGAGTCTTCAGGGAGCGCTTTCCAATAAGAGTAATGTCTCCCCTGTGCATGGCCACCATTCAACAATTTACGGGCAGATTACAGATTCTAATAAAATTTTTGCAACCTTAATTAAAGAATCTGCTCCCCATTTTATAATAGTTCAGTTCCCCTCCACCACTTCTATCCAATTTAATTATTCTGATGTACATAATTAGCATGAGCTGGCCATTGTTCACCTCATTTGCATATTATATTGGATAATTGAATGAGAGTGGCTGATGATTAAATTAGGCTGAATGACAGATGATTCAGCTCGCAGTGTGGAAAAGTTAACAGAATGACCAGACTGGGAATACAACATGTAGGCTACCTTTTGAATATTTATATGTTCCACCATGGTAACCGCCCCCACCCCCTACCCCCAGCAGACGCACTCTGCTAATTTAAAAAATGTGCAGCAGAGCAGTGGCTAAACTTGGGTGTTGCAAGTCAAAGGATGCTGTTTCTTCACCTCTAGCTGGTCCTTACTGGTTTCTTCTGTGCATAGAGAAGCACAGGGGTAATGTTAAGCATAAAAGAAATTATTTTTTGAATGTTTTAAATGTGTTCCTCCATCATCGAGGCAACACATTTACAGATTGATAAGACAAATGAGACTAGTGTGGGGAAATTCATTTCCAGGCACTTCCAATGTAAACACAGACTCCTGGTGCCTGCCTGCCTGCCACATTATAGACAGGCTTGAGTTTACTGATGAAGGCTGTCCTGGCAAAAGACGTGTAGAAGGCAGTTTAAACCCATTTGAAAATAAATACGGGAATAAAGTGTAGATATATAAATAACTGCACAATGCTATGTTTCCTGTTTACATTAAAAATAATATTTTTCAAAAATCACTAATCATGAATCAATTTTAGGTTTTAGGATTTTAGGTCAACTTCGGGAGAAATCCTTATTTCTGCATATTAGTTAAACATTTCTTCATCTTGTTAATTGGTTTATCATAACAAAATGTTATTACCAGTTCAAATCCTCTCATTACACCCCGGAATCATCCCGGTGCCTGGAATTTTTCCATGCAGGGCTCGGGCAGGATAAATGTTTAGAGGGAATATTTGGAACAGCTTTAGCCTTTCACATGATAATGTAAGCACTGGCGGCACAAGAAAGCTGGCCTGACCCAGGGGCCACACGGTGACACAGTCTGCTGATTCAGTGCCGGCAGCCCTGGCTTTGTTTATGTGTGTGCACGAGAAATAATGCACGTCATAAAAAGGAGAACTTTGAAGGGGAACCACTACCCCGAATGATAAATGCCCCCTGCTCTTCGGATATAAATAACTCTTCCCAATAGTACAAAAGCCATCTCAGGAGTGACTTATACACCGTCATTTCTGCGATAACATTGGGCCATGTTTCCACCCCTGGTGTTCCTCACATATTGAATCATCCTCTGGGAATTTTTGTCCAGCATAGATTTGGACAAAAACTGCATCATTGTTTAACTGCAATGTTTTTATGTAAAATATGTCATTTGTTACTGAGTTTATAAGATAAAATCAAAATAAAGTTGACAAATGGATCAAATTTATGATATATTGATGTCTCCTGTAGGAATTTAGTGGTGAATCAAAGAAGCAGCTCATGGAGAGAGGACTTAAAGCATGCTTCATTGTTTTACTTCAATGATTGTCCATTTTCAAACACAATTTGCAACACGTGAAACTAGTGTTTGTCTTTGTCTCCCACATACCTTGTAAAATCCCCTCTGTTCTCTGTGTTATAGTACACATCAGTACACAAAGTGTCGTCTCATTGTCTGCCCGGAGTCATTTCAGGGGGCAGAGGAATTTACACAGTCTCAGGATCTGTCAGTAGGTGGTATAGGAAACTGTAAAGATAAGTCCCTATGGCAGCTTAAGTCTAGCTTCCTTTTCACAAGATCCTTCGGCATCTCTCAGATCTCCCAGATACAGCCGTGCCCTCACTCTTATCAGAAACCTGACCATGCCCACTTCCATCTTGTGCTTTGAGAGAAAGATGGAAATCTACTGTGTGTTTGCATGTGTATTGGTGGACATCTTGCAGGGATGATATTTGTCAAGGCCTCTTGCAGATCTGAGTGTAAAGGATGTTCAAGCTGTCTAGATAGTTGCAGCCCTTTGGTTCAATCATGTGTCACTTCCTTCAATCCTTTAAGGGCTTATTTAATTGCAACAATTCATAAACTTTTTCCATGTGTTGTTTTATTGAGGTATTCTTTGTAGAGGCTATGTTTTATTGCTGCCCAGTGAAAAGCACGCATCTCCAAATTTGGTGATTTAGAATTTTTCAGATCAACTGAAGGATTAACTTTATGGGTTGAGAAATTCTCCTACTTCTGAAGATTAAAAAAACACTTAAAATCCCCATTGGATTATCTAAAAATACATCATCACAGAAATGAACAAAGGGCTCACAGTTCATGAGCAATTGTTGATTTGGAGAAACATGATTTGATTCTTATTCCACAAGTTTACATTTTTGCCCTTTTATGTCATTGTAACGACATAAAACAAACTCCACTAAAAGATACACCACTCACCCTTCACAAACCTTTAAACTTTATGTACTGGAAGGCTCAAAGAAATCTTGAAAATGGAAGATACTGTATATCTTGACTATGTTGAATAAAAGCCTTATCAGATCTGATGATTGCTGGCATTTCTAATTAAAGTTGATGATGATGCAATATGTTGAATATTTGGCGCTGATCATTTATGTTTGAAGTAATATCATAAACTGAAGTCTTTTTTTTTACGACCACGAGTATAGTTGTGGTTGCAAAAGAATCCTGATTATTTTGTGTAAAAGACGCTCGTCGTTACTTCACTTCACGTCATCTTCATCACACCGAGGCCACTGACAGTATTTAATACCAAAAGTCCTTTAAGCAACTTTCCAACTTTCAGCACATAGCAAACTGTGAGTTTCCACAAAAGTAACCAACATTTAATCTTTCTTTGTAAAATTCTGCAGCGCCAACCCTAACTCTGAACAACTGCATGGGTTTACTTTATTCAACTCCAATAAACCAATGTAGAAATAAGATGAGAGGAACCAAAGTTGCCCATTTGTCTTATCGAGTGGCTCTTCAGTGCCTCTACTATCCCTTGAAATCTCTTTCACAAAACTTGCAAGGAGCAGTTTAATGCGGGCTGACAGGCTGAGAGCAGCCAAGACAATATCGTCCTGTTTCTTGGAGCTACAGAGAGGCTGCCACTGCTCCACATCCAACCCTGTGGCCCTGCCCAGCTATCTGCTTTTGCTTTATGTCTTTTCCTGCAGCGAGCGCTTGACGAAGGACAATTTGTTTGGATGTTTAATGCTGCAGCACTGGCTGGTAGAGGATTATATGAGATGGCCCAGTGATTTGTGGTGGCTGGTAGTGGGTTGGAGTAAGTATGTGTGTTAGTGTGTGTGTGAGAGAGAGTGTGTGCATATAGTATACATACAGTGTGAATGTGTGTCAGTCTTTGTGTCTTAGTGTGTGTGTTCAGTTCCAGGTCCTCGCTTTAACACAGACGTCAGTTGTCTTCCAACCTGCTTCCACTGAATTCTTACATTCATGACAATGGTGCCTCAGCTCCTATAGGAAGACATTTGTTACATGTTTGTCTTTTTTTCTCACTGTACCATTCATTGGCTGCTGAAAGATTAATAATCTTTGAATTTCATTGTTTCATTGTTTCAGGATTTATGAAACCAGTCTCTTGCCGGGTCCTCGTTATATATCTTGGCAGCCAGGAGAATCATTGACTTATCCTGTGAAGCTTCACACACTGAAAACTCAGCCAAATGCTACTGTGAGCTTTCCCAGATCTCACACTGACAGACTTCGCAGATGCATACATGCAAACGGGTGCACAAAGAGTAATGGAGGCATGTTGACTTAGCCAAGAAGACAAGAAAACAATTTCATTTTTCACCATAAGTAGTATGTTAATGTAGTTTTCTATTTCTTTGCTGCGATTATTCATTATAAACTAAAAATTGTAACAGAGGCATCACAGGTTCTTCTGTTACATAAAATACTTGTCACATCCTTAAATGTTGGATAAGCAGTTTGCCATCCACATGACCCAAGATTCTTTCTGCCCCATCCCATGACACAGGCCAGTAACCCAGCTGTTACAAAATCTTATGTTTATTCCTTTTCAGTATGAGCAACCCTTTTTAATGTTGCCCAGTTCTTGGGAAGATGATCCTTGGTGTTCTTTTATCCTCAAGAGAGCGAAGAGATCACCAGTTACATCTCAACTGTTGTCCAAAACATCATGCGACAGCCCTTCATTTGATCCATTCAAGACCCCTTTGAACGCTGCTGTAGAACGCTGTCCTAAAGGGCTTCAGATGATAAAAAAGAGAATTATTGGTTTGTTTATCATGCTCTTAAAACCTAAAGTGCATTATTAAACAGAGAGCACATTAAAAGGGGAGTATTGTTAAAAGTGTTTTAAAAATCTTGTAAATCCCGGTAATTTATATCACCGTGGTCGAGGAGGCTCACCCTGGCCTTCTGGTTTTAATTTGGTTAAGGCTGTGCTCTCTGGGGTCTTTACCTGTGATGCTGCCTTTTTTTCCCAGACACAAACTGACCGATGTGACCCCCTCTATGGGCCTGAAATTTAGAGAATTGAGTCAGTGAACTGCTGTTTCAAACCCAAATTAAGATATTTGGATCAGGGAAGTAAAAGTGCTTGTGCATCTTTCTGCAGTGACTGATGTGACTTTAAGAGAAACAAAAAAATATATTACTCTTAAATATCCTCTCCAGACATGTATTAAGACATATAAAAATACTCTGCTTGGAACAATAATGTGCGTCTGATTTGGTTTTTCCACAAAATGTATAATTACCACATTGAAATCCTTAAAATTACATCTCCTCCTCCCTCATTAAAAAATCCAGAATAAATGTACAAATAAATAATTTCAAAAGTTTAACTGCTGGACACAGATGCTTCCAACTTCACTGTAAAGTCCATTCTCAACGTTTGTGCACTGGAGGCTTCAAGTTTCCACATCACACATGTGTAAGTTGAATATTGTACCAGGATTGGCTTCCAAACTAGTTATGATTTCACAAATCGTGCTCATAGGCCCACCCCTTAAAATTTTCAATGAGCATGGAGAAAATTTCCCCCTTCAGCAGATGAATGTGAAAACAGTCCTCCAGTGTCAACCTCCAAACATACATCACACAGTGAAACTCAAAACATCCAAACATATTTTTGGGTGGAGAGGGACTTTAAAATTAAAGAAATATGAGTGTTTTCTCTTTTTATTTGTTTCATCTTAAGAACTCTATAAACATGTGTCAGATACAAGGACAGTGATAGTGTGCACATGCAAGCCTAACTGGGTATGGGTGCAGTGCAAAAACAGCATACAAAGGAAAGTGCACACACTGAAACTTGCAAGCTTTGAAAAATTGTTTGATAGCTGTAATGTTTCGATCTACAGTGTCCTCATCAAACAAATATCCATGTGAACTAACAGACAAAAAATGACTGCTCCACCTACAACTAGGAGATTGCGTGATACAAGATAACACAGTTTAGTAAACTGTGTGTTGCAAAAAATGTAAAAATGTGTCCTGTATTGGGTTGTAGGTCAAAAACATTCATCAGTAAAATATTATTTTTGGAGCTTGCAAGTAAAAGAGTCCAGTGCTTGTTGTTTTATGTTGGCCATTGTTAGACCCCTGCCTGCGGACATTCACAAAATAACCACCAAACATTCAACACTAGATTATTCTGCAGCCGTCACAGTGACCAGGTCCTGGCTGGGCGCTGCCTGGGACCAGAAACCTGCTCCAGCCTCTGGGGACTCCCTGGCAGAGGCAACAATGGGTCAGAGCCCCTCTTTGTGTGGTTGCCCTCCTTAATCAAACTAGCCAGAGGAGTGATTGGATTTTAATACTGCTGGGCCCACCGTAATGGTGTGATGGACGGGGACTGGTGAATTGGAGCAAGATGTCAGCCCTTTGAGGCCTCCATTAATGATATTGCTTCATTTCTTAAAGTGGCAGGGACGCCTTGGGATGAGGGGATCACTGCAGTTGGCAGGCAGAGCCCTCCCCACGTTTTTTTTACCCTCTTTCTCTCTGGTTCTTTATCTCTCACTGCCTGGTTCAAGCCCCGCTGTTGTGGCCCAGGACACAAGGTAAATGTAAATCCTGTCTTCTTGGAAAGGATTTGTTTTGTTTTTCATACTAAATTGAAAGTTAACCTAGACATTTGTGGTATATGCTGTACATTAAAGTTTTCACATTTATCAGACAAAAAGAGAAAAGTGTATCAGATGTTACTGACAGCATAAAAAAATGAAAAGTCCCTTACCGGGTGAAAAGATGACTCCTTTGAGTCACAGTGTTTTCATCTGACAGGAACAGTATATCAGTGGCATTCACATTTCAGTTTCTGCTCTGCATGCTATAATTAAAGCTTGTCTCTGCTCTATCCCAACTCACGAGTCACAAGGTTAATTGAACTTTAGCACTAAATCTAAAACACAAAGACTTCCTGAAAACATTCTTGAACTCCTGAACTGACACTGATATGACCCTGATGAACGCCAGAGTGTCTCCCTCAAACCTTTTGATGCTGTTCCTCATCTTATGTGACTCACACTCACTGCCTCATTGTTTGCTTCCAGTGACATGTGTTTGTCCTCCCCGTTTGGCTAATGACAGTTTGGTCTTGTCAAAGGGGGAGGCAAGTACAGGTGAACCCTCATTGTGTTTTATAGCGAGTCATTGTTGAGTGGGGCGGCTCCAACCTTCCTCTCTCTCCTCCTAATGGGCGTTGGTGTGTTGTTTTTGCAGTAGATTTATGCGTGGGTGGGGCGGTGTGATTTACGGAGCTCTGACACTGTCTCAGCAGTGGGACCAGAGAGGCAGATTGTGGCTCTCTGTGTGTGTTCCAGGTGAGCCTGGGGTCTGCTCACCATCCCTGCACACACACACATAAATGCACACAGGAGTGAGCAACATATACCCAGAACCTCATGTGTGCACAGATGAGGACACACACATACATTCTGTGTTGTAATACTGCAGGCAAGCTGCTACTGTTGTAATTTCCTCCTTGCAGGTTCACCTACAGTACAGCACAGTAGGATATGAGGGGTTTTTATCCTGCAGGTAGGGTTCCAGGTAGTTAGCTGATTACCCATTAAGATTAAAAATCACATCAACTGTGTGCAAAAGTTCTTTTTGTTCTAAGGAGTTTAAGTCAGGACACAACTGTGGCTTTAAAAATATAAAAGATGATGGTCGAAGTACGTGTACACACACAGCACATAAAAAGGAAATCAAAAAGGAAAAAATCAATATTTGTTTTTTTTAGTGCAGCTTTCTAGAATACCTCCTCCCCCTGTTGGCCTCAGTGCTTTTAAAAGTTTAAGGATAATATGTGTATATTTACTCATTGTGTCAGTTTCCCATAAAAGCAGCATTCATTCCCCAGGATCGATAGTACACAAGTAGCTCGGTAGTACACAGAGATGTTGACGCTGCCCTTTCATTATCAGTGTAACCTAAGAGTAGAGATGATTTAATTCTTGTCACCAGATGTTAAATTGGCCATTACCCATCTAAGATAAATTGGTCCTTGGATTTCCTATTAAAAACACCTGACAAGAGGTGGAGGAAACAAAGTGCAAACACAGTTTAATGACGATGACACAGGAGTCAAACCTCTGTTTGGCTGTGTTGTGTGGATTATATATGATGACTTTTTTTTTTTTTAAGAGATTCTTGTTGTCTCACTTTGATACATCTGGTTTCATATTGAGTCACTAATTTTGTAATTCAGACAGTAATTTAACCCTCCCTCACTTATTTAGTTTAGTAGGTGGGGGACCAGTGTGCAGGGACATGCTAAATCCCATGTTTTTTAGTATCATGTCATCTTGCATGATTTAATTTTACATAAGCTATTGAGATGCTCAGCCCAGTCATTGTTGTTTCTCCACTCATGTGCGACACTCTTCCCCCTCCTCCTCCTCCTCCTTCTCCCTCTTTCTTTTTGCAGAAAAAAGAGCTCCCAGTTCACTCTCTGCATTAAGTCAGCCTGTCAGAGTGATTCCCTGGAGAGTTTGGACTTGAAGTTCGTCCCGGCAGTTCCTCTGCTGGTGGCCCCCACTGGAGGAACAAGGTCACAGTGGACCAGAGTGTCGAAACTTTCACAGAGCCTCCACAGAAATCACACACACATTTATACTCAATGTTTGTGAGTAATGCTAATTCAATAGTCTAAAGAATATTTCTGTTTGAATGCAACATAAGGGTTCAGGGGGTTGCAGGCAAATTGTCAGGCAGACAAAAACCTTTTGAAAGAAGGACAGGCATTGGAAATTAGCAGTAGCTATAAATGCTGTGATGCATTGTATTGGATAATTGCTGTGCAATTCTCTATGTATAGTGTGTCTGTCCCTAACAAATAAACATTAAATGAAAATGAAAACATATTGCTTTTGTATATTTTTGTCTGATGAAATGTGTCTTCCTACAAATGAAAATACAACGTGATGGTGATAGTTTCCAATTTGCAAAATGTAAAATATTAATTAGAAATCTGTCAGATGAACAACAATTTCTGTGTGTATAAAGGCCCCAGTGAGAGGACGTGTGTGTGTGCTTCCTTGGAATCATCTAATAAAAACTAATCACTGGACATGGTGCAAAACTGTAAAGCAAGTCATAATAATATCAATAAATTTGAAATATGAAATAAAAAGATAGAATATATATGAAAGTGTGAGAGGTATTGCAGGGTGCCGCTTTGGCAAAATAATTTTTTTTGTCTTTTGGTTTTTTGGGGTTTTTTTGTTTGTTTTTTTGGTTTTTCCTCTTCTTTTTTCTCACTGTATTCTTTGTTTAGGCATGACTCCACATTAGTAAAAGATTTTCTTGCACATTAAGACCAGGATTCCTGAAAATGCTGAAGCCTTTAAGATTCATATCACACTGAAAAAACAAATGTGGAATCAGCACCAAGCTGGCTCAAATCTGTCCTGTCATAATGTGACACTCATGCATCTGTCTATGACGGCTTATTTATGTTAAAGTCCCATCAAGACTAAAAATGCCTTATTTAAGCATAAACAAATTGACCCAATGACTCATCATCCATTCAAAATCACAACTTCTACACAAAAAGCGAAAAAACAACAGATGTCATTTGTTATAATCCATGACTTTGTTAATGAATTAATAACTGCAAACCTCATCGCTCTATACCTCAGCTTTGTCATCTTGGAAACACCCCAAACAGCGATGAACATGTAAAGATGAAACTGTTGCTATGTAATCACCTCACAGGAAAAAAATATTAACCTAAAATATTATATATTTTCTAGTGTATTTATTTGTATTTATTTTTGTCTGCAGACAACTATGAAGTATTTCTTCCATTTGCTGTCAGACCTTTGGAAATTGCCTTCAAGAAAATGTATTCACAATCTACTGAGCTACTATACTGAGAGTTGTTTCTAATATTATGTCTACATTAATTGATATGAATTGGGGGGACAAAATATTAGACACACCTCTAAGTATACATAATGAAACTGAATCAACACTTCCTCAAATTAGTTTCAACAAAAACTGAACATTATGACCTTCACAAATGTGGATTTATTGAACGGCTGATGGATTAGACAACATTAGTTTTAGCTACAGTATGTGAACCTAAAAACTGGCAAGTGGATTTGTTTGCCTATACGGCCGTATTATCACTGAAGGACATTAGCATCATCACACCTTCTTTTAGCATCTATATCTTCTGAGCAAACAATCTCCTCCTTTGCAAAAGGCTTCAGAGTTGGGTTCAGGATTGAAATTGAAAGCCGGTCCTGAAATGCTCAAGATGATAAGACTGAAAAATAAAAAATAATAATACTACAATTTCAAAAAAATTGTTTTGCAGTGTTGCATTTGCTCTGAATAGAATTCCAGCTGATTGCTTTAAAGCATAGAAAATGTGTGACCATAGAGTCCTTGTTAGACTGCTATCAAATTATGGGAAATGTAAAGAAAAAAATAAAACAGTGAAAAGCAGAGTGCAGCAGGGTTGTCACTTTTCTTCTTCTTGTTTTCTTTTTCTGTGTTCAATTTTATTTTTCCTCCAGGAAACAAACAAGGAAAAACTATTAGGCTATTTTTAGTTTGCAGTCTGGGGTATAATTTTGGTAAATTTGGTGTAAAAACCTTGAAATCTGCCTTTGAGAACATGTACCCACAATCTACTGGGTTACTATACGTGTAGCTAGACCACATCTGTCTACATCTATTAAACAATTTATTAATGATCCATGTGTGAAAGGTCCTGTGTTCAGCTGTGTGTGTCTGTCAGTCAGAGGCTTCCAGTGGCCGTTTAGTGACTGGTCGCAGTGGGCGGCGCTGCAGTCCTCGCGAGCACACCGGGTGATCTAATTACGCACACCCTCTGCCAATTAGAGAATTACATCACACCTTTAAATGGACTCGTCCTCTTAATCATTAATGGTACGGTGTCATTCCCTCTGCCAGCGTCTTGTTGCATTGTGGCAACTTGACACATGCAGACTCGTTTTCAGAGCTGCTGGACTGACAGTTTGGAGTTAATCTTAATTAATGTTGCTGAATTGTCGCAGCGTTTAGGGTCAGAGTTGTGAGAAATAAATTTAGGAGCATTTATTGTTTTGCCTCTCTGTGTTCAAGTCACCAATTATAGAGACGCATTATAATAAAGCTCAAAACATGTTCCTTTTAAAAGTGGGTCAATTAGACCGGTCAGAAAAGAGTGATCACGGTGAGTGGTGCAGATAACGTGGCCGGAGCTGTATGTGTAAGTCCCTATTATAATTAACTGTAATTTTGTTTGCGGAGCTTTTCATAATAAATTATTTCACCGTAGCTTGAACATCTATCCAACAACTTCAGCAGGCACAAATCACATCACTAATTGTCCTCCTTCTTTCTCTCTGATGGGGATGACTTTCCTGTTCTAAATATAGTAAAGAAGACACCACCAAATTTGTGTATATATATATGTATGTGTGTTTGTGCTCTCTGGGATCACCTCTGTTTATTTTGGTTCTTGTTTAACGCACTGAGGGGAAACGCCCATGATAGACTTGATAGGTCATATGGCCTACAGGTAGTCAAACATCAGTTTCTGGGCGTCAGAGGACGTGATCTCTGGCCTGTGTGAGCTACCCAGACAAATAGGAATGACTGGAGCAGAAAACATTAGATGGAAAATAAACTTCACCTTATATAAATGTTGTTTGTGGTTTTATTTGAAATAGCTGTGAATGTTAGAGCGCATTTTTGAGAACTCCTGTTGTTAAAACGGTTTTTTTCCCCACCATATTTTATCTTGCTGTAATTTCTTGTATAGACTGTATATTAGATTTTTCAAAAGACAAACCTTTTTTGAAATAGCTTTTTTATTTTTATTTTTTTATTTTTTTTTTGTGCACGAAATTGAGAACCAAAGTGGCAACTTGAGGTAATTTTATCATAGTGAAAACGACATATTTTAGTTCATTTTGATTTGATCTCTTATGTGAGCCTTTTGGGGGATGAATTATATACAGTAAATTAGCTGTTTTGGAAACATACTGTATATGGCCCCGTAATGATTTTCTGCTAGAGGAGAGTTAATAGACCTGCATTCTTGTCTGTAAACGCCATTGTTATTCTGTCGTTATCTCTGTTATCTTAATCTACCCGCATTGTTTACTTATCTTATTTGAAATAGCTCAATTACAAATCTATTATCTGTCTCTTGTCATTCAAACTTCCGATTAACACACTGTCAGTGCACTAAAAACGAAAAAGAATGATTTTTTTTCTCACAGTAAAGGACGCGCACAGTGTAACTACTAACTAATAAACCATTTTGTGTATTAATGAGTGTATTTTGTTAATTACAGTAAACTGGGGAAATCAGTGCAACGGGATAATTCAATTTGTTTCCTGTGAGAATCAGTCGTTTTAAGAATTAAATATAAAGAAATATAATTGTCTTGACACTAACGACATGTTTTCCTTGTTTTGCTTTTTTATTTGAAATTCCTCAAAACTAGTAAAGCTGCACTGAAGACAAGTGAAATGATCTCACCTGATTGTGAAACTTTCACTCGTGGATTCATTAAAAAAATATCAGAGCAGATTTCAAAGCATAAAAAATACAGTTTTGCAGCTTCACGTGTGAGCAAAATAGTGTGTATTCCAATAGCAGAAATTAAAATAAATTATACCTCCCTATCTACACCTGAATAATAAAACAGGTTTAGATTTGGCAGCTCTGTTTGTCCTACACAGTGTAAAGGGGGTCAGTTCATTTGGTCCGAGCTGTTATCTCGGCTGATCCGTGCGCAATAACGCAATTCACTGAAGGAAAATAAACCGAGGAGGAGAAGTGACCCTTTACGAGCTGCTCTCTGCTCTCTGCTCCCCTCACTTACAAGGGGCTTTGGGGAGGGTATGTGTAAGTGTGTGTGTGTGTGTGTGTGTGTGTGTGGGAGGGGAGGGGGGGTGTTTAGTTAGTTTGTTGTGGCTTCAGTCAGTGTATCGCTTGCAGGTGATGCCAGCACTAGATAAGAGGTCGCCGATCCCTGCGCGCTGTCTAGACCACGCTTGTGACTCAACCAGAGTAACTGGACGGAGCACAATTTACAGCACATTTTTGCCCCCAAGATAGTAAATGACCACTGGCCGAGTCCTGCTACATTACCAGAGGGGGAAAACACTGCAGATGAAGGGGCTGATAAGACAACAGCAGAGCCTTTAGGTTACAATTCAGACAGGCCAATTTGATATAAGCTGAACAGGACAAACAACATTCAGTGCGTAACCTGTTTTATTTCTTAACGCTGTGAATCTATTCCTCAAATTGCCCTGCTTTGCGTTTCTTGCACGTTTCCCAAATCAGAAATGACTTGCTGTCGTGCGCAGTAAAGATCTGGTGACTGTGTATTTGGATTTGGATAATGAATTTGACTTAAATCACCATAAATGCGATTTTAAAACATCTGCTTTTTACTTTTGCAGTGAGAGGACTTTTTTTTTTTTTTAATTTGCTCGTTTCGAAGCTGAATTTTGAAATAAATTAAATTATCTACACACTTCTGAAAACAAAATTGGCTGAACAGGGCGATATAAGAACTACGCCTGTACAAAGACTGGTCATCAAGACACGTTCTGTATTCAGCTTTTTATTATTTTTTTATCAGTTAATAATCCCTTATGAATCGCTTTCCTAACAATAAATAATATAACAATAATTTACTTTTTTGTCCGAGAAGCTCAAACAACCTGTATCCTGCCCTTAAGATAAAGTATTTTACAACACGAATTAATTTCAGATTATCATGCTCTGACCTTAAGACAAAGACAAGAGTCAACCGGACTCCACAACGCAACAGCCTAAATGTATCAAAAAAAAATTCTCATGTTGAAGAAACAAGACACAATATGATCACAATGAAATCGAAGAATGTCCATCTGTCTCGACGTGGAAATGTTTCCAATTCGTTTCTGAGGGAAGGTTTGTTGTAGTATATCCATCGGGGGTTCATCTGTACATCTCTCCATATCGAGTCATCATGCAACAACATCTGTCCTGCTTGTCACTGAAATCTCCAGAAACTCGGAGTCAATCTATCGGTTCTTTCTTCGATCAATCTCCTCCATGTCAGGGAATAAAAACACTCTCCTCTCTGTATTTTTGGGCGATGTGATGAGCTGGTCACATGCAGGGGACCGGGATCATGCTGCAATTGTACTTGCAGGGGAAGAGGGGACCGACAGGTCTGAGGGCCCCGTTTCACGTCTCCACCGGGCTGGGTACCATACTGTTGGGGGTGTCCGGTAACTGAGAGGACAAAGAAGTCACGTCGCTGCCCGAGGAGTTCCCGAGAGAGCCCGATTCAGAGAAAGACACCTAAGAAGACAGAAACAAAGTGTCAGAAAATACAACAAATGTAGGGTTTTTTGTTTTGTTTTGTTTGGGTTTTTTTGGAAACTTGGTTATAAAGACATTCATCATCATCCCTTTCTTGGATGTTGGTAATTATAGTGTGTGTGTTTGTGTGTATGCGAGGTATTCACAAACACAACTAAATTCAAATTATTTTTGTGATAGATAGATAGATAGATAGATAGATAGATAGATAGATAGATAGATAGATAGATAGATAGATAGATAGATAGATAGATAGATAGATAAAGCTTTGTGGCTTTGTGTGTGTGTGTGTGTGTGTGTGTGTGTGTGTGTGTGTGTGTGTGTGTGTGTGTGTGTGTGTGTGTGTGTGTGTGTGTGTGTGTGTGTAAGTGTAAGTCAGTCTGTCTGAACACACACACCAGTTGTTGGAAGGCTGGCTGGTCCAGGTCACTCTGCAGGGCAAATTCACTCAGGGCCTTCCATGGAGGCTGGTAGGTCTGAACCTCCACTGGGTTTCCCTGCACCGTGCTCTCATGTCGGATAGGACTCCCAGCTACAAGAGGCGTCCCTGTGAGGCCCTGCAGGTTCTGACAAAATGTATAAAAAAAAACAGCATGAGTGTTTGTCTGTGTCCCAGAAGAAAGCATCTGTCAGCTTCAATAGAACTGATGCACACATGTGCACACATATGCACATTCTTTCAAAACAGTTTTCTTTGTGGGTTACTAGTACATTATCCAAAAAGCTCCTCTTGGAGCAAAGACTATGTTCAATTATGTTCACAGAGCGAGAGGTGTTTCAGAGATGCAGATCAAAGCTGGTTGCAGAGGATGTTTTTTTTTATCTTGCATTCAAAGCAACTGAAGCCAAAGCAGTAGATTCATTATTCACTGAACTAAAGTTTGAATAAAGCATTTGAGCCAACTGGAAAGTTTCCTTCTGTTTCTCAGTGTTAGGAAAGTCAAAACTTCACTTTAGAAGGGAATAAGAAAATTATAGGATTAATCACTGCCAGGGATTTACAATGGTAGGAGGAAAAAGGGGGAGTGACCTATGATCTGCAACTAGTGATAATACCCATCAGTATAAACAAAAAATCATGATATTTTCATCAAAAACATCATTAAGCCACATGTTCATAAGGTTTGCATCTGTTTACCACTTTTTTACAACACTCTCCTGCGTTTCATTAATACAGATGCTAGCCTCAAATAGAAATAAAACTGGGTAAATTGGGTTCACATTCATGGTCATGATTCTAAATAAGCAAACAGGGTTAAAAAGAATTAATGAAAAAATAGTCGTTTGTAGTAATCAAGTGGTCAAACTTACGAAGATGCTTACAGTCTTATCACTGTGTTGCTGCTGCTGGAGCTGCTTTATGAGGATAGATTTCTTTTTGTCTTTGCAGCGCTTGTTCTGGAACCAGACCCGGATCACCCTGGGGCTCAGGCCGGTCATCTCTACCAGCTGCTCTTTCATCAGCGCGTCGGGCCTCGGGTTGGCGTTGTAGCAAGTCCGCAACGTGTGGAGCTGCTTCTCGTTCAGCACCGTCCTGACCCGCGTTGTCTTCTCCGACTGCTTATGGACATGGTTCCGATGCGGGGCCTGCCGCACTGTCACCGGGTCTGCTGAGGGCGGAGGGAGGGAAAAAAATCTGTCAGAAACTTTATACGAAGGCCTGAAAGAGCCTGTACAATTTCTGATACAGTTTCTTAGCAGCAGCCTATTAATCTTAATCTGTACTGTTTTGCATTGTATGCTATCTTGGATTGTTTTGTTTCATGCAGGAAAGATAATTATATTAACAATTATTAATCTGTCATGATTTTTTATGAGGTAAATGTCAACAATAGCTTAAAAATAATAGGCTAAGGAAAATTAATCCTTAGAGAGGAAAAAAAGAAATTAATATTTTTCTGAGGGTGCTTTCGTTTACTGCTGGTTATTATAGGGTTTCTAGGTGTTTAAGATTATATTTGATTGAAATGACATTTGAAAAATTACATTGGCTACATGCAGCAGCCTGCATGGGAATAAAAACGAAATTTTAGCCCATTAATTGGACTATACAGAGGTGCATGTGGGACAGATATTTGCACTTTACAACGTGTCTCTCTTCTTGCATTATTGTCTACTTTAAGCCTGTAATAATCATTAACCGTGTTGCCGTAAAATATGAGGCTATTTCCCACCATATCTCTTCTAAAAATCCAAAGACATAAAAAAGGCAACTGCAATATGAAATTTTGTGTGTCACCAGGCCTGTGTGAGTGCACTGAGCTGTGTAAATTATTTTCAATTGAGCGTTTTAAGTAGGAAGTTGTTGAACATTATTCACACATTTGCTTTGTTCTCGTTGTTGGCAGGCGCCGTTAGGATGACAGCTCTGCACACACACACACACACACACACACACACACACACACACACACACACACACACGGCCGCGACTAAAATACCAGATTATTCAGATAATGGCAACAGAGCAGGTTAGAGCTAATGAGATCAATTATGAAATTAGCCTGAAGAAAGGTCGCTGCAGCACACACTCACTCACTCACACACACACACACACACACACACACACACACACACACACACACACACACACACACACTCAAAGCCTGACAACCCCAAAAATACAAGAAAATACAAAAAAACGTGAAAATCTTTTCTTCTTTTCACAGCCTATTTTTTGTTTCCTTTTTGAGTGTAATTAGTTGTAAAATATGAGATTTTCTTTGCAATCAGTTAATAATATAATGATAATATTAATTTAAACAGTTGAGATTCAATGGTCTTCTGGTGTTGTTTTAACCAGTCCATTGGCTAAAGTATAAGATAAATGTTTATTAATAATTACAACAAGAGCTATAATGGCAATAATAGTAATAATGATCTGACCTGCCAGGTGCAGCGGTCTGTTGGAGTGGATGTGTCCGGGGCTGATGGGGCTTCCTGCGGAGCTTCTCTCCAGCAGCAGGCTGTGGTCCGCCCGGCACAGCAGCTCGTCTTCCCGCAGAGAGAACTCGTCTCCCGGCAGGAGCTGCCTGCTGCACACCGAGCACCGAAAGCACTCGATGTGGTACACGTTATCCCGGGCTCTCATCACCAAATCGCTGCTGCTGAATCCCAGGTTGCATTTTGCGCATTTAATTCCAAACAGCCTGGAAAATTGAAAATTGGTGGAGGAATTAAAAATGTTAAAAGACACAGTGAACAAAAAAATGATCAGGTCAGATATGAATTGTAGGCTGATTTTTTTGTAATGCTAATAAAAACAATTTAATTTTGAATGGATAATAAAATTGTAATGTGTGTTTTTTTCTTTTGTGCAAACTGCTAACTAGTGCGATCAGATGTGAGTATAAATATTATAATAATAACGTTTAATAATAACGTTATTCTGCTTTTCGTGCATTTTTTCCCTTTTTATGTCCAAATGTGTCATTTTTTAATTAGGCCTATGCTATAAGCTTCTAATGGATATAACTTCCAATTGTGTTTTGTTTAATTTAACTTTAGGTACAAAAATTAATAACTTTGCTTCAGCCTATATATGGGAAATATCTCCAAACGCCTACCTTACATAATCTCTTTTGCAATAGGTTTTGCCGTCCCGGACGAAACAAGTGCAGGTCTCATCCAGGTACTGGCTGCACTCTGCACACTTCAGGCAGGCTGCATGCCACTCCAGGTCGGGAGAGACTCTCAGTATGTACTGGTCATGGATCTGACTTCCACATCCTACACACATCGCGAATCCTGGCTTCTCTGCAAAGAACCCACGGCATTGTAACCACAGACTGAAATACAGCCAAAAAAACACACTATCACAAACAACTGCAGCATTTATTGTATTTTTTACAGTCCAGCCAGTATGTCTCAGTTTTACAGTTAACTCCTCTTTTTTACAGGCTGGACAACTCTGAATGTTATGTAAGAGATGGAGACTTCTGCCAGTATTCGCAAAGTAAAACACGGAATTGTTGCAATTCTAAAAGCGCCCTTAAAATGCACGCACAGTCTCTGAGTAAATCTACGCATTACTGCATAATTTAGAAAATGACTTTATCGCTGCACAGCTGAATATATCATGTAGCCCATAATGTAGCTACGACGAGAACAAAATCTGTCACTTAAAACTCCAGCGAGCTGTTTGGCTTACTTACTTTTGGAATGATCCCCCATATCACCCAAGAAAGAAGAGCTGAAAATAATATCCACCATACAGGACGGATAGATGGGACTGTGGTAGATGCAGAAAAGATGTGAAGAGATGACTGGCCCTTCGGTTGCCTCCCTGATAACTTGTGTCTCTCCGGACAGGAGGAGGAGGAGGGGGGGCGGGGGGGGGGGGGGTAAGGAGACTGCAGGGTCCCACACGCTGCTCCTCTGACGTCATGACGTCTCTCCAATGGCGCTACTGCATCCCTTTCTCAACCTGTAAAAGAATTAATTCGGTCTATCTTTATGTATGACAAAGGACCAATAATAAAGATATCTATATTTTGTTTTCTTTCTCTCTCAAAGATTCAAGAGAAGGAAAAAAATAACATATTTAATCTTTTTCGTTCAAGTGTTGTCTATGCACTCACATTCTGTCTCCTCCATCATCCTGATTATCATCATCGTCTGTACACTAAAAATGGTGTCAAAGCTCCTGCATCTAACAATATTTACCACCACCACCAAAAAAACACAAAAAAACAGAATGAAAAGAGCAAAAATAAACCCCAAATTTGTTAACGTCAACCAATGGCTACATTTCTTGGAGAAAGGAATAACTGATGATTGACAAGAAATACATTATTAGGGTATTTGGTCCATGTGATAAATTATTAGACGCCAGTTATCAAACTGTCAAACTGATTTTGTAGCATTTTCATATTGCCATAAAACAAATGTCTATATATTTTGATTCTATCTCTCATGTTATTGTTGAAAACATTTTTTTTTTTTTTTTTTTTTTTTTTTTTAAATCCCATTTCATGCTGGGGAAATTATTTTTGGTTAGAATCCAAGCATCTCAGTGCTAGTTCTTTGACATGCAGGCAAAACAGTGCAGATTATTGTCTTGATGATATTAGAAAAGCCTTTACACACCAAAACGATAAATTCTTGCAGTAATTTGTTTTGGGGCATAAATTGAGAAGGATCTGAAGACAGTTGACAAGCCTCCACCGCTCATCTGTTGGAGAAGGCCATCTACTGGACGCAAAGCAGAACTACACTTTATCTGAGAAAAGTGTGAGGGAGATTTTCACTTGGAAAAACTGAACATTGACTGAATTGTTGTTTGGTTTTTTTCATGAAAATCTGTGTTGTGCATTACATAAAAAGCCAGTGCAAAACGAATAAAATCTATATTTTAATTCTACCTGTACGGAGTAGGAACGTAGTCAAATATTCAAAAAATAGAGTTCTAAGAGACATTTTTCTGCACATTTTCTTCCTCTGGCCACCACAGGTTAAACCAGTATACTCAGAAAAGAGGAGAACTGCGATAAAATGTATGGACCTATTCCCATTTCTATATCTTTAAAACAATTTCTTTGCCTGGTTCGGGACTGGTCCTGACTCAGGAGTTGACCTGATTGCCTTCAGCAGTCAGACAAGTTTGGGAAGGTTGGTAAGAAGAAATAGTATGTAAATGTAATTCAGTCATTGGTGTGTCTATTAATGTGGTAATTTTGCTTCAAGGACAATGTGTAGTTAACTATCAGCTGTATTTTTATAGGGTCAAACCATGGTAAAATCAGGATATGCATTTGGGGTTTCATCCCTCAATGCTCTCTTACAGATGAGTTTAGGTTGTTTTGAGTTTCGCCCATTAGCAGAAAATTGAATGTACTGCATTCATGCCAACCAAAAAATACATTAGTCTGCCACCTGCCTCTAGTGTCAGGCATAAATTTGAAAATAAAAACCCTCTTCAATTAATTAGCTTCCTAGTTAATTATATAAAATGTTCTCAGTTTGAATCAGAAGATATCACAGATTCATAGTCTCATATCCAACAACATGCATTTTGTCACTTTGTTTGGCTTTGGCACAGCTGGGTTTATTGGCATTATTGTTGATTAAACCAGTTTTTACTGCCATGATAGACGCATGTCCAAAGACCTCGATGTAGGTTGTTGCCTTTCACACCAACCTGTGTACTGCAGGGTAAAATGCTGTCACAGTATAGTAATAGAGGTAGTATTATCATGCAGCCTTTGCTAAAAGATAATTGGAAATTTATGGTATTCTGTGAAAGTTCTCTGAAGCAACGCAGTGAATTCAACTTGTTAAATGGGCAATACTCTTTCATTCATCTTAATCAGCTCTTGTGCCATGCATTAAACTAGTTAGCGGTTTTTAAGCAAGATGGGAGGAGAGTTATACTGTTCCTGATTGCTGGTAGAAGCTGTGTAAATGTGGACCCGCAGTATGTTCAGGGCCTAAAACTAACCGCAGCTGGTTCAGCTTTATTCAAGTGCACTGGTGATTTACACAGATACACTGTGCATTCTGTATCACTTGTCTGTGTCACCATTGGCTCCTGTGTCTTGTGTTTTGTTCCTAATGACATCAAAAATAGCTTGCAGAGACACATTACGTCATTTCAAAAAAGCAATGTAGAAGACAATAAGAGTATACAAACAGATGTTTTTACTTTAGCTATAATTAGACCAAAGATGACATGAAGGCAGTGAGTTCAGTTAGGATGCATGGCATCACTTCAGTGAGGTCAAGTGGATCAAAAAAATACAAGTGACACAAGATTATTCATACCAAGGCTTTTTACCAGCTAATTTAGTCATCTCTATGTGCTGTTTTTTGTTATCAGATTATATTTAGAAAATGATTAATCTTTCTGTTGGCTATAAGTTCTGTTTGTTCTAATGAGTTTTACATAAATATGAGATACCAGAATAGAAACTATATTGCTATAGTTCATTAAGCATGCTGTTATAGTATATGATATGGTATATCATTTGTTATTATCATTTGGTATATGGTCGATTATCTCCGGGCCTCTCTGCCCTGTAAAAATTTGAATCTGTTTTTGGTCCACGGAGGACTTAATGCCACAGATTTTGGTGACTCAAATTTAGTTTAACATCATACACATCTGTTCTGGAACCTCTGCTTTTGGAAAGATGAGTTAGATCATGAGTAAAAGCTGTACTCCTGTCGGTGGCAAAAAGTGATTCATTTAGTGATGCAGTTCTCTCATTTTCATGATACACATGTCATGAATTAGCTGTTTTTCAGGCCTGAAAACTAGATATTATAATTTGTATAAGTGTTATAGACCTGACATTTTTTGAAGTGTAACATCAGGGTTAGCTGTTGACAGCTCTTAACCTATGTCCTGGCCTGAATAATTTAGGACACATAAATCAATTTAAATTTTGTCTTGTTATTATTAGTATTAGTATTAAAATGTAACATTTAAAATATACTTATGAATATCAAAAAAGTTGCTATATACTGTAGGTTTACAAAGAAAGTTTTTGAAAGTTTTAGTCAAATTTTATAAATCCAGACTGACTCTCAGTACACAAACAATTCTGTGTAATTCTGATGCATTTATATGAAGTGCCTGGGCATGCATAAAAAATCAGATCAGTATTATGCATATTGGATTTTGCATCTAAGTGACCTCATTTTTTGATCTGTGTGTTCAGTAGAACTGTCAGCTCACAGATCTAATGGCTTTTCAATTGAATTAAGATGCATTAAACAAAATCTTAGGTATTTTATCCAGTTTATATTGACTGAAGCTGAGTGATCTTTATTTCTACTTTTATGTCTTACTATAAAAGTGGTTTCAATATAACAGAAATCTGTTGCCGAGATCTTTCAAACTGGTCTGTAAGCATGTGCTGTCACATGACCTTTTCACTCTGCCCTCATAGAGCTCATTACAACCATTACTTCAACTTTTATAGCCGCAGTCACAGTCTCAGTCACTGTCACTTAGAGTCTGTAGCTTTCTAAGCCTAAAATGTTGTGCTTCCTTGTACAGAATCTTCTCCCCAGAGTGTCTGCTAAGCTGGATGTGGCTACTGTCTCAGACATCACTGAGGTCAAACCCTAAGACACTTTTGTCAGGACCCCTGTATGCAGGTGAGGCTCTTGTTGTGATAAATGCAGTAAATGGCATAAGCAACACTGAAAATGTAAAGAGGACTTAGGAAAGGCTCACACCACACTCATGGGTGAACTGATGCCTTTTTAACACCATCCAACCATTTACTCAAAGGGTCTTTGTGGCAAAGTCCTACTCACAAGGTTGCTTCTTTGTGTTTTCTACCTTTCTTTCAATGGTGAGTTAGAACCCATCATACCCATAATAAAGTATAGACTGAGCAGGTTTATTTAGTTTCATACTTCCACAGTATTGTAACTATATAAGTACTGTATGCATTAAGTATCATGCATTTAATCATCCATTAAAGCTTTTGGCAAAGTTTTGGTTCATGATGGTTTATTACCTGCAGCGTGTAGCCTGTGCAGCATACAAAGCAAAATACTAGATATAGACTACATTATTATAACTGATTGCACTGTTTGACAAATACAATAGGTCAAGGTTTAAGTGTAAGGTTTAAGCGGGTGTTTCATACATAAAGATTGAATATACAGTGACAGAAAATATCACATGCAGCATTATTGTTTGTGACCCTGTTAATGAGTACTAGATCCAGCCCAGCCATCCTAGCTGTCACTCCAACATAAAAGCCTCCCAGAAGAATCTCTAATCACAGTTTGATGGGGCCCATTAACCTCATGAAATATATATGTGTGACTGAAATCATCCACTTAAACTTTGGCAAGAGCCAAATGTTCTTGTTTGGAATTCGGGGAGCGGGGGGATGGGGGTTTTCCTGGGCTGCATTACTGAACTTTTCACAGTGACTTATTTTCTCTTGAATGTTTTAGAGTTCTATGGCGCTTTGCCTCTATTGTCAGACCTATAAGTAATTTACAATGGTCGTCCCTTCGAACTCCCCAGGCTTGATTCAGTTGAAGTTGTGCCAGTTTGTTTATGTCTGTTGGAACCTCTTTTTTTAACATTAAAAAACACAATCCGACCCTTGCCAATACACTGAATACATGTCTTAAGTGCCTACTTATTAACTGGCTTGCTGTAATTAGGGTGAGGGAGATGTGTGAGATCTTGTTGCTGCCTTGTGCACAGTGAAGTGCACCGAGAGGTTCAAGGTTTTCACAGCATTTGAAGCTGCACCTGTAAAAGGAGGAAGTGGTGCCATTGAACAGGGTAATAAACCTAAATTTATTCATTCATTGAACCTTTTTAAAGTTGTACAGTTTTGCAATATGTAATTTGTACAAGCAATTTTGTTAAGCATTCATATAATTTATATGTCTAATTAGGGTTAATTTAAGAAGTAAAACAATTTATGATAAATTTAGATACATGATAAATGACTTGATAAATTAAAGAATTTGAAAGAAACCAAGAGAGAATAGTCAGCTGTATGACTATGATAAATTACAACTTCAAAAAAAGAATACTCTTCCTTTTAAGAAGACATTTGTGTGTAATTAAGATATCAAAAGCCATACTTCACTTTATTCTTATTAACTTATTTACAGTTTCCTCACCTTGTCCTGTGGGGCATTTCCAGTGGCTCAAGCAGAGCCTGACAAGAAACTACAGACCAGAGCTGAGGCAGAAATTTTTTACTTACATTTTCTGAGAATGACAGCCTTTCTTTATTTTTGTTTTACAGCATTAAATACGTGTTCAGTTTTGGATGTGCCACATACAGTTCATAAAAGGCAGGAAACATTTGGAACTTTATATTTCTTTTCAATCTTGAGCAAACAACCATTTTTGTTACTGTTACATATTGTATCTATTATATCTATTTATATTATAGTTGACCTTTCTAAAGCCATCTGTAACACACATTCAGCAGGTTGAGAGATGTCATCACTGCACAAGTGTGATTTGTTTATTTATGGCCTATTTAGGCCCATTGATGTTTTTTTAAAAAAGCAAGTTTGCAGCAGCAGTGCTAGTATATGCAGCGTTAGTACACATGGTCTCAGTGGGTATCAACGCTCAAACCTCGCTTCAGCTGACCTTTATGTTTTTATATTTATTCAAGATGAGGCCTGAAGAGCAGTGACAACTTAAAGCTGCTGTATGAGCTGGCTGATAAACTGTTTTTGTGCTTTTATCTGTGACCAGTAAATTTCTTCTTGTGTGTGTACGACAGTTTTATTATCCCATCTCCATTGAAATGCATTGGGAGCTTCTAGAGCTTCTGTAGATGCTGGCTTCATCCCCAATGACACGCAGGTCAGCCAGACGGGGAAGATTGTTGCGTCTATAAGTCATTAATCACATAAACGCTTTGTTTGTTATTCTCTCACCAAGGGATCCATAAATATTATATTTTGATAACCTAAAAGACTGAATTGCTGAATTTTTGTTTTAATCATTATATATTTTGTCATTTGTATCAAGTTTTACGTTAACTTATTGTCGACCTTTTGTTTGTAGATAAGACAATACAGGCATTATATATAATGTATACTATACTATAACTGAGGCAAACTGGTAGAAACACAGGGGAAAAAATGATGAACACTGATTGTAATACTCATAAAAATGAAAAAGTTGTTAAACATAAATATTTTTATTAAAGGTTTTCTTCAATTGTCTTGATTTGGCACATTTTGTTAGATTATAGTACTGTTTATACTGGTCTTTATTACAATGATCAGCAGGTGTTCGTAACACAACAGGCTGGTTCCTGCAGGCATTAGCATCATTTAGAACAATTCTAAAACCATTTAGTATGTGACTGTGCAGTATGATATGGTTTAATTGTTTAAATTTGAATGTTTAAATAAGTTCATGCAGACAATTTAGTTTACACTAGCTGTCAACAAAGATGTGAGCCCACTGAAATGTAGTTAATGGCTGGTTTAAAGCTCTAAATGATTTACCAGAACCAATAGTGTGTTGGCTTAAAGTGCTTTGAGTCCGCTCTTATGCCCAGAGTCAGCCAAAAGTGAAATTAATATAAGCACTCAGGGTATAAGATATTAAAATGTGTAAACAGATATCTCCCCAAATCATTTTGTAATAATATAAAGACAAAAAGATCAAGTATTACTTTAAAGACATAATTATTGTTCAGTATATTGCACAGTAAATAGTTTTTATATATCACAACAGTGATGGTATGTCTGTGCACAGTTATTTATTTTGTGACAGGTCCTCAAAAATGCCTCAGCAAGAAAAAAAAAATCACATCCTCATGCAAGCAAGGCCATTCAGAGAGCTGAACCATGTTGCAGATTTATAATTCATAATTCTTCAGAGTTAATGCAGTATTCACATGATAATTAGTATTAATTTTTGATTGGTGCCCCAGGGCAGCTCTGCATTGTTAGGCTGAAGAACCTGTGCCATTATTACCTTATCAGTGTAACTGTCAGCCGCCTGTTTTATTTTACAAATGCACATCTTGTATTTTATTATCAGCCGCTCTCATCAGCACAGAGCAGCAGTCTTGTTGCTTATCAATGGCTTTAACAAGAAGCTGTGTCACTTAAATGAGGAAAGAGGCTTCTCTATTTGGATGAGTCAAAACAATGCTATCACTTAGTGTGTGACGCCTCTCCACGCACTGAAACATGTTTTTCCATTAAAACTACTACAGATAGAGACAGAACTGAAATATAAAAAAATATAGTCTTTTTATAATAATAATTAACTATTAACAGATTCATGTTCATACAGTAAGTTAGTAATAAGTGTTTTTGCTACAGCAGGCCCTAGGCTATTATTGTTATTATTATTGTTATTATTTAAATTTAGTAAGATGGTTTCAAGCATGAGTAATACAAAAAATAATACATTTATTGTATTGACATGGAAAATTCTCCTTATTTGTCTTAATTTTTGAAGACAAAGCATTGCATACATTTTTGGCTGCACAACACAACCATAAGTGCTTCTGGGTAATTTAACATAATTTGTATAGAGTCAAGGCTTTAGTCTTCTGCCATGTGCTCTACAGTGTTCTGCTTACTGACCAGCTGATTAACTCAGTTGTGTCACAATCTGCATGTTTTGTAAAGCACTCATGTTCTCACACCTGAGGGAAGCTTTGCTGTGTGAAGAAAGAGGTTTCAGCATCACTTTGGGGTATTTTATTAACAAGACAGCAGGTGCACGACTCCCTGACCTGCTCTTTCCACCAGCTGTGTGTGTGTGAGTGTGTGAGCATGTGGAGACCAAATGGCTAACAGCCAGAGCTCTGGGAAAACTGACCAAGCTTGGCAAATTGACTGGAGATTCTGGTCTTTTCGCACCAAAAGCTGCCTGCTGCCTCAGTCGGCTACTTTTCAGAGGAAACTTTGAAAAGCTGTTTGTATGCTGCTGGATATTGAAGGCTAAGGGGCGTGCTTTTCTTTTTTTTTCTGTCTCTCAAGTGAAAAAAGGCCCTCTAGATTGACAGCGCCTTTCATACTGTATTATCCGGCCTGGCTTTTAACTCCAGGAGAACTGTGTTCACAAATTGATGCTCTGCTCCTCTGGGGCTGTAGCTGAAACATTAAATTGTACTGAAATATTCATATGTGAGTGCATTTAGCTGAGAGCAATTGATGTGCGACTCCCCAGAGGCGAGATGGAAATGTTGCAGGGCCCCAGCACCCGCTGGCAGACACCCTGAGCTCTGGCCGGGACAGTGATTGTGATTTAGCCGAGGGTATCTAGTCAAACTAAGTTTAAGGCTACCAGATTCAGGAAGGCTGATGTTAGTGTCTGCCCTGGTGGCCATAGACACTGTGAGATACAGTACCTGGCGTATTGTGCTGCAAACCAGTCAGCAATTTGGAGGCTTTCTAGGATTTTAGGACAAAATAAAAATATATATGGAAAAAAAGAGAAGTTTACAACCACCCCTCTCCTCAGTTAGAACAAATAACTCACTGGTACAAAAATCAAAATTTAAATAATCAAATAGACTCTGTGGAAACTTTTGAACATTTCAGTGTGTTGTTGCTTGTCAACTAGGATTAGATTGTTCTTCCTAATTTGAGATTATATTTGGATACAGTGAACATTTTTTACTTAACACACACATATTTTGAAATTATAACTATAAATGAAAATGTTCATGTAGTTACTATTTCTATTGATGCTATTATTTTCTATGAATATTTCTCCATGTTTGTTTGTTTACATGCAGGAGCTCAGTTGCAGTTTCCATCTCAAAAGCAATGCAGCACCTGACTGGAATAAAAGACAGTACAATATATATTGTATAAATATATTCATACAGCACTGTGTATTCCACTATTAATATAGCATAAACTCCAAACTCAAAATTCTTATTTAATTCAAAAAGTTTGTTTAACTTAGTGCATGGAACAATAAAAAAACCCATGTGAGTTGGAGGTTGAGAAAAATTGTGAACATATTTGTTCACATTTGGAATAAGAATTAGTTTGTACAAACTCAGATCTCTCAAAACAATGTTGCAATAAATGTATGTACATTAGAGTAAATGTTTGGTCAGGGTGTTTATTATGCATTGTTGCAGAAGTAAGACATGTTCATGGCTTCCGGAGGATTTTTTGAAAAATGTTGAATATGTGGCAACAATCTCCCTGAAGAGTTATGCTTTTTACTGAAAAATGTTTGCTAATTTACCCTTCACGCAGCAAGCCATGCATAACTACATACTTACACGTCAGATTGCTGAATTAATTTTGATGTTCTGTAGATTATTTTATTCAGTTCTTTGGAGCACAGAGTAATGTAGCGTCCCCTCTCCCAGAGGACCATGTCAGTTGTGTCCTCATGTTTATCAAATGACTTACTACGATTCTTCTTCTTCTGATTGCTTATAACATATGCAGGAGCAACAAGAGAAATTATCAGCATTTTTTTTCTCCTTTTTTTTTCTTTGGAAGAAAATACAAAAAACATACAGCAAAGAACTTCACATTAGACAAATCTGAATCGAGAATTTGCTTTTGATTCTATTTGTGTTTATAGTTTATTGGCATTCACATTATTCTAAGATGATTAAATAAATTAGCAAATTCAACATCTTCTGTTAATTTGCTACAAACTGATTTAATAATCATATATCTGAAGAGGAATGATGTGATTGAGCTTGGTCACTCAGTGGGTCTTATTTTCAGTTCTCTTTTTTTTTTCTGTTGTTGACCCACTTTTACCTTGAGAAGCGTAACAAGCATCTGAGGGAAGGGTACCAGAAGAAAACTGTTTTATGTAAATGCAAAAGAAAAAAAACTTCTGTAGCCATGACAACAGTCTCCTGAGTGGATTTCTTCCACCAAGCGAACTTCTCGATCCTGTGCACTTAAGAAGTATGTTTCAAAAAGAGAACCTGAGAAGCTTTTTAAAGACTGATGTATAATTTATTTGTATTTTTCTCCTGCTTCGGAGCTCCTTGAAAGAGTGTCCTGTGTGCGACGTGTTCTGAATCTGTCAGACCATAGCAGTAATGCAGTCATACTCCCACATCTATTTGTTCTCTCTCAATGAGATTGACCCTTTTAAACATGCACCCAGCTGTTCAGTGCCATACGACTGTATTCTAAATCTGTTCCACGCACTTGAAAGGAAAATGCCTCATAGGCATCTTTAATGTCAATCAGTAAAAATTCTGTCCCAATATTTCAGTTTCCATCACATGGCTTAGTTATTTAGATGATATAGGCAGACTCATTGTACTAGATGACAGCTAACAAAGCAAAACAAGTCAAAATTTGAGGTTTTAGCCTCTACTGCATCACTCCAGTAATATTTATTATTTTATTTGGTTAGATTTCTTCACTAGACATTTGTCAGATATTGGTCATGATCAGATGGAGATGTTGACTCTTTACAGACAAATTATGATAAAAAGAAATCTTCTCCAGGTGAGGAGGTGTGATAAATCTGTCTGTTGACAAGGAGCTACTGAAATTAGCCAGAAGTATAAAGTGATAATTAACTTTGCAATAATATTTCCAGTTTTCAGTTTGCTTCAGTAGCAATGCAAGGAGAATTTTTTAATAGATCCAGTTGCAACTGAACTATCAAAAGCAGTTATTTGAAGGTCTAAATGAGGGCAACATTAAAACTTAATACAATGTTTACAGTCTTTTGTATTGCAGAGCTACTTCAGATGTCAACCTGTAGGTTGACCTAGATGACCTTACTAAGTTCTGTAGTCAAACACGTCACGCTTTTATTTCAATTTGACATAGGGTGACATCACTAGTGCTTTTAAGATGTCATACAGAATAAGAGGTCAAGGAATTGGCTTAAATCAAATGTAGTAAGTGTTTTTGTGGTTAAAACGACAATATCAAAACAACAATATATGATTCTGTTGTAAACTTGTTTCCAGCAGGATAGTCATATTCACTATCTGTAAAATGACAGGGATGAGAAAAATATTATCTTAACCCATAGGTATATTGGCTAAAAATACAATAAGATCCAGATTTTAAAATAAACTCATATTTCATCCATAATGTCTGTGTTGACGTCTTTTTTGATCTGAATGGTCCTGACAGCTAGATGGGGCTCAGAAAATTATAGCACATAATCCTAACATGACCCACCAAACTAGGTGTGCTTTTCTAATAGTCATGTTTCAATGGTTGTTTGTTTTTATAATTTGTAAATCGAAAGAATACCTAAATTAAGTCAGCCTTTAAATATTAAGGTTCTCCTCCTATAGGATCTTCTAGCAGTAATTTCTTGTGCTCTGAGTTTAAAGAAATATCATCTTAATGGTAATGAAAGCTTTTAGATTAGCTGCATATGTGACACTGTTATTACAGACCAATTTTATGAAGAATTTAAGTAGACTGGCATGAGGGAAGTTGTATTTTATTGTACCTAAGACTTTGCAGATGTAATCTTATCTCCGAAGCCATCGGTTTCCTCTGTTAATGAGAATGAAAACAATGATCATGTAATGTTAATGCAGTTAAAGTGACTCCCTCTGTGCCATTATTAAAACATTTCAATTATTAAGTGTCTAATGGTCACTGTTAATTCACTTAGCTTCCTGTGAGTGTGACAGGGACCGTACCTCTTGGTTCATCGGAGACGTCCCAAAAGCAATTTACTTCTTAGCATGTCTCCTGAAGACCTGCTCTGTGCCCCTGCCTGTCAAAATTTAACACTTTACTCAGACTGCTCTGGTATGATACATATTGACAAATTGGGTTCATATGAATCATTTAGGCACATCTTTCATTTGTCCTTAATGACAAGCACAGACATCACATTTTTCTTACAATTATTAGCAAAATGTACATTCCCACAGATACTTTTAGTACAAATAAAGAGCTTGATCAATGAGTGGTTTTGCTCAGAGAGGAGTTGGAAGTTGAAGCTCATCAGTTATCTCTTCTTTTACACGGCTGGTTGAGCTGGAGGGGGTTCAGATTAGAGGCACAGCATCTCCACTTGAGACATTAATACCGAGGCAGCCTTGACACAGCCAGGGTTTGGCACCCATATTCGACAGGATTCCTTTGTGTGTTTCAAGAGCCAAGCAGATCATTATTTATTTACTTGTTCCATGGCATGCGATAGGCATTGTTGTTGTTTTTATAAACTAGATTGATGTGATGGGTGGACTAATAGCTAGTAGGTTGCAGATCCAGGATATCAGCTTACATGTTGCTTACAAAGCAGCTGAAGGAAATTAGGTTTTGGAACCTCTTTCTGTCTTTCTTCTTTATTTTTACAAATTTGTTTTTACAAATTTGATTTTACTTCAAGCAGTGACAGAGACATGTTTGCTGTTTCAAGCTTTTGGTTTTACTTTAAAATCACTAATTCTTTTTTTTCAGTGCAGTTCCTGATGTTGGTTTTAGAGTATACAGAAAGCTTGAAAACCAAACATGACTATGTCATTGTTAGGAGTAACTTTATTCAGCAGAACTCCTTGGTTTTGAAATAAATAATTTTATTTGAATATATCCTGTTGTAGCCCGCTCCAGGGATGAATGAAGCACGATCACTAGTCAATTGAATCCATAATTTGACTCAAATTCACTAACTTAATATTTGAAATATCAAACAATAACTTCCCATTAGTGACTAGTAAATCTCCCAAAAAGAAATGCTTTTCATGTATTTGAATTTTTACGGTGCATTTGAAAAAGGTGCTTAATTTTTAGATGCATTATCTGTCATTTTATATTTTGGAATTGCATTTTTTTAAATGAAGTAATTGTTTGTAAGTAAGCAGCCTCTTTACACAGGACGTTTCCAGTGTTGACTATTGGTCATCAGCATTTACCTGTGAAAATGGAAACTATGCTGGACATGGGTTTAATGTTGCTTAAATACACATCCCAAGACTAGTATGCAGAAGTTCAGACAAAAATCTAGTGTAAAACTCTGAATTTGGATTTTAAATATCCCATATGTCATCACTAATTTGGTCTCAGTTGGACACATTTCTGACTCACACACCCATAAATGGGAGAAAAGGTTGTTACACAGGATGAGTCTTCAGTTTAGTTTCTCCAAAAATAGCTACAGACAGCAATCTTGTGAACTAATACTGATATTTATCACAGTTACTTGCAATATTCCTGTTAAGTCATCCCCATATGTACTGCATCTTTTACAAATGAATTACAAAAACAGTCTACAAACCCTGTTCTGTAAATTAAGTACCTAATTCTCAAATCTTAAAACACTTGCTGAGAGCTTAATTGCAGCCATAATAGTTATTAACAATTAAAACATTCTCTGGATACTTGTAAACATTTGACAAGCAACAAAATGGTACAGCAGTTTATCTTCTGAATTAATGATATGAGAGAGTAATTATGGGGGTTGATTCTTCTCGCTACACAGTTACAATGACTTGACCAATTAGCAGTTGCCGTGACAGGTCTTCCAATCTTAATAACCTTGAATAATTTAGATTTCTTTTTAATCATATGCAAATAAGGAGATGAAGCCAATGAATTAATGTTGTACAGTGCAGTGTATAACAATGAGCCGACTCACTCTACCAACAGGATCACATGTTTTGAGGCTTGTGTCACTGTTTGCTCTGTAAAACTGTTTTATCCTGCTACGGTATCTTTAGTACAGTTTTAAATCACTTAACATGACATATATTTATAAGAGTCAGTAAACTGAGAGCGGTTAAGGAAATACTAACTTTTATTTTTGCTATTTTCATTCAAATGACAACACCTGCATTTGGCAATTTCTTCCTCCATATCAAGTTTACAAAAGTGTCTGTAAACATTAAAGTGCAAAGAATTTGCTTGCCATTTAGGGCACATATCTTTTAAAGGTTCATGCTACAAGCACACCAGTCTAGTTTCATTTGAAGAATCCAGTCACTTACCTTTTCATTTCATCCACACAAATATACCCTACTAACTTTTTTTATGAACAAGTAAAACAAAAATGCTATTCAATAGATTTTGAAGATGGTTTCCAATCAAACAAACGGGTGACAGAGAGGCAAAGGTAAAAAATTGGCTGTTTGTATAGTTAATCCAGTCTTGTGTACCCTGTGGCTGTTAGAACAAAGAACAGCATGATTAATGTCTAAAGTTGATAATACAAATTAAAAGAAACAAAATAACAAGAAAAATGCAATAGAAAACACTCCTTTTAACTGCTTGAAACTCCAAGAATAGAGAACAGTGTCTTGGTTTGCAATACTGTTCAGCATTAAAGTTTTTGTTCAGTATATAGGCTTGAATGGCCCCTTGCTGGTTTTAATTCATGTAAAGTTCAGTGCATTTAGGACCTATTCAAAGTGAGAATTCCTGATGAAGAATGTGTTCAAGAACACATCAGAGTCCCCCTATCTGGGATGTTATTGTCTTTGTTGTGCTATATCAGGGCATTTCTGATTTCCAACATCCATCAAGGAGGAACAGGGGAGGTTGGACAGTATGAAAAAGGGCCTAAGAGATTTTATTGTCATTTCAACCATTGATGACTGAACATGTCATGTTAAGGAGCATCAGTGTTAGCTGGAGGCTAAGGCTCAAGCTTGCTCTGAATTGGCTAAGATTGGATTTACACAGCAACAGAAAAAATCCAATTTTTAAATCCTGCACAGTCGCTCTCACAAAGTTTGACCTGCCACAAGAGTGCATATATGTGCCAAACATGGTAGCAGTGAAAGAGGAACGTCTTTCATTCTGTTTCTGTGTAAATGCAGCTTATGTGTCAGGCATGTGGCCCAGAGGTGTGTCAGCTGGTCCCAGGAGCCGGTACTTCTCCTCCAGAGAGGGCTCAGTTGTGCTGCCCTGCAGGTGGATCAATGGCTTGGTCTGCAACAGCACACAACCTCTTCCACGGCCTCGCCTCTCCTCTTGGTTCCTGCGGTTGAAGATGTTTATTCTGTTGTCCAGCTCAGGGCTGGCTTTTTCTGAGCCAGTAGGACTGGGAAGCTTAAGGTTGACAGGGTCCACTGCCAGGCCCTTTTGAGCAAGACAGGAGTCCTCAGAGAGAGAGGAGAGTAGCTCCTGTACAACCATGCTGGGGTCCCTGCAGGGGTCCTGGCCTGAGAAGGAAGGCGGGCAGCAGCGATGGGAGCTGTAGCTCAAACTGAGGTCCTGGGCTGTGCTGCTGCTGCAGTCTGTCATAGATGAACCCGGTGTGTGGCTACTCAGGCTTTGGGGGCGGGCTGTCAGGCTTCCACTGGACCGTGATACGCTGGTGGAGACATCACTTATGGCACTGCCCACTCGCTCCATAGCAAGCATCGGGTTTGACTGGATGGGATTTGGATTGGTGGGGAGGTGAATATCAATGGCTGCCGTGGTGATGACCCGGGCACCTAAACCAGACGCCCCAGCTGCATGAAAGACATTTTATACATTTAGAAAAAGTCAAACAAAACAGATTAATTATGTAATTGTATGACTTGTGCTGCCGAGTGAACGTCTGAGACATTTATTCAGAGTGAAGTTCCTAATTTTGGCGAAAGATAACAGTAAATTTGAGGGTTTGAGTAATGTTATACAAAGGACATCATGAGTAAAGAATTAAGGTTTTTGTCTACCAAATGTCAGGGTAAATGAGATTTGATTTTACATTTAAATATTTATCAAGATTTCCAGCTCTCTGCTGGTCCAACAGCAAACTACTTGCTGCCTCACCAATTTTTTTGCTTTATATGCAGCCAGACCAAAACTATGACTTATTGGCATCATAACCAGTTAAAACACTTGGAGTATCTCCTCCTCTAAACTTTATTTTCTTGTATAAAATGTGCTATAATGTATAAGTGCATAATAATGTATATATAATAATGTGTGTGTGTGTAAGTCACTTACCACTACTTGCCTCACTATAGTACTGGCTGATGTAGTTGTTCATGTCATCACGTACAACTGGATCTGATTTAAAAGAAGAAGAAAGAAGTAAATAAAATTATTATTATTTAAGTTAAAAGAAGTGCTTAATCATAATATCTGAATATGTGGATGAAAAAATATCATGGATGATTTTTTTTTTTTTTTTTTTAGTATTTTCGCATTTCTGGCTTTGTTTTACTTCCTAAACATCCACTCAAGTCCATGCATATTCATAAACTCATCTCTGAAGCAAGCATGTATTTTCTGTTTTTTCTGTCTACAACCTTTCCCTACATATACCCTTGCTGAACAGTGGGTAATGCATCATTTACTAAAGTACCAAATCCATGGTGCAACCAGTGACACAAGATCATGGAATAGAGTTCAGAGCAATCAGTAAAAAACAGATCTTAAACCACCTACAGTAGATAAAAGATTGTTTATTATGCACTATTAATAGACCTAACCATTCTTCATCTCTACTTGCTAAATGTCACAATATGGATTGATAGATATCTTGAGAGTAAACAATCACAACAATAATGATATTCATAATATTCACTATACCATTAATTTTCCCTTAATATACTAAAAAGTTAAAGGATGCCCATTATCCCCATAACTGTTTCCACTCTTCTTTGAACATATGGCTGTAGTAATCATACTGCTGTAAAATAAACTTGTATGCAGATGATATTCTATTATACATCACAGACTCTCTACTGTTTCCTCTAACTGACCATAAAATTCAAAATACTTCCGGCTCTGATTCCTTCTTTTCAGCAATCCACAAAGCCACACAATACACGCATAAACAGACACACTGGAAGTGTTGTTGGGTTTACTCACATCTGTTCTGTGCTGTAATATTCTGCTCTGCTATCCATTTCCTGTACTGTATCAAATCTGCCTGATGTGCAAAATATGTATTTTGTCCCTGTTATTACTATTAATACATTGTTATCACCGTTTTGATTGCACTGTATGGTTGTTTAAATTTTGGACAGGACATAAAAAGTTAAATTTTTAATATAGTGTGACTATAGAATGCACCAAACATTGTAATAATATAGCAGGAAGTCACACCTCAAATTAGAGTTAAATATAATGTGACGGATAAATGTTCCTTAAATTCTGAGTGGCAGTGACTGTACTTGGTGTATGTGGACTTCACACCTTTTATCTGTAGGTACTTTGGTCTATTCCAATACTAACTGCACAAACTAGTCCAAATGGAAAATATCTCTTATGTTTACAACATAATATTGACAGAAAGGACCTCTGCCCCAGGCCACAGGTGCTTTATAGGCAAGTTGTAAGGATCCTGCACTGCTTCGCTGTGCATTAGCTGCACCCTAGTGCACCAGGAATAAACTGCGACAGGGACAGGGTGGGGTTGGTTTCAAGGATGAGAGAAATGGGCGAGAATGAGAGAGATAGTGGGAGCTCTTTGTTCAGGCAGCCATCCCTCCAGTGTAGCAGGCCTCAGTGTGCATGGTGAATGGCTGCGATCTGTTATGCTCTTCTGCTCGCTTGATTGGTCTTGAGCTCACTGTCCACCGGCTGAGTGCGAACCCAGAGTACCCTGAGTGCTAGCCCCTGTCCCCCGGGACATGCTGCAGACTCTGATGGGTAATTTCATTTATTTTTCAGTCTAAAATATTAATCCCTGAGCCACCCCTGGAGAGGAAGCATTGCACTCACTAAAACAAGACTGAGACAATCACTCCACAATTAATAACACATGAGTCTTATAGGAAAAAAGAATGGGCTGTCCAGCATACATAAAAGGCTTTCCTCCTCGTTCTGTGACAGCCAAGTTACCAGGCTGTCATCTCTCTGTGTAAAAGGAGAGGTGACATGCTGAGGTCCTTTTAGTTCAAATCTAAACTATAATTTTTATGGGTGAAGTATCAGTTTTACACCACTACACGGTCAAGTAGTATGAGAGTAGACCCCAGGAAGATTAGCAACCACTGCAGCTAATGCTAATGCAGATACATTTACTGAACAGTTACCGATTATTTAAAAGTAAAAAGAAACAGACTTTGATTTTATGACATATTTATCTCTTGGTTTGCAAGATTCATATATGCTCCAAATAGGCTCCTTAATATCTTAAAACATATGTTTACAAGGTGTTGTGCTTGGACAATTTGGTAGATATAGTAGTGTAATTTGAAATGTTCCTTTAAAACCAAACCTACCTATATTTCCTGGCAGCAATAAAACTGTTCTACTGTTAACTGTTCTGTCACTACAATCCTCTTTCCGCATCTGAGAGAAAACTCCACTGGCTCATTGATTAATTGTCACTGGATGTTCTTAAAAATCTACATGGTTTGGTACTTTGAAGGTGGCATAACCCTTTAATCCCCTGAGACATTAATTCTTATGAAGGCCACTACCTTGATAA
Organism: Thunnus maccoyii; assembly: GCF_910596095.1. Taxonomy (NCBI): domain Eukaryota; kingdom Metazoa; phylum Chordata; class Actinopteri; order Scombriformes; family Scombridae; genus Thunnus; species Thunnus maccoyii. The sequence continues at coordinate 15,447,933 of NC_056533.1, read as the reverse complement.
GAGTTCTTGATAGTTTGATGGCACCCTGTAGGTGAGAGCGAGAGTCCATTGAGGCAGTGTGTGCAATATTTGGCAATACAACCAAACCTGACTTGATTTGAGGTGACCTGACTTGAGCTGAGCCCCATGGCCTAGGCCTAAGTGCTCATCCCAGTGACCATGTTTCTGTAAAAAGCCCCACTTTTTTCTGAGAGGCAGATTTCCCACTATGCCCTTGGGGTAATATTGTGGCCACTGTGGAGCCTCCTGGTGCCCCATTGTGGTTTGCAGGTGAAGGGGGAACAGATGTTGACAGAGGCCCACTCTCTCCTAACAAGGCCCAATGCACAGAGCACTCTGTACCTGAAATAGCCCATGTGGTCTGGGCTGGCTAGGTTGGCTTCGCTGTGAGGGGGGTGGTAAGAGAGATAGTTGGGGCATGACAGAAGCCCATCCAGGCTGACGTAGTGTCAGAAAACATGCTTGTTTTCTCCAGAATTCACCAGATCCTAAAAGCCTTTTTGCCCTCATATTGATCCCACAGTGCCTGCGGTCAGATGGGTGTCGTGTGTGAGGCTAAGAGCTTGGCCTCGAAGATGCTCCAGGGCTACTGCTCCAGATTAACTGTACACTGCTCTGCATCCAGTTCACCTGATGTTACACTGTTAGGGACTTTTTGTTCCACATAATTATGTACATGCTTTATGCTGCTCTTCTCTCCTGGTTTGTCATGCTGCTTTCTCAAGCAAACACAGCATCTGACATAATGTATATTCAAATAAGCAATATTTTTGAGGCTTAGACAATTTGGTAGATATGGCAATTTAAAATTTTCCTTTCAACCAAATCAATCTTTATTTTCTGGTTGCAATAAATCCCTTCTAATGTTGACTGTACTGTTGTAGTACTGTGTACTCTGTCACATCTGAGAGAAAGCTCCTACTTCATTAACCAGCTTGCTGCAGGTAATTTTGGAACTTGGGAGAAATTTTGGAGCCACAATTTGTAGCAGAGGGCATTAAAGACATGTTTTAGTTTGTATACTCTTCATGGCATAACTGTAAGTATGTCTTACTTCAATTGCTTTACATTTAAGTTCATTTAGCCTCAAAATGCATCACAAACTCATATGATATCCGCAGTTTCACCAAAACAGTTTAAGAGCCCATTTCTAATATCCCACAACTCAGTCCTTAAAAACAGTGCTTTAGAAACTATACCATACCTGCAGTAGCATGGGGCTCCCTGGGGTTTCTCTGGCCGCCCTCGTCATCAGACTCCCCGGGAGTCAAGCCTTCTACAACTTGAAAACTCCTGCCCTGTTTGCCCCATACATGGTGGATCTGCATGGCTGCTTCACGCTCCGCCGCGAGGTCCAGGTCCTGCTGGGCCAGATGGGCCCTCAGCTGCCTGATCTCAAACTGGAGATGTTTGGTGTGTGTGATTGTGCATGTGCATAGAATAAGAGAGAAATAAGGAATGAAAGGAGTGTGAAAGAACAGTCAATGTAAAAAGGGATTTTAAAAAAGGATGAGTGAGGAATTTGAGAATGGAGATGAAAAAAGTAAAAGAGCAGAGGGAATGCCAGTGAAAGAAGATGGAGAACAAGAAAGGATGGAGTGACAAAAACACAGGATGAGGTGAAGGGGGAGAGAATAAGTGATCTGCATATCTTTCGACACTAAGAACATCACAAACACTGACAGTAATACACATTTTTAAAATAAACATAAATTATATTTTACACAATCTGTGGAGTAATGTAGAGTAAGTAAATAACTTTATTTATATAGCACCTTTCAAGAGCAGAGGTGTCACAAAGTGCTGCACGGAAGAAATAAAGCATAAACATACATACAGACATAAAACAATAAAAAAAACAATAAATAGAAAATAGAAAAATTACACAAGGGCAAGTCTGAACAAATGGGTCTTGAGCTGATTTTTAAAGGTGTCCACAGTGTCCACAGATCTTAAATCCTAAGGGAGAGAGTTCCAAAGTTTAGGAGCCACAACCTCAAAAGCACAGTCTCCTTTAGTTTTAAGCTTAGATTGAGAAACAACCAGCAAACCCTGATCAGAGGACCTTATAGACCTGCTGGTGACATACAGTAGGGCTGCATTAGATCTCTAATGCAGGCAGGTGCCTGACTGTGCAGAGCTCTATGTGATCACAAGAACTTTGAATTCTGCATTCTGCATTTAATGGGGAGCCAGTGAAGAGCAATCAGAATCACATGAGACCTTTTGGAGGACCTGGTCAAGAGTTTAGTAGCAACATTTTGGACCACTTGTAAATGATCCTGGGATCTTTTGCTGAGGCAGGTGAAAAGGAAGTCACAATAGTCTAGACGGGATGATATAAATGCATGAATTAACATTTCTATCTCTGCTTAAGACGCAATGAGCCTGAGCTTTGAGGTGTTTCTCAGCTGGAAAAAACAAGAACGAATCAGACACTTGACATGTTGGTCCAGAGTCAGAGTCTGGTCCATAGTGACATCTAGATTTCTTATTGAGGATTTAACTGACAACGTAAGAGACCCAACACCATCGTCTATCTTAGGGACAACACTAGGAGGGGCAGAAATAAAGATTACAGTTTTTTCTGCATTTAACTATAAGAAATTATCAGCCATCCAGTTTTTTGCAGCATTTAGGCAGTTATTTAAAACTGTCAATTTAGCTACATTTATTTAACTAATTATTTAATTTAGCATAGTGAAAAACAAGGTTAATTGCTGGTGAACGTTTTTCAATATTACTCCGAGTACTAATTATTTACAGGGTAATTTGCATAATAATGATGATTCTCTGTCTTTATTTCAAGATTTCACATCAAAGCATTAATAAGAAACCACTGCAGCAGTAAACCTATTCAAATGAAGCAAATACAAAGTAAAAAATAATAATAACACTGTAGTAACAACTTTTACAAATTATACACATTTATAGAGAACTTTGGTTGCACAAGAATCTGTGGAAGGATCTGATCATTTTCTTATGATACTTTATTTCTTTATTTTATTTATGTTTTGTCATTTGAGAGTGAAATCTTTATCAATATTTATTGAAGTCTGCATTTTCCAGGTAGTTAGAGGGTGCTCTGAGGATTCATGATAAAATGTGGGGAAAGAATGGACCAGTTTGTTAGGTATTGCTGCCCTCCTCTGGTTGTAGATGGATTGACAGTTTCTTACTTGGCCAAGTAAATATGTGTTTGTGTGGCCTTGATCAGACTGTTAGTGTAGGAAATCATTTCATGATAAATCTACAGACTGCTTTTATCAAACAATTAATTGCTATATGACTATAAATTCATTATAGATGGGCCATAAAGCAGTTAGAAACTTTACAATTAAAATGGAATTATTTTAATATTGACATGCACGTATATAGGTTGTGTGAATACTATATGTGCAAGCTGACTTTAAAGATGTATTCTACTCAAAAACCATCTTTTGAGTATTAAACATACCCTGTAATCAGGTTGTTAAAGTTTGTAGTTTCGTCCATCATGGAGAACATTGGTTACAAATGGATTCCAATGGTGTCCAAATTTCAAAGCTTAAAAAAGTGTTAAATAGTCCATAGAAACTTTTCAAACTACTCCTTCAGCATACTCCACTTACCCTCTCTCTACCCACATGCTGTATGTTGCAAACCCATATTTTTGCCAAAATACAGCAAAAAGCTCAACTTCTCTTTCAGTCCTCTCACAGAATCATGTCAATGTTTTTAGTAGTCACACATGTTGTTTTTGCATGAGGGCCCACCTCCTGCTCTTGTTATAGTATATAAACTCAGTTTGGACAGGCTATGCCTTATATTTTCTTCTCTTTATGTTACCTTACAAGCTAATGTTGTGGGTAAATCTGATGTGTATGAAGAACTGCAGCCTGGCAGAAAGGCTAAATGAAAGGGGCCTAGGTACTTACAGCCTGTTCCTGGCAGATCTGAGTGAGACGTTCCAGCTGCTCCTCTCTCATAGCCTTGGTCTTCTCACACTGCTGTATTTCCAATTCCATCTCAACTTTGACTTGTAGCACATAAGCTAAGATGGAAGCAAAGAGAGGAAAAAGACAGGGAGACATGGGCCATTAAAATACATGAGTGAATGGTCTGAAAATGATAACCAGGTATTAAGATTTACAGAGACATAAAATATTTTTAGGTGAGGAAACTGTGGTTAAGATACTTATGGTAAAATACATAAATTTCTGTCATCACATATGCAAATCTCATTAAATTCTAGTAACCAGTAACTCTATACCCATACTGAATGAATTCAGCAAGGTGCTGAAAATGTTCCACAGGGAAATTGGTTTGTGCCGACACGAAAATGTCACATGGTTTCAGTAGATGTTCAGTCCAAGTTTGCACTGTGAACACCATATTCCACGTCATCCAAAATGTCTCTACTGAGGTAACATCTGTGGCCTGTGTACAACATCTAGAAAAACTAAAGTCACAGTCCTGGAACACTTGATGATTGAAAAGATGGACAGGGCTCAAATTTTTGACTTTCATTTTTCAAAACAAAAAAGGTTGCCTCTTTATTTTATGTCATTTATTTTTTATTTTTCATTTTAAAAAAGCAACAAAAATCTATTATGCAAAAATCAGATACAATATACAGAAATTATTATTACAATTTTAAAAATATATATTATTATTTAATTACTTATTATTAATTTATTGTTAATTTTTATTATTTATTTAAATTATTATTAATTATTATTATAGCACAAATTCTGCTTATTGTTGTTTTAGTTACTTTAAGCAGTTCATCTGCAGGTTCTGTAAATTGGTATCTTAACTTTTGGTGACCAGAAGCATCTTCTAAGCTGTCACAGGGCAGCTAATTTACCATAAAACACAATCACAATGTCTTCTAGGAGCAGTATGCAACAAATTTTGGATGTTTCTGACTGACATACTGTAAAATCCATTGAAAATCATGTTAACTGTTCTGCACTTTTATTTTTTAAGTTATTTTCTAGAAGAATCCTTAAAAAAGCAAAAACAATGAGCCTTATGCACCATGGACATCAAGATATCTAACTGTGCACGGTCAGCGATAACATGTAGCCACAGTATCCTGTACTCAAATGATACTCAAATGCTAGTTTGCATACCAATATGGATATCCTTCTACTCGTACAGTTTTTGTGGTCACATGGCCATCTGAGCTTCATCCTCGTGTTGCTGGTTGAACCACTCTTCACCTTTCAGTGATAAACAATAGTGTGATCTGACATGACCTTCTTCCTACTAAAGTGTTGAACTGAAGTGTTGCCAGCATACTTTGACCAGCCTTGAATCAATTTCATCAACTCTCACCATCACTCACCAATATTTTTTTCACACAAAGATGCAGCTGATTGGTTGTTTTTGTTGTTGCTGCTGTTTCTTTTAATAAATGTATTTGATAAATGATAGAAAATATAATGTGTCAAAATATCTAAAGGGCAGACAGGCTGGAACTGATACATTTCGCACAAAATATCCCATATCTTGTCTTGGTCAATTAGTAACTGCACTTACAATCTGTCTGCATGTTTTATTTATACATGACACACTTTCTGGAGTAGGATGAGAAGGTGTACCTAAAAAAGGATACTGAGAGTAAATTTGGATACTTGTTGTCGTCACAATTGGCAGACTATCAGTCCCTCACACCTCTCAGCCATCACATTTGTAAGACAGCCACATGCTGTCTCACATGGTAACATTATGTATCCTGGTGGAATAAAGATAAAGAGGTGAAACAAACAGTTATTATACTAGTCCTATCTGTAAATCACTGGTACCGTTGCTGTGATTGTGGATCTGAACTTTTATGAGACTCTTCTTCTGGCTTTGTTAAAACACTGACAAGAAAATGAATCAGCCTTCCCTGTACAAAGGGGGGCAGCAAAGCACACAACCATCACCGCATGCTCCTTGTATCTATTTATAGTCTTGTTGGCAATCACACATCACAAATGGGGGGACAGCAGATTAAATCAGTCCAGTCAGAATTCAAACAAGCATGAAGCGTTCAATCAGAAATTTATTATTTTGCTATAAAATGTGTTGTAATAATGCATTTATGTTCCTGTATCTTATATCTTCGTCAGTGTGTGTTTGCAAGCATAGTTTCCCTGTATTTCAATACTGATGTATTGCAAAGACCAACTGACCAATTAGGCACTGGTGTCTCATCTAGCTATGTTTATTGTCCCATTTTGTATAATATATCACAGTTCTTATTAACATGTATATATACTGCACAACTTTTACTTGAATGGCAAATACAGCTGACTTTCGTGTGATGGCTTTGTGCAAAGCATCACCATTATTACAGCTAGCAAAAGTTTTTTTTTTAATGTATTCATGCTTATTTATACAAAATGAACATGAACAAATACACCACAGATGGGTTCTGAAATCAGTGCAGAAGATGGAAAAGAAGATGTCCAAGGCATTTACAAAATGATTTAAAAATAAACATTTAAAATCCTTCATCTACTGTATTTAAAAGAGGAAGTGGTCGCATGTCGCAGCTTCCCCTGCTGCTGAATGGTGCCCATTGCAGCCACAGGTTGTACAACCTCTGGACACAGCCGCGTTGGTCACTCTGTCTGACCGGGCTGATCATTCTGACCTCCTTCCCACCTCTAATCTTGCTGTGTAGAGCAACTACAGAGACCCTGAGTTCCTTTTAATTGGGGATTCAATAATCAGGTTTGTGGAATTACTGAGGGGAATTACCTACTGTTTTTCCGGTGCCAATACTTTAGATATTATTGAAACCATCCCTCCTGTCCTAGACCGTCATCCCACTGTCTGTGCTGTTATTGTTCATATAGGTACAAATGACATTAAGCTCAGACAATCTATAAAGCTTCAGCAGAACTTTGAGCTCCTTGCAGAAACAATTGAAAGTCTGGGTAAACAGTATATCTTCTCCGGACCAATTCCCATACTGAAGAAAGGCTGTCAGTGGTTCAGTGGTCTTTATGGCGCTAACCAGTGGCTGCAGAATGTTTGCGTTGCCACTGGTTACAGCTTCATCAGTCATTTTGATTCCTTTTGGGCAAGGAGAGATCTTTTCAGAAATGATAACCTTCACTCCAATAGGAGGGGCACAAGCCTGTTGGAATCTAGACTTATCTCTCACATTAGTAGTCCATCAACTGACTTACTATCCCCACATAGACCACCTAATCCTGGCCCTGTATCTGACATCCCAGTACTCCTCAATAACAGGCCACACACTCATCTACCTCATAGATCTGTTAACATGGATAACCTCTCCCTTGTTCACTGCAGCCGCACTGTCACGGCTAATAATCAATTAGAGCACATTAGCTTTGCTTTGCTCAGTGTCAGGTCACTATGGCTAACAAATCTTTTATATGCAATGATCTCATTACTCCTTACAATATTGACCTTTTCCTGCTAACAGAAACGTGGCTGTATGATGGTGACAATGTTCCTCTTGTTCAATACTCCCCACCAGGTTATACTTTCTTAAATGAACCCAAAATAACCAGACGTGGGGGTGGTTTAGGGGTGTTATATAAATATAGCTTTAAGGGTTCTAGATCTGATCTTGGTTTATTCTCTTCCTTTGAAATTTTGTCTTCTGCTTTGAAAGGGTCAACACAAATTCTCTGTATTTTAGTATATAGGTCACTCAAGTCCACTGTAGGTTTTAAAGAAGAATTTTCTAAACCTCTGTCTATTGTTATGCCTTAATATGATAATGTTCTGATTCTATGAGACTTTAATGTACACGTATGCTGCCCTGAGAATTCCCTAGCTTCAGACTGTTTAAGTGTGATAGATTATTTTAATCTTGTTCAGGCTCCAACTGAAGCTACACACAATAAGGGCCACATCCTGGACCTGGTTTTATCTTCTAGTTGTTTACTGAATAACGTGCTATGCAGGGAAATTGGGGTTTCTGACCATAAACTTATTTTGTTTAATACCTCATTTTCCAGTACCATGAGCTGTGATGCAGAACCCACTTGCTCTCATTTTTTCAATTCATCCTCAGCAGGTAAATTTTGCCAATCCCTGGCCTCTGACCTCCAGCTCTGCTCCTCAATGAACACCTCGGCTATTTTAAATTCTTTTAATTCCACTTGTGTAAATATCTTAGATAATATTGCTACTGTTAGGCTTGAAAAGCCTAAAATACCATCTCAGCCCTGGCTTAACAATTAAATCTGTTTAAGGAAGAGAACTTGCCGTAATGTTGCCAGAATGGAAATGGAGGGCTATAAAACTTTCCACCCACCTTGAAAGGCTAGGGATCTCATGAAAATTTTTAACATGGAAGTTAAAATTGCACATACTAATTATTTTTTGGATCTTATAACATAAACGATTCTTTGATATTATCAGCCACCCCACAAACCCTCACCTTCTGTTTATTGAGCCCTCAGTTGATAAATCTGAGGAGTTTTATCATTTTTCTCTAATAAGGTTCAAGCTGTTTGAAATGCAATTATCCTCCTTTCTCAAACGCTCCCTAACCTCTGCTATAAAACACTTTGCACCCTGCTACCATTTAAGTCAGTCACTACTAACTATCTAACCAATGTTAGTACTAAAATGAAATCATCCTCTTGTTTCATTCTTCCAACTCACTTCTTTAAAGAAATATTTCATTCAGTCTCCACATTTGTCCAGCCATTATAATCCATCTCTTGATCCATCCTTTTTAAACAACTTCCGCCCAATATCTAAACTGCCATTCTGGTTAAGCTCTTGGAAAAAATAGTTGCTAGGCAGCTCATCGAACATATAAATGGCAATGGGCTCTTTGATGAATTTCAGTCAGGGTTTAGGGTGGGTCATAGCACTGAGTCAGTGCTTCTTAGAATTCTTAATGATATTCTTTGAGCAGCTAACAATGGCCAAACATCTGTGTTATTGCTTTTAGATCTTACTGCAGCTTTTCATACAGTTGAGCATGTGATTTTAATTGAACATCTTAAGCATTGGGTTGGCATATCAGGTACAGTTTTAGATTGGTTTGATTCCTATCTTTCTAATAGGAAATTCTGTGTGGCCATTGGTGACTTTAATCCTCCACCTCCCATTTCTCCTATGGAGTGCCTCAAGGGTCAGTCCTTGGCCCTTTATTATTCTCCCTTTATATGTCACCTCTAGGTCAAATCTGTCTGAAGTACAACTTCAGTTTCCATTTTTATGCGGACGACTCACAGATTTATTTCTCGTTTGACTCCAACAACAAAATACAATCCTGTCTTACAGATGTTAAAAACTGGCTCACTCAAAACTTTTTTTCAGTTAAACTCGGATCAGAAGCCTTTATCATAGTTTCAGACCCCTCTAACAAGCACTTCTCCTCTTACTTATTCTCTCTATCCTGTTGCATCAAAACCCAGTGCAGAAATCTGGGTGTTATCTTTGATAACAAACTAAACTTTGACCAGCAGATGAAGTTAGTGGTTCAGTCATGCTTTCTGTAACTTCATAATATCTCAAAAATTAGATCTTTTTTATCCACTGGGAATCTGGAAACTGTCATCCACACTTTCATTACATCCTGCCTAGACTACTGTAACTCACTTTAGTCCTTTCTCACTCAATATAACCTCTCCAAACTTCAACTAGTTCAAAATGTTGCAGCAAGACTACTCACAAAATCCATTAGAAGATTCCACATAACGCCTATTTTAGCATCCCTACACTGGCTACCCATACATTTTAGAATTGATTTTAAAATGTTAATGATTACTTTTAAAGCATGTTTGATGTTGGCCCCTGACTATATCAATGACTTACTAACCCCTTACGAGCCTGAATGCAGCCTGAGATCTGAGCCTGAGAGGTCTGTTAGTAATTCCTAGGTCAAGGCTAAAAACCAGAGGAGACAGAGCCTTTGGAGTCAGACCCCACGACCTGCCAGAGGAGATCAGGCAGGCTAGACTGTGTTCCTTCTTTTAAATCTCTTAAAAATGCACTTTTTCAGAATTGCTTTCTCTTGAATTGGTTATTCTTCCATTTTTACTTTACTTGATTTACTTTTACTCTGTTTTGTTAATTCACATCTCACTTGTCATTATTACTGTAGCAATTCTACTTTTTTTTAATTTTTATCTGGCCATTTCTCTTGTTTTCTGTCTTTGTCAAGCACTTAGTAACTAATTTTTGAAAAGTTCTACATAAATAAAGTTATTATTATTACGATTACTATTATTACTGTATTTCTCTTGGAAAATACAGTGCATTTTGGTCAAGCTACAAGAATAGCAAACCAAGCTACCTAATTCATTGTGCAGCAAATTGTTTTGAAATACACTCACTGAAATAACAATTAAGCCACCTATTTCCTTTTTCTTCTTCTTAGAGATTGATATTTCCCACCTGATGTATCACTTTGCAAATAAATTCAACTCAGTTTTTCCACACCTCATAAATGTGCTGCAGTTCACTCCCTTTGTATTCTACTCCCATTGGACTGACACAAACATTGCCACTATATACATCAAGCTAATTCTGTGAGAGACTCAATCTCTCTCCTACAATAACAGAGCCGGTCCCTCAGCCGTGCATTTATTGTTTTCAGTGTGATTTTTTTCCTCTGAGGTGTGTTGCTGCCAGCCTAACAAGAAAACTCAATCACTCACAAATATCAAACCCAACAGGTCGAGGTGTGCGGCAGGAAAATCAAGAGTTCATGCAATGGAAACCAGCACTGCAGCTGCATGTTAAGAAGCACATCGCTCCAAGGAGTTGTGCTCCTGCTCAGTGTGTTTCACCAGAGTAAATCAACCACACTGAATGTTGTATTGTATTACTAACCTGAAATGTTGTTATGAAGTGTTCAATATATTTGGTCCGTCAAAGAATTTATTCAGGTATGACTAAGAGACTGCATTAAAGCCATCCTGAATATTTCTATTTCAGATCTTCTGTGTGTACAAAAAGAAGTATATAAAATTTGTATTCCTCATTGAGGCTGAATGAGTAGAACTTTTTTGTCTATTAGGAAATATGGAATTGCAGGTAATTGTTTAGTACAGATTTAAGGGGACATATTCTGGAAAACAAGCCTTTGCTCCTCTACTTTGTCTCACTGAACATGAACACATTGCGCACTGAGTTCCTGTGTGGTTTGTGTGCAGCTGATCCTGTATGCAGTCAGAGGGCCGTGGTGAGGGTGACCTCCGAACAAATATCGAACCGGTCTGCATTAGCATAGAGGAGAACAACCACTATATTCATTATGGCCTCTCTGAATCTACTTAACCAGACCCTTTCAATCGATACAAGTTAGAGTAGCAGAGTGGCAGCAATTTACTCTGAGGGATGATCAATAGCTATATTGCTCTGAATAGTAAATCATTTGTATAATCATGGAGAGAACAGGGTCACTTGGCTCTTTCGAGAGCAGCTGATTTTTATGCATCTGTGTGATCCTATTAAGTTACGAAAGATTGAGTATTTCCCTGAGTTGGTCAACAAAATTAATTTGTCCCATATTATACCCTCTTGATAAGACAACGTTGGTGGACACAAGGTTTTTGCCTGCCTCACCATCAATGATCCTCTTGACCCTCCAGATGCGTAGTGTGATGATGAGGCTGATGGCATCCCAGGGGCTGCTGGGCCCGTTAGCCACCGTGGAGGCCACCATGGGGGCCAGGGACAGCACGATGACAGCACCATCAAACACCTGAGGAGACATACACACAAGTGCTAACAAAATTCAAACACTACCCCTGGTGGATTTGGATGGATTGAAGTTTATTAATCTATACATGTATACTATATAATGTACAGTAGGTTGTTTTACATGTAAACCTAAGTATATAATATAGAAACAGGTATCCAAATTAAAAATAATATCTGACATTGGCAAAAATTCAAAACTTGGCATGAAGATCTGCCAATAAACACAGAATGCCAGCACAAACCTCAACTTTGTTCTCTATGTAGTCCCAGATCCCGAGCACTACAATTCTGAAGACAGTCTAAGACAGACAGAGGGAGGGATAAATGAAGGCATTAAAATAGATAGGTGAGAGAGTATGCTGGTACATATAAAAAGCTCTTGTGATATTCTCAGTCTTTTGAGCTGCCATCACATCCAACAACCTAAGTCAAGATGTGTGAACACAGACTAAAAACAGCGAGCAGGCCTGTGCAGTACAGTTTTCCTACTCATATCTTAATCTCTTTATTTCTAAATACTGATAGATAGAATGATAAATATGCAAAAATGCAAAATTGGAAGCTAGACTCATTGAAAATAGAACAAAAATTAAAAAGAATAACTATTTGATTAGTGTAAAATAGGTTGAAGCTACAGAAGAGTAAATTCATGTACACATATAATATTATTCGTTTGCCTTTCACACATCACAGATACAACACAGAGATAGAGAACAGTCTTTTTAAAGCGTTTACAGCTAATTTATTGCATATAATAATCCACTTTGATAAAGCTACATTTTGTAACAAATCTGTTCCCTCACACTGATCTTTGACCTACAAAAGGAGGGTGCAACGCTTGTAATCTGATCACCTATCAAATTCTAGATTGCACTCCACAAATGTTGTCAGATGCAGGGCCCTTTGTTGAGCAGGGCCATTGATTTACACTCCAATTAGCATGGGGTGTCATGTACAAGTGGTCCTGCTAATCCATCATCTGGAGCGCCTGTTGGACACCAGTGCCGGTGTCAAATGAGAAGTGCAGGGGCTCCACCCACATGTTAGAATCCTGTTCTCTTATTGGTGCAGAGGGACCAGCTGGTGATAGACTAAATCTATCTAACACCATTCCCCGATGACTCTTCTTCTATGATGTCAGTGGGCGAGGTGTTTGGATGGATCGTATCACTGTAACCCCATCCCCACTGCTCATTAAGCTCAGCTTTAATTATTGCTATTGCTGGCTCACTGGTAATTAATGTTTGGTTTAGGGCTTTGGGGCTGAGGCAGTCAAGGTAATTGGTTTGCACTGGAGTAGAGGCCAAATTCTCCCCTCTCCATTTTGTTTTTCACAATTCCAGAGTGACAATATAAGAAATTATTTTATCAAACAGTGGCTCAAATTTTATTAAGACTAATTACAATTATGGTTTAAACAATAGACATTTTACTAGCCATCCAGCCTAGTATTTCTGAAGCTAAAGCTAAATCCTGACTAGCCAAATGAACAATAATGAGAATCAAATGGCAACCACCTACTCTAGTTCCCTTAGGCCTGTACCTGGTGGGCTTTGCTGGAGATAGGACATAATCAGAGTTAAAGAAAGTTTTGTTTTGAGCAATTCAATTATGAATTCATGCTGTACCAGTCAAAAGTTTAGATACACTTTCAACTGTGTCCAAACTTTTGGCTGCTACTGTATATACATTTCACTCAAAACCAAAAATGTCAACCTCAGAGTGATGCTAGAGGAAGAGTCAGGGGATCACCAAAGTCAGTGGGATATATCCTCATGAAAACATAAAAGTCTAAAAGCCAAACTTCATGACAATACATCCAATAGTTGTTGTGATATTTCAGCCTGGACCAAAGTGGTGGCCAGGCAGACCGACCATCATTTCCTACAGTAAAGCCACGACACTAACGTGGCTAAAAAGAAATGCAAAATGTCAGTCCAAATATCAGGGCCTTTGTGCCCCTGATGTACTCTTGTGAACTTATAACATCATGTAAGAGACCAAGAGCAGAGAGATAGGAAAATAATAAATCTTTCAATATGAAAAAAGATTTTTATTAAAGGTGGTACCAGAAATAACATGTAACCCACACAGACAAACACGTTACCTCTGAAAAGAAGAGTGACAGGATGATAAGGCTGATCCAGTGGATAATGCTGGCAAACTGGAAAGCATTGGAAACTGTAGAGACAAGAAATGGGACAAAAGTTAACTTTCAAAGCTCTACACACACTCTGCTTATTGTTATTTTAGTTACACAACAACAAAATTTAAAAAGCAGTTGTTTTATTTCTCTTTGTGTCTTAGCTTGTAATTTGTGAAAGAAATTGTGTCTTGACATTATGTTCATCAGCACTTTAGCTCTTTCCATATCTTCCATCCTTTATTCAACAGTCTCAACCTGTATCTACACCACTAATCTCTCTGTGCACTCTCTCGTCACTCCTGCCCTATTGCTCACTTCTCTATTTGTCTTGCTGGACAGGCAGTGGACAAACCACTAGATCACAATAGATCTGAAGTGACTTGAGTCCCGCAGTCCCCACAGTGAGACTCAGGTATCATCAAAGCAGAACACTGGCCAGTAATCGATGGAGATGTGTGCCTGCTGCCATTGACAAGAGACTGGGTTCATTATCACCTCTCTCCATCACTCTCCATCACAAGCATTTACCACCGTGCACCACCAGCTCCTCTGAGACTGGCAAGACTAAAGACAGCGGTGATGGAGAGTGTGGACACCAAATGCATACACATGATTGTTTAATTTAATATGGACATCATTTCAGGTATGCCATGGCTATAACACATATATAGTGTACAATAAATCACATGACTGTTCTGATGTTTTCAATAACACTTACTCATGATGTATAGAGTAGAGTATGTCACTGGCACAGCACTCAGTACATTCTACTTCATATAGTAGTCATATTCACAAATAATTTAGGGTCCTCAGCTCACTTGATTGTAAATGTTTTTGAAGAAAACACCTCGGATCTTAGTTTAAGGAGATCCTTCTTGTATTTTATTATTTCAATCAGGGTATAATGAATTTAAAACATTTATAATAGTCCAAGAGGCAATGTTGCAAATCTACTTTGCCTGTAAACTTCACATTTTGCATGTCAGTCCCTTCTCCCTCTCCCCACGCTTCCTGTCTAGTTCTACTGTCTCTATCAATAAAGGCTAAATAATAAAAAAAGATTTACCTGTGACAAATAGCTAAGTAGACGTACACTGAGTGATGGGTAACTTTATTAATGACACATGTTGTTGATATTTGACAGCAGGTAGGTCACAGCATAGGAGCAGCACCAGCAGAGTTTAGTAAGGATGCAGTTTAATGCTCAAGGACACTACATCACTGAACTCCCCACAGCTCCAGTGGAGCTGCTCCTGCAAGTTGCACTGGATGCCTCCCAGGTGTTTATGAATGTTACACTGTATTGCTGGAGAAGAATATGCATGCTTAGTAGACCTTTCCTTGGCTTAAAAAAACAGAAAAAAAGTGTAATAAAAATAAATAAGTTAGCAGTCATGCACACTATTTACATTGTAGGAGTTTGGTGTCTATGAGCAGCTCCAAAGACAGGAAAAGCACCACCAGGATGACACAGGCCACCAGGATACAGTTGAAGCCAGCACTGAGCAGACAGACCTGCCACAGGGCCACTCGACGGCCGCAGCATGGCTTCAGCCAGTTGGACCTGAGGAAAGAGAGAACAAAGAGTAAGGTGTATTTTTTTCATAAGATAAAATAGATCAAAGCAGTATTTACAATATTTATTTACATTTCTCTATTTTTCTACATGACACACAAAAAAGGAGGTGCGTCATGTCAGAAAATTACTAATCTGGGATCAAACACTGGATTTTCCAAATTACAGATTATTTTAAACAAGATAATAATTCGTCTTTTAACTGAACGTATTCACACTATGGATGTGACAAATGACCCCCAGTGAAATAATAAGCAGTATTTAGTCTGATCCGGATATTTGAACTCCCTGACATGGCCAACAGAGGGTAGTAGTTTACAAAGGTGATGTCTGTTTAAATCTAAGCGAGGTTCAGTGGTGACGGCCAGAGCAAAGGGGTAAGTGTGGTCAGAGACAGCATTGACAGAGAAAGGGACAGTGAAGCTCTGTGAACTGGTGACTTAACCGTCAGCCGTATCTGTGATTGGAATATTGATGAACTCCTTTTTACACAGCAATGAAGGGAGTCAGTGTAGAGGATGCTGCTCAGAAGGAAGGATTTCACACTCAGCAAAATCAGTGGCCTGAGACCCCAGTGAAAGTGGGATACATAGACAAAAAAATCTAATTAAAATCTAATTAAATTGGAATACATGCCACATAAGTTAGAAACTCTAAACTGTTTGATTGTAAAAATGTGACCTAAATGCTCAATAACACATTAGGTGAACATTGTTCCAAAAGAAATAATTTTTTGCCAGGTGCTGAAAGAATCCAGCATTTTCAGTATTAAAATGTCTGGCAAGATGGCTCAGCGCTATTTGGAAACAGTAGGCTAGTCTTACAGACCAGTTACTACACAGCCTGACAGTAGGAGCTGAGAGAAACAATGCCTCTCACCAGTTCTCCAGCTGGAGTGGAAAGTTGGCTCTGCCCACTACCTTTCCCCTCTCCCCATGCACTGGCATGGAGTAGACAGACATTGGCAGAGCATTTCTCTCCTCTGATCATGTCTTCATTCCTTGGCATGGCGCTAATATGAGCTGCAACGGTGGCAAAATGGCTCTATTTTCACCGTGGTTTCAAAACTGATTATACTGTAGTCATCATGGGAGAGACTGGATATGTTTTAATACCAGTTGTGGCCTATTAAACCAATTTCACTTTCTCAGTTTCAAACTGTTGGATGATGATATAGTCCTCTTCTTGAAGTTATTTTTTATAAGAGCTGCATTTGGATAAGGATAATACAAATGAAGCATCTATCATTGACTCAAAAGTCTTACTTTTACCTCCATGTTTGATCCCAAAAGATATTCTAAGGTCTTCCATCTAACAGAGAGAAGTTTCTGTTTGTTTTGTTTTTTGATGGTATACAGCAGATGATTTAGAGGAAAGTATATGGGATGGACAGTTTCTTGGCTGGCTATAAGAACATCATGATAAAACAGATCTGGAGCATTTGGTTGATTTGATACTGTAGCAAAATGATCCTCAAGGGAGACATTTATTTTACGTGTCACCTCCTCATTTCTGCATGTTTACTTCTGCTCAGTCATTGAAAGAGGCCACACATGTGTCTTTTTTGTGTGTCTCTTTGGCTATTTTATCACAGAGAAATGTTAAATTTTCACATAACCTGTACAACAAAGTTGTCTATCTTAATTGAATTGAATTGAAGGAAAACATATCATCATGACATACTGTATTTTAGCATAGTTCTGGTGACAGGGCCTTACAGCAAGCAGAGATGATACTAGACATAATCTTACCACTTTGTGCATGTTTAGGACTGTCGCAAGGAGGATTGTTGGGCTATAATGGCTGACATAACATGTTTTCACCAAATTCTATCCAGAAATTTGTCTAACCATACTAAAAGACCATTTCTGAAGAATAATCTGCTGAATATCAGAAAGAAAACATTTTCTCCCACTTAACTCTGAGCCATACATTTATGTAGTAATGAGGGAAATGTTTTCAGCAATTGTCGAGTTGATCACTCCACCCTCTCATTGGTTTTTCAGAGGGAAGTAGTCGTTAAAGCCTGGCATGGGCAGAGCCACAAGTCTGTAAACAATGTACGGCTAATCTAATAAAGGCGTAATCATGCTGATAGCAATCATCTTCTTGGCTTTGGGTGGGGTAGCGCAAGTGTGCGAGCTCCAGATGGTGTAGAATCTGCTCCACCAGAGTCTTGGCGAGACTCGGTGGATGCCAGGTATCGTGCCATCCTGCGTAACAGTTTACATGCCAGGACACCTGGGCACCTTGTCTACAAGCAGACCTAAGCAAAATAGCAGTCAACAATAACTTCTTTTTTTTTGCAGCTGCTCTGAATATCTTTTAAAGCAGTTTAAGTGACTACAATTTAAATATTTTAAACTTCAACATTTGAAAATAGTGAAAAATCCCAAACATATATTTTGTATTTTGTTATATTTACTGTACATTGATGGCATGATCTGAGGGACTCTTGACCTGATACTGAACTTAAACTTGATCCCACTTGTGTAACGTGAGTGAGTTTAACATCAAGCTCTAATGAGCTCTAAGGTTGATAACTGACTGAAAAATTCCAAGAAAAAACAATATGTAAAACATGGATCAAAAGCAGCTTTAGAGTGATGCAGCATTCAGGCTCATAATGTCTTTGCAGCTGTATCTTGCAATAGTGTAATTTAAAAGTAATGGATCAACTTGCAGAGTGACAGTAAATACTAACTGCTACTCACTACTACAATCCGTTTCACTAAAATATCTACTAAATGGAAAGTCACATTATGCTAATATTCATGTCAGCAATATACAAATGAAATGTGAGGCAGTTGTGAATATTATGAAGACAATCTGGCAGTTAGAAAATCAACAAACTAATAATTATAGGCAACAGTGTAAAGGCACTTATATATTATATTTTACAAGTGCAATAAAAAGATTTATGTTAATTTCACTGGGAAACTTAAAACATTCAAGTTTTTGTTAATAGGATCATTAAACAAGGAACATATTGCTTCTTCGTTTAAACAGGAAGTGAAGGAGTGATCTGCTTCAGTCATGCATTGCTTTAAATTTAAATATTCACCGGCTGCTTCTGATCTGGTTCACTAGAGCAGTTGGATGTTGATGCTGTGCTGAAAGCCATCTTGACAGTAGTAGAAGTTGAGGAGAGTAACTCATTCACCCTCTCCACTCACATTTTCCATGAGACTCTGTGGATTTTCATCAGTCAACTCCAGTAATAACCTTCTCTAACCTTTGTGAATTTATGGCTACACAGCATTCAGTCTCATTTAGTATTATAACTTCGAACAGAGTGAATGGAATATTTGATACTGTGTGCTTTCTAAAATTAGCTCAACAGCAAAGGTAGTTTGTTGTTGAGTCATATTAGTGCAAGTAAGACTGCAGGGCAGCTTTGTATTTTTTTTTTTTTTTACATTAAAGAAAACGTGCACTGGTAATTCTACGCATTTAAGGCACCAAACATTTTTGTCACTGGTTCAAACAGCCTCTATTTTCAGAGGTTATGGTTCCACCATATGATTAAATAGTCCATCAAAGTGCATCTTATATCAAATGATTTCACGCTTCATTCAACTGCTGCAGGGAAGCAAAAAATAAGAAAAACTGATACCAGAACAATAAAGTTCATTGAGCAGGAATAGTAAAAAGAAATGGTAAAAGTGAAATACCCTCCTCGCAAACTTTCTCAGGCTTTATTGACTCTAGGAATCATGTCAGAGTGCAACCAATCACAATGAACGCCACTGAATAAAAGAGCCCAGTTTTGGGAGAAATTTATTTTTTTCCCCTCCATAAACCCCAAACAGGGAAGCAGTCAGGAATAGTGAAGCCATGAGTCCAAGCTCCTTCAACGCACCCCTAACAAAAAGGTCTCACAATATTATTTTTATTTTTCATATTTAATTTATCAGTTATCTGTTAAATACCTTCTGTAATTTTTATTCCTTGCATGAGGATCTAAATGCTGCCTTCTCCATACTTCTTGGAATAAAGTGGTTGAGAAATATTTATTTCTTTTTTTATTTACTGGATAAAAAGCAGTACAATTTAAAATATAGAGACTAAAAATACTAGAATCAGCCTATAGAATAGCCACTATGTGTAAGTTTGAAACTGTAGAATGTTTAGTTTCCAAAACAGCTTTAGGGTTGGGTGATCATAATAATAAGAAGCCAAAGCAGATCATTACTGTGTGAATATTAACATATGCATTGTGAAATAAGGAGGAATGCAGATATACACACCTTTAAAATACCCTGGAGATGAATATCGATGCTAAATAAACTGTACATTTTAATCTGTGTATATGGAAAGACACTAATTTCACTCAAAAAATACAAAAAAGGGGGGTCACATCAGTTACAGCCATGAGGAACCAGTCCCACATGATTGTATATGGTCAGAGAGATTGTTAATGCTGTGTTAAGTGTTAAACCCTTGTTGTAAGTGTATTTTCCGCATGTTAAATGGAACTAAACTCACCATACAGCATGGCCTTCAAAGTCTACACAGCCTTGAAAAAGGCATTCATGAGTTTGTCTGTCTTTAGGTAAATAGGAAAACAGTACAATTGCCCCCTATATCCATTGTAATCCATATCTTTCTTGATCATGGTGCATCGAAGGCAGCATCCTCACCAGGATCAGATCTATCATCGGAGGATATTAAAACAAGTCAACAAGGCAATAAACCAGTGAGTTACAATCTGCCCAGAATCGATAACATACACCGTCTTGTCACAGGCTAACTGCACCACACAGGCCAATACATCACACACACTCACATATGAATAAGGAGCCTGAATTCACAAGTAGGAAGTAGGAAGACTTAGCTTTGATATATAAGACAAATGGGCTAAATTCAGTGAATGTGTGTGTCCTTACTTCATGTCATGCCAAAACTAGCCTAGCCCAGAGGGGACGCAGTCAGACACTGCTGGTGACACATGCAGTATATTAATGAGTCTTATTAAAGCAACAGAACAGTAGCAAATGTTTCTCTGACCCACTCGGCCCTGACGGCCTGACAGAACCACCTGGCCCAAGTCACTAGTAGACAAGTGCATACAGTGGACAAGGTCACCTCTCAAACTGGTGGGATTTTCACATTGACGTTTTTCACAACCTAAAACTCATTTTAGTCAAATTGCAAGATTTTTTTGAACACAAACATGGAGTATAAAATGTCTTTTTTTTCTTTTCTTGCTCTGTAAATCTTCCCCTCTTTCTCTGTCCTCTCCTCCTCTTTCTCTGCATCCTTTCTGCTGCCAGTGTGTGTTGAGCAGGTTTATATAGCCGTCCATGTTTCCAACTGCTGGTGAGATTGAGTGGAGCTGGACAGGGAAACAGAGGAGGGAGATTAAATCAGGGAAGGTAATCGATACCAGCATGTCGAGTGAGCCACCAAACACTAGGACTGACAGATTCACAACACCTGATGGTCTCATCAGATAAAGTACTCCAGTGGGGTCGGAGATATTGCTTAAACATTTATTCATCCTTAGGCCAATAGACAAAAATAGAGAATCCTTTCACTCAAATACTACAAATAAATTGGGTATGATTGAAGGTTTCTTTATTAAATATCATGTCTTTACTATTTTTACTCCTCACAATTTTTCTACTTTGCCTTTTACAGTTTCTTGACCAAACAATATCTTTATTTAACTCTGGAAGGGGCAAATGTTGCCAAATGTGTCAAAATATCCCTTTTTACATCCACTCTCTGTTGAAAAGTTGTCATATTTTATAAAATCACACAAAGAAGTAGTAGTATTTAAGTATTTGTAATGGTTGCATCCCTGCTGCACAAGATATAATGGAAATGCTTATGAATTACACTCAAATAAGTGTGCATACCCTTATACTAAGGATGTGCAGAGAGCCCAGTATTTGTATCTATATTTGTTGAGGCAGTAAAATTATTTATATTTGTATTTGTAGTCGAATAAAAATGGAAATTGTGTGTTTCTTAATAAACTACCAGGTCTCAAACTCAAGTTTCCTAGATCGTAGACAACTGCGCTGACTACTGAGCTAAAACCAAGTGCATCACAAATGTGCAAACAGACCTGTACTTATTTATACAGCCATAACACAGAGACAGCACATCGTGTAACATGTAGAGAAGAACTTAAAAGGCGATTCTTGCTTTGCACTTTTCATTTATTGCCTATTTTTTACAACCTAATTTTGTGGAAAGGAGAAGGGGAAGAACAGGTTATGGAGAGTCCCTTGAGAGCACTTCACATGTGTCAGTAGCTCAGCTTTATCTCTGGGAAACACCCCCAACTCCGGGAGTGATGTCTAAATTAGGAAATGTGCATCATGTAGCAGGTGGATGTGACTCCCCTTGTTAAGACCTGCTGATAGACGTAACAGCGGAGCAGAGGAGAGAATCTGAGATAGCGATGTAACCAACCTGCACGCCAGTATTTAACATGTTTTGTTTTTTGTTTTGTTTTTTCTGAAAACAAATAATTTAAAATATTTGTATGAAATAAATGTTTAAAAAAAAAAAAAAACTCACTATTTGTGCTTTGCCAAATAATGTATTTGTACTTATACATTTGACAACAACATATCCAAACACATTGCACTTTAAAAAACTGATGTTCAGTAGTCAGATTCTTGACTACACACCAGTGTAATGAGTTGGGGCAACACCTGTTTTAATTTGAATTTTTACTTTCAACTTATTAGGTTCTTCTTTTACTGGAGTTCAACTATAAGCTCATTACCAGAGGTGCTCTGAAACTAGTGATGACAACCAATCATAAGAAGAGAGGTGCGATTGTGAATGTTGATGTTAAGTCAAATTCTGTCAACACTTATTTGTTTTATTGCTGCGCTAGAAATGCGACCTCAGTGGATGAAATTAATTTACTAATTAACTGTTACTGAGAACAGAGAGGGAGAAGCACTGTATCAGAGCCTTAAATAAGTGCAAGTGGAAAGTGAAGACTTGAGACCAGAGAGTAAAATCAAGTGTTTATTAAATAAATAATAATTAATTTAGCCTTAAATGTTTTAGTTCAGTTCAGTTTAGTTTAGTTTAGTTAATTACTTGACCTTTGTTGCATGTCGTTCCCCATCTGTCTCCACTCAATTCCTATAATGTCTTCACTGTCAAACATCAAATAAAGGTGTAAAATGCCCAAAAGATAGCTATAAAACAATACCACTGTGACATTATTTCAGACTCTGTATATCCTGTAATTGTTTATTCTAACTCTTCATTGAATGACATAGCAAGGTTGGCATGAACATGTTTAAAGCTCCACTGGGTAATTTCTGACCACTAGAGGTCAGAAAGTGACTCCAAAGCAAACTCATAACAACAATTCTTGGCATACTAACTCAACTTATCATGTCCTGTTGGATTACTTACGCATCGGCAGAAACAGAGCATGGTACACTTCCCTTTGGTGCCCTCTGTCAAATGTATGGTATATTGTTTCTGTGAAGTCATTAAATAAGTTTTTGTGCACTTCTCTTTGACCTCACTTCACAGACTTCTTAAATTACTAAGCAAAAACATACTTTATATTTTCTCAGATACTGGACATGAACAGTAATTTGTGAGATACTAAAGAATATCATGTACATGTGTATAGATGGTCGCCATTAAGGTTTTTTTAGTCACTGGCAATAAACACACCATCTTTGTTTATTCGTTTGTGTTCGTGCCAAACCAGAACTTGCCACAGTCAGTGCCAGCAGTGGCTGAATATACAGCCAAATAACATGCTGTCAAAAAGTACGTTTATGCTTATGGAATTTGTTTTTAACAAGAAAGAAGAGATAGGACCAGTGCAAGAAGACCCTCTTCTTCCTGAAGGAAGTTTTACAAGTGTCCTTTAAAAGCAAAATCACAGTGTGTTGATGGCGAAGTCAGTCTCACAAGACAAATATGACAAAGCAGACACCAGACAGGCAGCATCCTATCCTCCCCTAGAAACAAATGTGTCTCCAGCAGTCTCCACATTTAACCAATGCACGCGCACACACACACACACACACACACACACACACACACACACACACAAACACACACACATGCACACACAAACACGATGCTTCATGCTACAGCAAGCATGGAAAAGGGGGAGTACCAACTAAGCATAAAATACATGCTGAGTTTCTCTGATGCTGTCAGATTGCAGGTAATTAATTTTACATTTGAAAGGTTCCCTATTACCAATGCCTGTGCATCATTGATCACAACACATCAGCAGGGAAGAGGCAAGCCCCAAAACTCCTGCAGCACTTTCACTAGAAACACAACCAAAGGAATAAATGACTGACCCTGAAGTAAAGATATACATCTCTGAGAAAGATGACTGACTTCTGCTCAGAGAGTGGCTCTTGTTGTTTTTTTAAACTCTGACTCTGGCAGTAGCTAAAAGGAAAAATGACAAGTGAATTATTAGTGTACAGTATTTGCTTTCATACATCAACAAAAGTGTCAGGCAAAGAAATTATGTATTCAAATTGTTAATTTGTTTATGTGTGACAGTTACATAACAGCGTCTTAGTCTCATTTCAAATCATGCCAGCAACAATGGCTGATACTATGCTTGCTAGTACTGTAGCTGCTTAGCCAAAGAGTGACAATAGCACATCAAATGTTAGTATATGGAAGGCAGTCTAAAGCTTAATTGTGGTCATTATTGACCAAACTAAGAGTTTTTATAATGTGATCAACATCCTGGTCAGAATGTCAGTGTAAAACTTAAAACTTCTGTTTATCTATTACCTGATACCTTACTTACTTTGTGCTACTTACCACAGCAGCACAGTAAACCGCAAAGAAGTGCTAACGTTATGGCCAAAATAGCTTCAAATCCAATGCTGAAAGATACTTTTGATGCTACACACATACTAGATTTTTGGTTTTATTGGAGATGCCCCTGAAGGCTTAAAGTTTACTCCAAGCAGACCCCCATGTGCAAAACACATTGAACAAGGGCAAGTGGTGTTCAGCCTTTCTTCACAGTCCTGTGGGAGCGCTGGGGAAAGACTCATTTGTATGTTACAAGGGGACAGGAAGGTCATTGTGTATGTGTTTGTGTGTGTCTGCATGGGCATATTCTGTATTCTGTGTGTGTTCGCATGTGTGCAGCTTATCAGAGCTAGTCTATACCGGTATACTCTCACTATAGACTGCAGCTAGGTATGGATCTCAGTTGAGGTGGAGCTCATTTAAGATGCAGCAAACAAAACTCAACAGTATTCTTATTTCACAGACAAGAAACACTAATGAGACTGTGAAGATAGGAGTACATAGTGAAGGCAAGACATTCAAATATTGCTATGTGAAATTAACTTTAGTTAGCTTGGTCATTGACTGGTGCTGCTGTGATCCTTCATCTCTTAGGGATCTACTATACTGTCACTAATAGTGTTGTATATGCACTTTGAATTACCTTGTTGAAAGGTGTTATACAAATAAACTTGCCTTGTATATTACAGTACAAATTCATTTTACATTTCATAAATAAGCAGCGACTATAGTATCTACAACTCCCTTTATGTACGTGGCTGTAACATGAGTGATCGGTGTGTCTTAGGACAGAGGTACCAAACCTACAAACCACCAACTGCCTCCTCCCACAGGTGATTGGTAATGACAACGTGTAAACAATGCCTGTGGATTTTTGTTAGTTGCCATGTCAAGATTTCCAAGAGGAAATTTTTGAGTTTACCAGCTTCTGAAATGTTTTAGCTACTTTAGTGCCAGAAATCAAATAATAGTTGTGGATCCCCACTATATTGGGCTGATAAAGTCAAACCTTTTAGATTTCACTGGCACTATTTAATGTAGATGGAGACATGTTTTATATGTATTTTTGGACCAAGCCCTCATGGTGCGAGTATGTGTGTTTGGGGTTAGAATGAATGTTGTTCTTAGCCAGGGAAATTATCTTTTAATACAAAAGTAAACAGAGATAGATCAACTTACATCTGCACCAAGGCCGTCAAGCTGGTCTCCACCATAAGGGTTTTTGCTCCAGCACTTGATCCCTCTGCCTCTTTGGCCAGAAAAGCAATCTCATGTTTTTTATGTCTGTGAATATTAACCACTCGGTGCCTCCTCTCTGAGGTGATTTACGGGCTGCGTGTGAGTATAGGGATTACATACGGGCTAAATATGGGCTGTCCAGGTACAGTGTGTGGACAGCAGAAACAGAAAGATGTATATGATGTCTGATTACTATTGTTCAGGTTAATTAATGATGGTCAAACTTGATTCGGTCAAATAGTTCTCATGTTTTATGATTCATGTGTAATGGGCTGCTAAAATATTGGTGTATTTATAGAGGGAAGAATAGCTGCGCTGCATGATAAATTACAAAATTACTCATCATTTGGATATATATCGTTTCAAAATCACAAACTATAAGCACACTTTATGCATTTTTTCTAAATAATTTGGGGCATCTCTGACGTGAAAGGTTCGTCCGTGTACATTTGTCCCCGAGACAGACAGAAAACATTTATTTGAAAAAACAATGAACATTTAGCTCTTTCACTACATTGGCCCGCAGCCATCCCTGTGGCAGAGGAATTAAGAAGCCTGGGAGATAACAGGGAGGCCAGTCACTCCCCGGTCGCTGTCTCAGACAACTTCCTGTGCTCTCTAATTAAATCAGGCCAAATTGGCTCAACCGGGTGACAGCCTTCAGAGAATGCATTATTCTAAAAAGCAAGACTTCAACATTTAACTTTTTTTTCCCCGTCTTCTAACAAACTTGAAGCATGTAAAGTATAAATGATGAACCCACAGCTACTTAGTGAGGAAGTACAGCGTTAAATGTGACCCCCCACGTGGCAAAAGCAGTTCCTCAGTATTCCTTTAAATAGTGTGATCTCAAATCTCAGACCACCTTTCATTTGCTGGCCCTTTCTTGTAGTCATACAAGGTGTTAAAGTTGTAAATAATGTGGCATGCTTTAACTGACCCTTTTATGCAAAAATGTCACTGTTTAGTACATGTTTCAAAAGAAAAGTCTCAGAAACACTTCAAACAAAAAGAGCTGTTTGTGACAACATACAGAGAGCCGTGTTGACTACTTCCTAAAACTTGCAAATGGGCCAGTAGGTATTTCCAAAATAGAACATTTGGACCCTTGGCCTAAAGCTGGTGGGAGGCAGAGGGTTGGAGCTCTTGTTTTTTCCTCCCCCCACCCCCCTTTGCTCACTACAGATTTAGATGAACCATCTGGTCTAGGTACCTAACCCTGGACTCCTCGCACATTTGGAACAGCCGTATCAGCAACATATGCTTCTGTCTCCGTGTCTGGCAACCACACACCCATCACTGGGATGGGAGGTGACATCATACCACTGCTCAGGTGTGCACTTGTAATGGCATTGGGGGTTGGGGTGGTCCAGTGAGGCAGTCTGGCAACTTGAATCTTAAGTCATTTCTACACTGCACTTTTTTAACCAGGTGTTATCCTCTGTCCTCAGACAATAATGAGCCCGGGTAGTTCCCCTTGTCCCTTATCATACTGTCAACATCATACTGTACCACCTGATTTTTTCCATACTATTTGTGTGGATATTATACTTCACAGGTTGGCAGCAAGATATACGTTCAGGAACTAAGCAGGTATTGCTGCAGCGAGTGGTGGCTCAGGTTTTTACATAGTATTTTAGGGGTTTAGCTTAAGGTTCAATTTCAGGGCTACATTTCATTATATGTTCTATTTGTCCTGTAAACAGAGTTAGACTTACTGGCACAGTGACTCTAATAATCACCTGATTTTGTCACATTAATCAGTGAAAGTCTGCCTTCATGCTTTTTGTCGCTCTTGCCTATAGATTTTGGTGAATTTCCAAATTTGTCATGTGTCCATGTCATAAAATGGTGTTTTATTCTCACAAAAATGAGTCTCCATCTGTTACAGTTTCTAAATTACAAAATACCTATTGAATTATTGAACTTTCAAAACAAAGCAGAATATGATTTCTGGCCAATTGCTGCAAAGATTTTCAATAATTTGTATGATTGTTCAATATGTCACAAGTGACTATTTAACTGTCAGTTCCAACCATCAATACAAGCCGTAGATGAGGCCTCCACAGCTCCCTGGTAGTTTTTTTACCCGTGACAAAGTCACATACCAGCAGCATCCTGCACACATACAAGCTGAAATGCACCAAAAGAACCCTTCAACCTAAAAAAAGTGAACAAACAAACAAAAGCAGTTTGATGACTAGGGGGAGAGTGGGCGGCCATGAAAGTGCTGAACACAAGCCCAAGCCACCTTGGTCCTCCCTGCATTTTTCCTAGACAGGAAGATGGATGGGCCCAACTCTATTAATAACTACACTCCACTTACCATGGCGCCAAAACTGCTAACACTGCAACTGCCCCCTGATGCTAGCTAGAACAACCACCTCCCACAATGTCGCCCACTTCTCTCCTGATAGGAACACTGTGTAAGGCAACAGTTCAGTAAACGGGTGCCGGAAATCTCCAACCTCTCCACCTTTCTTCACTCGCCACATGACCATGAACCTAGAGGCTCCTGAAGGCTTGTCAAGGTGCCTATGGTAGTTTCGGTTGGTGAGATGCATTGACAAGTGTGTGGAACACAATATAGAGAGAACAGAGCCTGCTTTTTGGCATTTATTTAGTTACAATGCAGATTGGCATTCAGTATAAGAAGACATACTTTGTGTGAAATTGAGGGCAGAAAGAGATGGAAAAAGAAAATAAGAAAGAACAGAAGAGAATAAGAAAGAGGAGAGTGAATGCACATGTGTAGAGAAATCTGGAGTGATATAGAAATATGTAGAAAAGTGGTGAAAGAGAGAGAAAGAAGAGCCTAAATCTAAATGAAATGCGCAGAAGCATCAATGAAGGAGCACTATTGTTCCTAATGAGGTGTGACAGCCCAGTATAAACTGGAATATGAAGTGAACCATGATTACAGAGGATTAGATAACAACCACTACACAGTGCAGTGAGAAAAGCTTTTCAGGCCTGGCCTTGTTTCCTCTCTCGCAGCGTATAAATACTCTGTTTGCTGTGTTTCTGTTCATGCATGCACATATTTGTATGTGTGTGTGTGTGTGAGAGAGAGAGAGAGAGAGAGAAAGAGAGGGAGAGAGAGACAGGGGTTGTGTGTGAGTGACTACATTGCCGTCATGTGAAGCGAGGGCAGCACAATATACAAGAGATAGCAGTAAGGTCAGCTCCACCTTCACAATGCTACAGGCTATGATATGCAAACATGGCTGACAGTAGGTGCTTCATCACACAGTGGCAGCTTGACACAGGAGCCTTTTCTTTTGATTAATCCCCCCTGCTTGCTTCCCGCTATGAAACATGCTGCAACCTTACAGTATAGACAAACCATGACAGCACAAAGCTTTATTCATTAAAGGTCTAACTCATGAAGAAAAATACAGTCTGCAAATTGTCTCCCGCTGCCAACATGTAAATATGTGATTTTTTTCTTCCCTGCTCTTTTTCTCAGTTTTAATTTGTAAGGTGACAATATTTCAGGGACTTGTCAATGAAACTGATTATGCTACAAGCTGTAACACATTACAACAGAAAAAAATATCAGTTTGCATATTTTTCATTTATACCCACTCTCTTTCGGAAATGAGAAGATGAGAAAAGTTTTGCTGACAGCGAGACATTCCCCAAACTACGGAGCCAGTGAAAGTACTTTCTGCCCCTAAACCAATGAACCGTCCCCATGTTGATGAAACACCTCTAGCGTGGTGGTGACAGTCTCACTTTCAGGAACGAACGCGCTCGTTCTGCCAAACATCACTATAGAGCATGCCTAAACATTTCCCATGCACAGCTTTCTTCATGACGCTCCTTCACTATCTCAGAAAGCCAATGAGCCAGCTAATGCAAGCTGGGAGTAGAGGGGTGTGTGTGGGGGGGAGTCACAGTGGTGGCGGTGGTTGCAGGGCAATCCACTTTCACAGGTAGAGTCAGTGAAGCAGCCAACAGATTCCTCTCCCACATACATTTTCATTTTGATGGCTGTGGATTGCCGTCCCACTGCCGCTGTCTTGCCTTCTCTCAACTTCACTTCATCATTCCACACCCCCATAAAACAGGCTCATTTCCCCTGCCCCATTTCTTTAAAGGTGAGTTTAGCAATCAGTCTTCCTGCTAGATGTTCTCCGATACAGAAATGCACACTAGCTTTTCCTATCAGCATTCTGAGAGCAAATATGGACCTGATGGTGCTTATATACTGTTATGACCCAACAAAGTCAACTAACAGGTAGATGATGATGGTGAAAACGCTGATTTAAGAAACTGCAGCAGGAGACCGTTGGAAAACATGATGATGGTGCACGGGCATGGTGTTGGTGAATGTAATTTAAGGAGGCTAATGGCCGCTGTCTGTTTGAAAGGTAGGTCGATTCAGTAATGAGGAGACGGAGGCACAGGCGTAATCACCGAAAGCCCAGCGGTGCTGAAATTCACAGAATAAAACAGAATTGGGTCCTAGAGGGCAGCGGGCTGACTGACACATTGAGTGAGATGCTTTCACTACATCTCACTGATTCTAATGACGTGGCCTTAATGTCAGAGGAGGCTTCTTTTCTTCCCCTGTTCTCAGTGTCTCTTTTTCAGGGCTGGTTTCTCACTGCTTTTCTTACCGTATTGCATATTTTCTCTACCTATCTCACAGGCTGACAAAAACACCTGATGTGATTGGAGACCTATAAACAGCAAGGGCTCTTGATATTTCACCTCTATTATCACAAAGAAGAGGGTATAGGAACATCCTAATGAAACCTCCATTCAGACACAACAAGGCCTGGTAATAGTGATTAATGTGAGAGATTAGTGTAGTGTTTAAGGTATAGTGGAGATGTAACGTACTAAGTACACATTACCAGAGCTCATGCCTGGTGGATTTAAATGGAATTTCATTAAAGCTAAAAGAAAGAATGATGATTTTTACAACTCCCACTGGCAGCATTTTTACAGGCAGACTTTTCGCACTAATGACTTGAATATGAAATAGTGACCCCATCACGCTAAGAACAGTTTGAGTAAATTGAGCTCACTGGAAAAATAACCTTCACAGCAGCGACTAGTAAATCTGTTGTTAGAGCCTCTTACAGCAGGGGTTCTAACCGTTTTCAGCCTTGAGAACAGAATGGGGAATTTAGTTTCTTGCCTTCGGACCCAAGCTCATTTAAACATATTGGTACTCTAGTTTTGTGATTACTCAACAACAGGAGGCCTGTGACCCAGTTATTGGCCAACTCTTAGTTTAGGAAACACTGCCTTACAGGTATTTCACAAGTTGCGCTACAATAGGAAATGCTGCATGCATAATTCATTGCTGTACACCAAAGTGTTTCCCAACAGCATTCCACAGGACAAGAAAATATACTGTAGCAAGACAGAGAGGATGTGGCATCAAAGCACAATCACAGCAACATACACACCTCTATCTATTATGCATAGGGATGGAAATACATGCTATCATTGACCCTGATATGAAATAGGACACATGAGGGTTGTACTGATTGTGACACAAGCACGGCATGAGTGTCGGCACCGCCCACTGTTGACGGTATGTCTGTTAAATCCATCTGTTTCTGGCCATGACTGGCTAACTGAAGGGAACCAATGGAGTGAGACCTGATTTGGTGTCAAACGGAGTACTTGGATGAGGTTGTGTGTATGGTTATGGTGTGTGTGTGCGTGTGTCTGTTGGATCCTGTACTACAGCTTATGGTGTTTATGTGCATCCTGGTGAGAGCTTGCGCTAAGAGCCAGGTTTGAGTCACAGTTGCTGGACAGAATGGAAAGACTGGACAGTGAGCAGGTTTTGCACAGCGAAAAGAAAATCTGTTAATATTGTGACTAATCAAAAGGACAGCTGTGATGTGACCTCATATCCATATGCCATATCAACATTTCACACAATCATTTTAAAGTGGAAAAAACAAGGACCAGCATCACAAGTCTAAAGTGCATTTGACTGAAATTACTGCACAGACACTCCTCTCTAAAACTCGTGTAATTGTTACTGTGTTTCCCCTTTAATGTATTTTACTATCTATAAAATTCATCTTTATTATTTGATTTCATGGTGCTTTATAATAAACATGAACTTGAACCGTATGGGCCCCACAAATTAAAGATTTCTGTGTGTGTGCAAGGTGCAGTGGAGGCTGATGTAAAAGTTTCCTATCATACAATCAAACAGAAATTACAGTCAAAAGAAAAGTATTGTATATGATTCAAAATAATCAAAAAGTGAGCCAAAATAAAAATTCACAGTTCAGTCAAAATACAGTCTACAAGAATTTGCAGGTTTTGAATGACCTCAAATTATAGATAGCACTTTGTTAAAGACATCAAACGACTGGAAACGTGTTACAGTACAACCTTAAACAGCCTGCATTTGATCAGCCATGAGACCCATTGAGGTAATTGAATTTGAAGGCATGTACAGTTAGACAGTACAAAAGACTTACAAGAAATTAAGTGTATGATATTATCGGCTTCTGGCTCATGCGCTGCAAAATGTCACTTACTATAAAGGCTTCGATTGTCAGCAGGCAGGGGGTGAGGGGTGGAGGAGGGCAGATATTTAGTTTGAAATGATGAATTGATCTCAGTTAACTTGTGGACGCCAGACAACCCAGAGGTTGTCAGTTAATGATAAATAGACGTAATACTGAGCAACGGGGACAGCAAGTCAAGGACTTGGGGAGGGAGACTTAATACATGATGGATGATAATCAGGCATACTATGTGGCATTTATGCAAGCGTGATGGGGTGTGTGTATGTGTATGTGTGTAGCAGCTCCTAGATATAAAATGTTTATAGAGAGCAGCTTCACGTTCTTGTGCCACAATTGCCATTCCAGTCTTCTTAATAGGGAAAATATTGCACCCATGCATCATGTCAAGAACATTTTGACATCCCTCTAAATATGTATTATAAACATAAAATACACTACACATAAATATAGACTCCAGTGCACCAGTTCATAAATCTGGAAAATATGCAAATACCCTACCATACATTGCAAAATAGCACCAATGATGATATGCTGAACAAAAAGTTGATCAATTAGTAATGAGATAATACATATTTACAATTAAGAGGAGTTAGTAAAATGTTTGCACAGGCTTTTCTATATCAATACTGGAAGTAGGGAAGGATTGTAAAATAATGATAAATAGCCTTAATGTGAATTAAAGTGTTTGTTCTTGTTTCACACACAAAGTGAAGAGTTCTGAGATAGAAAATTTTAATCTACATCTTCAGCACCTGGTAAAAACTTTATTTAACTCTGGTTGATTTTTGTTGTCACTGCAATGATCAAAGTGTCCTTATATTATTGCAGTCAATTTCAGCTGAGATGGCACAAAGATAGATGACATGGTTCAAATAAAAGGTAGCATGTGTGACCACTTCAGAGGACTGATAGTACAGCCACACTCAGTAACAGATGAAGAAAAGACTCTCCTGGAAGTCGCAGCTCTCCCACGCTTCCTATTTGCTCGTGACTGCACAGTGATGCCTCCATGTTGGATACTGCTGATGGTGTAAACGTTACATAAATAATCTGTGGTCAATATAATCTTTCTGCATGTTTTCAGTACAGTGTGTGCAACTTTCAGACAAACTCTTTTTTATGTCTTTTTTACCTTCAACACAAATCAGACTGAGACAAAGAAACATCTTTTCCATCCAGTTGGCTGATAGTTTCAGCATGTATTGCCATTGTACCTGGTCACATTAAAGCTGTCTGTTTCACCATCCATGTATAATGCATGCTCACCTCTTGACCCCTTCCAGCTACTGTCCCTATGTTCTCTGCAAAGACCACTACAAGCTGTGCACCTGCTCTCTCTCTTTGTGTATTTTTTCTGAACCCTGTCACTGCTGACGGAGGAAGATCAGTAACGTTTGCTTTGCATCAATCAGGTCTTCAATATATTCGCCATCAGGAGAATTTGAAAGATGGACATTTCCATTGTGGAGCTGTGTGTTTTGATACGACAGGTAAGAATGAATGGCTTATCACTGCTGTCACTGGCTCGTAAGTCTGATGTTTTGGTCAATGTAATCACCTCAGGGAGATGATGACGAGCTCTGAATACTAATATGTTTCAGTGAGGCATTTTACTCTGAATCACTTTTATATTATACTGTACATGTAAGTAATTACTCTTAAATAACAATAATCCACATTAGGGTATACTGTTTTTCCACACCACCCACACATTAAAGGAATGTATCAAAATACTTACAGAACCAGTCAAAAGTCAAAAAAGGACACACTTTCCCATTCACTTGAATGATAAAGTGTGTCCAAACTTTTGAATGGTACTGTATTTTGAATCAGATGATGCTGCAACTATTATGCATTTAAATTAAATTTGCATAAGGTTTTAGAAGACTCTTGGAAGAATGCAGCAGTAAGCGTAATGTCATAGTGCTTATCACTGTGATGTCTGCATTTGTTATTGGGATGTATGTGTGTTTAGTAAGTCAATACCATAGCAGCCGTTTCATTTGATATTTTTGAAACTGTATCAGCCTAATGATAAAGTTAATTTGAGCAGATCTCTGTTGGCTACTGATGAATTCTTGGAACTTGTACAGGAACATTTGGTAGCAACCAACTTGAAACAAGTTGTATTTAGAGAATAGTGTATGTTTTATAATCATAAACACAGGCCCTTATAAACACTGTCATATACAACATGAACCATAACACATCAAAAAATCCCCACCATGGACAAAGCCAGTATCAAGAATCAAGGAAAAAATGGCCTGAACATGTCAAATTAGGAGCCAAAATAATTTGACAAATCCTGCAGCAAAATAAAAAACATACAAGCAAGCAAAAGATCACAAACTACAACCACTGCTGTGGTAGACACTAACAATATGAGCAGTTTAAGAGAAACTGACTGACAAACATAAACTCTACCAATTATATAGTTTCTCAATATTTGTTTAAATCATATCATTCATTTTTTGTAGAGAAGGGTATTCCGATATGATAATATTTCTGGCATGTGCAGTGACTTAATGTTGTGCACTGACAACAAGTTGTCTCAACAGCAGGCTGTTTGTTTGCTGAATAGAACAATGCCTCTGATTCAAAGTTCTCATAAAAGACATATTTTTAGTTGTTTAGTTTGTGACACTATGATGTGAAATCAGTATTAGCATAATGGTGTAAGAGTGAATATCAGGAGAAAGAGAGGGGATGACTATTTAAAGCCAGTGGAGATAAGTGCTTGACAATAATGTCATCAGTAACCAAAATCTGGCCAGTTTTTCTGACAAATATATGATGAAAGGATGATAAATACACACTGGCAATGAGGACAGTTGACTTCCTTAAACAAACCAGTGCTCATAAGATGCAGGAATCTGTTGGCTCAACACTGACTGTGAGTGTATTTGTGCCACTTGGGAAAAAAAAAACAACAAATGATTTCAGAATAGTCACCTCGAAAAAATACCACCAGTTTGTCACCCACACCTCCCTGTTGCCAAATAGTTCACAGAGGCAATTCATCGTCACTCTGAATTCACCGAAAAAAGCTGTTTGAAACAAATTCATGATCACATGTGGCACTCGCTCTTGCCTGATGTTTTGTTCTCCTTGGGGCAAACATACTTTAAACAAAGAAAACAAAACAAGCAAATTCATCTATAGCACAGAGCAATCTCTCTTGCTGTTGTTTTTTCGCACTCACCCTTCCCTGTTTTCATCTTCATCTGCGTTGGAGAGGAGCTGCGAGCCAGCCAGTGAGAGGTCCAGAGCTGCGAGGGGCAGATCTCTGTAGCCAAAACTCACCAGCTGGACTGGAGGAGCCAAGCACTGGTTCTCATCCTCCACCGGCTGGGAGATGATCTCCAAGTCCGACAGACCTGCCTGCTCCATTTCCCTAGTTACATGCCAACAGACACACAAAAGACACACACAATAACAGAGAAGAAACAGAACACAGAAAGGCACACATTACTATAAAATAAGAATCAAAATTCTCAGATGTGTACAGAAATATTGCATTATACAAGTAACATGAATTTAGAATTGATGCTAGCGTGGAAATAATGAAGGAGTAGACGCAATGTCTGACATTTAGAAAGACTATATTCTTTGACCATATTATCATCCACTCCTTCAAATAATTTCTTTAAATAAAGATGGTACATTAGTGTTCTCAGAAAGCTACTTTTTTTTTAGCAATTCAAGTAAATAGTTAAATAGTTATCAACTACATTATAATGATAATTATCATAAAAAGTAGCCGACACTGCCAAGATAGCAGGGCCAAAGAAGAGAACAGTGTGTTGAAGAAGCGTATATACTGTACGTATGAGCACAAAAGCAGTGCAGATAAAAAAGATCTTAATTATTCAGTCCAGCAACTTCCCTAAGAACACAGTCTTATTTACAGTGATGGCCTCAGGGAGTAAACACAGGGTCAGGGAGGGTTACACACAAACACCCACTCAGCACCAGGGAACTACTGAGCACTCACACACAGAGCGCTCCACTGTTGAGCAGCAGAGGAGATGCAGGTTCAGTACCTTGCTCAAAGGAACTTTGACCTTCAGTCTGAATGCGGAACAGTCTGAACGCAGCCTTATACCAATTAATTACTAGCAGCAGTTTTTAGTAGCAGAAATTGGAAATACTCAAGAACAAATACCTCCAGGTTGTACCTAAGTATAGTGCTTAAATAAATGTACTTTACTTTCCACCATTGCTGCCTGATATACATTCATCTCACTGTTACACTGGAGACAGTGTAACTCTAAAGGTTTCTCTGTTTCACTGTAGGACTGCTGTCACTGCCTGATTCTGTGTGTGCGTTTTTATCTTTGTCGATGACACAGGCATTCAAATTACAGCTTTTAAGTGATAAAATGACTAAATTAAGTTTTAGTTTAGGTCTGGCCTTGTTTATTGTTGTTTACTATTCATTGCAATGTCTAGCCAAGTAGTTACCACATTTTTATTCAATAATTTCCATGGATTTTATTGTAATTAATTCAGTTTACAATAAGGGCTTTGAACAATTTGACCGGAGAGGCTGCAGAGAAGGTTAAGACTCATTTACAAATGACATGTTGGATGTTAACCTAACAACCATGCCCACCCTCCTCAGTGTTCACATCAGCAGACCCCCTTATCCACTTAGTGTCTCTAAACCATAATATCTAAACACATTAAGGTTGTTTATTTGTGGGCCAGCAGCTTGTAACCCAGCGTGCCCACAAGCCCCAGTTGTGTAAAAGCTGGGCCATCTCAGTAGAGCGTGGAGGTGGAAACAAATGCTGAGTGCAGCTGCAGACTGACTGTGTGTGCCCTGTGGTGTGTATTTTTAGACCAGAGCAGATGCTGGTGTATCATGTCTGCTGTGACGTCATCGCCTCTCCCTTTGTCAGCTGAGTGGATCCCCACTCTCCTTCAAACGTCAAAGGAAGTCAGGAAAGGGGTGGATGGGGAGGGGAAACTAGAGTGGGAGAAAAGTGGGATGATATCATGGGTTATACAAGGAGGACAGGGGAGGGCAATAAAGGAAAAAAAGCAGCTATGAACAGTAATAGAAAAGGGAAAATTGACTAGAGAGAGCAGGCTGAAACCAGAAAGAGACTAAAGTGAAAGAGACAAGGGGGTTAAAGAGGAGGACAAAGGTTCAGGATGAGGACTGTAAGTGAGAAGTGGAGGTAAAACATCAAAGGTAAAGGGGAAAAGGTAAGGGTCACAGACAGGGTAAAGTGGAAAAGAAAGTAGAGGAAAGGTAGAGATCCTGAAAAAAGTAAGAAATAAGTAAAATAAAGTAAAAAATAGAGTAAAGAAAATGCTGGATGACGACAACACCCCTATAGTTTTACCCCACCTTTCCAGACTGTTCCAAGTCTTGTGGGATATGACAAAGTTTATCTGTCAGTCATGGAACAGGGGCTAGATATCAAATTCCAAATAAGCAAAAACCATATCTTTAAAGGATAGAAACTCTGTATGTCTGTCTGTATGTATGTCTGTATGTATGTCCTTTGCATATCTCTTGAACCGTTCATCCGATCGACTCCACACTTGGCGGATGTGTGGCTGGGGACCCAAGGGAGAACAGTGTAGAATTTGGTGCAATTTGGACACTCAATATGTTTAATATTAATAAACTCTGAATAAACCAGCGATCAGCAAGCCGCTCTGCTCTGTGCAGGGGTAGGGCGGAGCTTCAAGACTCTACCAACTGACTCCAGTATGTCAGGGAGAGACAAGAGACAAGGTGGTACATGAGTCAGAGAAAATTGCTCTAAAAAGAGAAAAGGAGACAGCAAAAACAGAGCTTTTGATCAAGAATGGACACTTTTACCCTATTTCTAGACAGAAAGCTTAGCATTAGCAGCACATTTAGCAGTTCATCAGCAGCGAGTGACTAAACAGGAGGCATTCAGGTACATAGTTGAGTGTAAGTCACCCACGTTTTGGAAGCACTCAGAGCTCAATGCACAATGACTGTAGTTACGCGTGTAAAATAGAGCAAATACTTCCATAGGCAGTTCAAAACGAGCACTGCACTAGTATTTATAAAAGGACAGTAAAAACCATATACTTTTGTGTGCATCTTTCATGATCATTTATTTTAGCTCATGTCTTAGAAACCCAGAGGCACCATAAAACACAAGGAATAACTCAGAAATGACTGTAGTAATGGTTGCATGGAGAAAGAATACCAAGGATATTCCCAGCAGCAATTTGCCACACTTCTTCTACTCTGTGTTTTTGAATTCTTCACTATCTCTCTTTCCTCCTCCCACAGTCAGCTTCAAACTGCTGTGACAGACCACACTGAGTGACCTAAAACATTCAGATGAGGGACACACAATCTAACAGACGGGCATACCTTTAGGAAAGGACAGACAGGTAAACAAACAGACAAGACAGATAGATATGCAGACAGATAACAGATAACACACTTACCATGACCCCCCAGCCCATGACACATTCATGGTTTATTAAAATATACAGTGATAATGTCAACGCCAAAGGGCCTTTGATGCAATCTGGAGTGACCTGAGCTGTTGGAGGGCATCGTAATCTCTAATAGTGAATGTAGGATGTGTGTGTGTGTGTTTGTGCGTGTGTATGTGTGTGTGTGTGTGTGTGTAAGGGTAGCCTGTGATGGGAACCAAGTCAACAAAGCCACCATGGCTGATCTGATCTGACTCACAATGACCCCTAACACTTGGAACCAACATAAAATATAACACTTCCTCCACTTTCACCCAAGCTACCAAACAGCACCTAAGTGATCCATGAACTTATATTTCTTTAACAGGGTGACCATCTAGGAATCAATCACTAGTAATCAAAATTGTCCTTATACCAGTAGGAGATTTGATTACTTTGTAATCACACAAGTCCTAGTAGTACAGTTCCTTAATGCTGGTAAAATTGATCTATAATTGCATTTCCTCCTTATTTGGAAAGCTCTTGCTCCAAAGAGACAAGATGGCACTGAACATAAGCAGCAACTCTGGGCTTTCAAACTGGCTCCAATGCAAACACCTCGCTGCGTCCATCTTTATACAGTCTATGGTCCAAACAGATGGTAGGATAGTGGTGGTGCTTCTGTTATATGTACATTAAAGAAGAAGGACAGTAAGTACGTAAGTAATGTAAATAACCTAAAGTTGTGGCTCAGGTTGTCATAGTGACACTTTAACTAGCAGGTCTCAGTAAAATCCCACCATCAAATGTTTACTGCATCAGTAACCTGAACCAACAATACAGCTGGGCAGCCTCGCCACATTCAATCCAACATGTGAACAAATGTAAAGATTTACATCATCATAAAGATGTAATGGTGTGTGTTGAGGCTTCTTTAAAAAGTAGAGGTGGTAGCAGTTCCCAAGAACAGTATTGTCTCTGCATGTATAGTATACAACAGCATCATGTTTTTCAGTGGGTTGTTTTTTCGTTAATAAAAAGCCTTTCTCTCAGGAAGAAGTGTTATTGCAGTCTAGTCTCAAAGCCGCTGCCCTCATCCCAATTTGATGGGATTGTTTCCCTGGGCAAGAGGACCTTACATTTCTTTGAAGATACATAGTCTTTATAGTCAAAAAGATAGTCACCGGAGGCTAGGATGCTGTTTACTCATGTACAGCGCAATATGTATTGTATGATTGAAGAAAATGGATATTAAAGGAAAAACAAGACTGTCACTTATGAGTTTCTGTAGGCACCAGCTTTTTCTTGTCTGTTCAGGAAGTATTGTATGATTTCAGGGATGTACATATACCTAAATAAAATAAAATAAAATGAAACGCAGGAAAAAGGTGTGGTTAAAAACTTCCAGTGCTGCTTTTAAAAAAAAAGACATCACCCAATGCAATGTGTCATTATGTGTCCCTCTAAATGTGTGTCAGTATGGACTAATAGTATGTTGTTTTAACTGTGGAAGGTGTCAGTTTGCCTCCATGACAAATCCCCACACACTTATTTTACTTGGCAACAAATTGATTCTCACTCAGACTGTGGATGTACAGTATAATGTCACAGAGTGTTGGCCTGATAGATGTTGTTTTCTCCGCGCTTCTCCTACACATCAAATCTCATCTATACCACCTCTCATCTACAGCACAGCGGCAGATTTGGCCGACTTCCCAAACAATCGGGAATGTACACATAACTACTCATGACAGACACAAGCTGTCCA
Source organism: Thunnus maccoyii (assembly GCF_910596095.1). Classification (NCBI taxonomy): domain Eukaryota; kingdom Metazoa; phylum Chordata; class Actinopteri; order Scombriformes; family Scombridae; genus Thunnus; species Thunnus maccoyii. The sequence continues at coordinate 15,407,800 of NC_056533.1, read as the reverse complement.
GAGCCCGCCAGGCCCACAGCTTACAGTAATGTACCCGGTGCTCTTGGCTTCCAGTCAAGGTATCAGGAAAAGGTGTTGAGTTTCTTCAATGTTCAGCAAAGTTCTTATGTGAAGGGTTATGGGGGTTAATGTATTGTAGGATTTTGTTACATCTAAATGAATGTTTGTCAGTAATTGATATTGATGAACATAAAACATTTTTATATTACAGTATAAAGTGGAGGAATATTGATTTATAAAGTGAATAATTATGAAAACATCACAGAGCATGTTCAGAGTGATGGAATATAAACAAATGATGCATTTTTCTTCTTTTTTAGATTTGTTCAGGATAAAGCTGTAAAATCTATTTTGTCTTGCTTTTTTCAAAAGACCGAAGCAGCGTGCTACCCTTACAAATGACATTATCTTTACATTACTGCAAGACAAATTGCAGTGCATACAATAGCACTGCTGACTGCTGGATGTGTCATTGGTTTTCATTCATTTCAGTATGGTATGAAAATGTGCTTGCAGAGACTTATAATCCATTATAGTGATCAGCATATAGTATCAGTTTTATTTTGTCAAGGTAACATTAATGTTGCCTGGTAATGAGAAAACTTTTTACTATTTACAAAGTCTACCACGTGCATGTATGTAGACTAGATAATGAGATATGAGAGTTGGCTGCTGAGGAGCATTGCATTCAGGACGTTTGTGGCTGAAAAAAAACAAACCCTGAAAGCACAATAAGTAAACATGACCGTCATGAAAATAATATGAATTTAATAGCTCCTTGCATCAAAATGGTGCCAGTGAGCACTGCTGTTATGATACTTCAATTATGACTTTAATGCACAAACTTCCCAACAATGTCAGTGACAAAACCAGGAAGATAAATCAATCTCTGCTTCTAGCCAAGTACAAATATAATTACACATATTATTTTTGCTGTCTTAAATACAAATAGTGACCTTTCAGGAATACCCCTGATGTTCTCATCTAAAAGAAAGTGGCAATTGCAAAATTCTGAAAAACACTATTTCACGGAAAGACGAGCAAGTCTGCAACTGCAGAAGAGCACCCACAGGAAAGAAGTGATATTCAGGGGAGTAGAATCCCCTGGGGGTGGCAGATAAAATTAAATAGTGGACTGTAGTGTTGTGGGCCAGGTAGGAAAGGTCATTATGAGACAAAAGTTGCTCAAGGGATTTCACTGACCAAAACAGAAGGTCATGTAAGTAACTAGGAGGCAGTGGTGCTGAAGAATGTTCTTCATCTGATGACTGGAAGTGTCTCGCTCGTGACTGTCGTGACCCCTGTGCAATAAGCTAGACTTCAGCAATATATAAATAAGCAGCCTTCAAAACATGAAAATGAATAATCTGGCTTTGTTTTTAAAATATTTGGGACCAAAAGAAAAGAGAAGATTGTGTAATGTCACTATCTTTCTTACTTCCTCGCTTCCATTCTACAAATAGTGTCAATAAATATATAAATAAGTTGTCACAATCTAAGATATAAAAACTTAACTACAAAGTAAGATAATTCTGACAAAAACTGGACTATCTGATTACTTTTGAATCAATCTGACCCAAAGTACTTTCAAGTAATATCTTATTTAAACTTTAATTGAACACAGTTCATGAATCATGAAATCCACCTACACTCTGCATTATGAAAATAAGATCTACTATCCTGTGAAGACCCACTACAACGTAGTCAGATAGGCAGTGATACCCTACAGTTTTGGGTTAGGAACTGAATATGGTGTAGTCAATGGATTGCTGAAACTGAAATAAATAATGCTACTGTCTGCTTTTTCATGGCTTAACATATAGTTTAAAAATATGCATCAATCAAGAAAATTAAACATAAAAACTATGAGCCATAATATATTTCTTTAACTGACAGAGTTTCAAACATAACATAAAACTAGGTATTATGCTGCCTGTCAGTTCCCCTTGAAAGGCCCAGTGGCAGCTTGGAAAATACACTTTCTGGAGGAGTAAAGAAAATTTATTTCCATGCAGGCACATTTTATCCTGAGCCACACTCTGTCCAAGGCCTCTGTGGTCTGCAAGCTCCACACACATACGCAGGTTAGATTAAGCTGTCTGCGCATAACGCCTGAAGATTTTAAACACACTCAAACTTGGCCAGAGCATGGAGGTACAAAGCAGATGTTCTCTGCTCCCAGCAGCTGCTGCGGAGAACTTTGGAGAAGCTGGACATCATTGTGCATTAGTGTTACATACTCATTGCACACAGTTGGTGAAACAGCCAACAGTGTTGCAAAAAACTGTTCTAAAGCTTCTAAAATATATTCAGAAACAAGGTCTGAATCAGTTTGATGACTAAATATGATAAATATCTTAGCATGTAGACATTTCACACTTCATACAGTCCTTGTTTGTGTGTTTGTAGCGGCACCATGAGCGAAAGAAGAGTCTTTGTCTTGCAGCTAAGTAAGTAAAGCACAGTGAGTAATGTTTGCCTTAGCTGCTGATTCACATACATCGCAATATGGATTTCACATCAAAAGATTAAGATGAGGCAAAGAAAGACTGTCAGCTGTTACCTATGGGACTTTATCGGCATCCAGATTAAACGACACTAAAACAGTGATACCAGCAGAAAAAAACACCACTTTTCTTACCAATTGCATTTTGGTCAGTATACACTTCACTTAATTCATTTCTTAATGTCCTTCTCCCTTCTCTTTTGTATTTCTTAATTACAACTAAGGTGCCTTAACCATGAGGGTATTCAAGACAATAATGTGGGGGAAAAAAACTTGGTGTTAAACACGATGTTCATGTTGTAGAACTGAACACTTCTACAGAATTTACAAATTGCTTCAGGTAATTTCTCAGAACACTTAATTCAACTTCCAGAGAAACTTTCATAATTTCATGCCAGTGGCTATTAATGAAGTCTGCCAGGCACATTAGCTCATTAATAATATTACAGATTAAACTATGATGAATTGGTGGACTGCACAATGGACTGTTCTGGCCCTGCTGTGACCAGTCTCTTATCTGACCTTTGCAGATGCAAGCTGCAGAAGACACGGGAGACACAGAGATCCTCGTGGGGCAGGACTAAGACAGCAGATGTACAGAAGCCTTCTTCATAATGCAGAGGTCCTGATCTTTTTACAATGTGTCAGTATCCAATAATAGATTATTTTAATTTCTACAGACACTTAAGGGAATACGGGTCTTGAAACACGTAATGACTGAAAAGATAGATTTCTATAGACTTGTGAAACTGACTTAAATGACTGGCTTGTTTCCTCTCTACTGTGTTTTTGCACAGGGCAGACATAACAAGACATGCAGTATATTTTGTACATGTGCTTTTGAAGTGTTGCCTAATGCATCTTGAGCATTACACAGGACAAATTCATAGCAACAGTTATCTTACAATGTTTTGAATGTGAAATTCAGTAACAAGTGAGTGAATAATTAGAATTATAAAGACATTTCCTGGAACAATTAACTGGAGAGCGACTTCTCCTCGGATAAGTCTGATTAGTCGGAAAAGGATAATGTTATGATTATATATGGAGGAAGCTGTAATGATATAAATGATCATGTCAAAAAAATTAAAAGTCAAGCAAGGAACTTTAGCCTCTAACTGTCAAAGATAAAGGTATGTTGAAGTTTTAGAGTATATGATAACACACAATGAGCAGTGACTATAAGACCATGCATGAACTGAACATACTGACCGACAGATATTACTGATTTTCCTGTCCAGCTAGGAAGCAATAGCTGAGACTAAATGTGTTAACATCATTTTCCCCTTTCTAAAAACAGAGCAGCCCTCATGCATGTCATAGAGATCTCCTAACCCAGATTTCTGATATCCACGGCTAATAAACCATGGACATTTATGCCCGTGTACTTATGAAAAGAGCCAATTAGGTAGAATATCGGGCCACTTGTAGACAGCGTTTCTCCCAACAGGCAGAATCTCCCACCCTCTGAACAAAAGAGGCAAAGCTATCCAACCTCTCCTACCTCCCACTGGCATTGAATAAACAACAGGGTAAACAGTGACGTGGGGAGAAAGATGAATGATCTTGTCCAGTGCCGAGGACCCTTCAGAATCTTAAAGGGAAAATCCACCCAAAGGTGTAATTTACTGTATGGATCATTTGTATGAAGTTAGACTCTTCACGAATACACAAAACATGAAAGAGTTTTTTCTCTTAAACTTGAAATCAGAGTCAAGTTGCAAATCTATCATTAGGAGACAAAATATAGAATTGATTAACAAACTAGCCAGTGGCTCAATGAAGCTGTTCTTAGGCACAGCCATGCTTTGAGCTAAATTCTAACATGCTCTCAATGTCAGTGCTAACATGCTGATGTTTAGCAGGTATAATGTTTCAAATGTTCTCTATGTGAGTTTAGTATGTTAGCATGGTAACATTTGCGAATTAGCACTAAACACAAAGTACAGCTGAGGCTGATGGAAATGTCATGAGGGTGTTTGGATGAAAAGTCAGGGGACCAATTACAGTTCATCCTGAGGGACACATGAATGTCTGTGCAAAATTTCATGGCAATCCATCCAATAGTTTTTTAGACACATCACCTGAAACCACAAAGGTGAACCTCATGGTGGCACTAATGTCAGGGGATCCCCAAAGTTGTTAGGATTCATCCTCATACATAATTTCATGGCAATTTTGTCCGATCGTTGTTAAGATATTTCTGGACCAATATTTTGGATGGATCAACCAACTGACAAAATGACTGACATCACCATATTGAGAGCTAATGCTGCTGGCGTGGCTAAAAATGAGAAAGTGGCAACGACAGGAGACCAATTTATGATCGGCTTGGGTTACTGATACAAATACCAACAGTTATGAAGCAGAGACTATGTCAGGCTCCTTATATAGAATCAATCTGGATACTTTGCATAAAAATAAAGGTTGGTTTCCCTAACCCTCACCAACTTAACTATAAACAACTAGTAAGAAAATATAGCTTAAAACACTTTTGCACAATTGAATAAGTTAGTCTTTGGTGAATGCCTGTGTTTGTTCCTCATTGGGGAATATTCTGTGTATTGTATCTTAAAGACATGATCCATCATGATCAGTTTTCCTGAGTTAAAGCTTTTTTCAGTTGAGCTGTTTAAAGCAATTGCCAGCTTTAGTCACTCTGTGTTAGGATACATTTCACCTTAAACACAGCATGATATGACATTGCTACTGAGACCCACTGAGCTGGGCTCTGTATGGGACCCAGAGCGGAACTGGTTCTCTTATAAAAGCACAAATGGAGCAATGATTTAGGGCTATTTATCTAGGTCAAGAGAATAAATGCAGCTAGTTAAGATGAGACAAATTAGAAAGTCATGATACGCCAGCGGAATCATGAGTTGACAAAGAATAATGATTTTCAGTGTTGTCCCTTACCTCTTACTTCATCTTCACACACACACAAACATAGACACAGGCGACAGCACGTTCCCTAGTAATGCATCAGCTGTTCTCAGTACACACTTGGAGAGCACAAATTAAAAATGGAAAGCTAGAAGAAAAGTGGAGGTGGAGATGGTTTGTTGGAAAAGGGTGTTAAAGGCATTCTATGTAGGATTTTCCTATACAACAATGTATACCCTCATACAAAAATAATCCCTCTCAATCATCACTTATGACCCACTAGAAGTGTGTGGCAGTGTATGTATCTGCAGAGACTCTGCCCTCTGCCTGCATTTTCTTATTACATTGCTGTGTTTGGGATGTTTCTGGGCGTCAACCTTTGGACAGTGGGTGTGTAGGGACTCGGGACTTGTAGCATAGCGACCAGGTTACATCACTGTCTCCATCTCTCTCCTCTGCTCTCTTTCTGTGTCATGGATGTATAAAGAGAACAGGTTTGACTGCTTGACCAAGGGTGGGGTTGAGCTCCACACACACACACAGAGCAGAGAACCCACAGCGGACAGGGTGAAGCTGCATTCACACCAAATCTGGCAATGCGGCACCTTACCGCAGGGTTGTGTGGAGGTGCGGGCGTGTTTATTTGTGCTTTAGAACCTTACCGCCATGAAACAATCAGAAAATAACGTTTTATTTATCTGATTCACAGTTTTGTTCTCGCTACCGCTGCTCCCTCTCTTCATTCACTCTCTGGTTTGCTCGACCACCATTGCTCTCTCTCTCTCTCTCTCTCTCTCTCTCACTCCTGCTCTTAGCTCACTCTGATGTCGTTGAGCCGGGGAGGAGGAGCCAACTTTGAATGTTGTGTTTGCAAGCAGCAACCAACAAATCTTGCCTTTAAGTTGGGGTGATCATGGATAATTATCATTTCATGCTGTTTCACAGAAAGGATGAACATAGCGCTCTGTATATATGTCTGCAAAATGGATGCTCTATAGCCGGCATTGTACAATGTGTGTTTGTGTGCATCTGCATCTCAGCGTGCGTCTGTGTTTAGCATTCAGAGTGACGAGGGTCAGAGACACCTCAACGCTAGCAGTGTCTGAGTGAATAAAGGTCATTATTGTAGAAATGGAGACAGAAATCAAGGAAGCAGCGAAACAGATGAGACTAACTGAAATGAGAAAAGATGAGAAGATCTGAACAGAAAAGTCATGCTGGGGAAAGAAGTGTAATGTGCAGAGAGAGTGGCCTATGTCCTACACTGTTTAGTTCTTCATTGACCTTCCTTACTGAAAACTATCAATTTCTGACATTTGAAGACACATTTTCATTTATATTCATTTACTTTGACCCATTTTTGGGATCCAAACAGGAAAGCAGCTTTTCACACTGGTTGGAAGAGATGAAGGTATGAAGAGAGTGTGAGGAAAAAGGAGGAAAGATCAGCGGTGTAAACTGTACTTACTCAGCATTAGCCATGTCGCGGGATGATGGAGAGGATAGATGTAGTAGTGGTGGTGGTGGTGGTGATGGTGGTTATCACAAGGTTTCCACTCAATTCTGCCTGTTTTAGTGCTGCAGTTCACCTTTTCACCTGATAGACGTTGCTTTCATGTTGAACCTGGGAAGAACAAGGACAGGAATGTAGGTGAGGAACTTATAAAATAACAGTAATTACATATTGGCACAAATACGCTCATTTGCCAGTTTATTGTGTGAAGCAACTGTATGTAAAACTAATGTCTAATACAACCCTACAATAAATACTACCTTCATGAAGGTTTTTGATGAACGTGTTTTAGAGAGGTGTTGATTCAGATGATTTTGAAGGCTGTAGTTTGTAGTGCTGTTGAAATGTATTGTGTTATACAGAGAGGAGTTCTAATAGTGAGAGAGGAGATATTTTGTCCACCCCACTTATTATCAAGGAGACAGTTTTGTATCTGTAATTTTTTTCACTATCAATCAAAGCAGTATGCTGATTTTTCAAATACAATGGCAACTTCCGACATTAGGGACATTTGATAGAGCAGTTTTAAGAAAACTGGCCAAACAAGTGAAAATTCTTCACAGCCACAGCTCATAAATTCACAGCTTCCAAGTGGATTGATCTCGTTTATGCAGTGATGACAAATAGGAGCGAGACTTACAGCTTTCTTCACACTTTATCCTCTTTTAGTTTCAATAAGAGTGACTGTGGCAAATATCAAACTTAAGAAAACCCCAACACTGCAGTTTTATAAGTCACAAATGTTCTTGAAAAGTTGAACTCAATGAAAATGTAAGACAATGTTAACAAAGGACTAAATTGAAGACTAATTGACTAAGTGTAGAGTCACCAAAAGACTATATAACTTCACACACAAACTGACTTTTACAATCAAAACTTTTAATCACACCACTAAAACATTAAACTTCTTGTGGTTGTTGGATTCAGCTCTCTACAGACTCTCACATGCCTGCCATCAAAGTAATAATCGCACCGGGTTTACAATACTTGCTGTTGTATCTGATTCCAGAGAACAGAAACTAAATGAAAGTTGTGGGTGAAACTGCTGAAAGCTCCTCGCTGTACATAAAGTAGAATGAATTATTTATCAGGACCAAAGCACCTACCTGTGTGAGATTTACATTGTTGATGGGTAATTGTGCTTCCCGCTGCCCCCTTGCTGATAGTAATGTCTCCCTCGGTGGTGATCAGAGTAAGTGAAGCAGCAGCAGGCTCGCAGTGTGTGTGTAGGCTGCAGCTATCCTTAGCACTTTTGCATTGGACGAGCACCGCTGCTGCTGCTGCTGCTTCTGCTCCCACTTGCGCTGCTTGGATTTCAGTGCAAAACCAAACGAGGGGTTGAAGCTCAAATGCAAGAAGCATCGTCACTCGGCAAGATCATATTAGCTTCTAAGTGTATCAGAGCGATCAAACGACGACCTTTTTCAGTGCAATCTCCTCCTGGCTGAGGGTTGTAAGTGTGAGCTGCTCCAGATCCAGATCCAGGTCCGCTCCTCAGCAGAGGGCTTCCCCGGCGAGCGCAGCGGGGAACCCTGCGAGAGGAGCTGTCCAGGTGCTGAAACGAGCCCGACGAAGCCTCGGCTCTCCACCGAGCCCCTTCCACAGCAGCAGCCGGGCAACACAGGGCCAATTTCAGCCAAACGCCATAAAAACATTGACGTTTTCGTGCCGGAGACTGACTGTAGCCAATGAATAGTGTGACATTTGCATCGCTCCGGTCACGACATAGCAGTCTAAAAATGTTGGCCGTGGGGTGGACGCGTGTGTGTGTGTGTGTGTGTGTGTGAGAGAGAGAGAGAGAGAGAGAGAGAGAGAAAGAGAGAGAGAGAAGGGGGGGTAGAAAGAGAGAGAGACCCAGTGAATAGATTTTCTGTTATTGATTGAGGCCAATTTGAGAGCGTATTATCGCCACAGATGATTTTATTAGCTTTACGCCTGGTAGGTCGTCCCTCTCCATGTCATGAGCGTTTTTTTATGGTTTCCCAAAATAAAGATACTATGGGAATATAAATTGCCTTTACAGCAATTGGCTTAACCGTTTGTCATTCATTGGGATTAGCCAGTCGATGGTTAAAGCGTACATCAATCAATCTCAAGCGTCTCTTCCTTCATTTAAACACGCCTGGACGTGGGCTGCTGAACATGTTATAGGCTGACACTCAGATTTCAGAGTGTGCGCAAATAACGAAGAGTGGTGATATGAATTAGCTGGAGTGGGCCTGTAGTTACAACCGAGTAAGGATGCGTAACGCCCAGTGGGTTCAGGGATTGTTTTTTTGTTTGTTTGTTTTTAAGGCTACTGTAGTGGTTTCAACAGTGGGCTTAAAAAAAACTGTAAAAGAAAAGTCAAGCACATTGAATCTATATATTGAAAGCTTTTAATTTATTGAGGAAAAGGAGCAAAACAGATATGATTTGGCACATCCTGTAGAAAAGTGCATTAACACCAAAACAACTTTGCTCAACGAGCCATTAACACCACTAACTTATAATACAGGTAACCTACATTTCCTCTTCAGTAACTATAAGGGGAGATGTGTGTATTATGATTATGATACAAAGGAGGAAGATACTCTTGGAAAAAAAAGTAAAATATTGGAGCTTTCATGAAAAGAAAACAGCTTTGCAACAACCACTGTTGCACCTTTTATAGAAAAGCTGAAGTCAGCTATTTTCAACATAACAGAAACTACATGACCAACAAACATACATATACTGGAAAGTATACCTTTATCGCATCAGGATATTCTTGTTAGTGAGGAAAAAACAACACAGGGCCGTCTAGAAAATCATCTAGATATGAGCTGTGTAGCATTCAATGGATTTGGTCAGAAGCCAATTTACAAAAGGCATCTGCTTAGTTTTGAAAGCTTCTTCAAATGTGCAACTAGGTAGTTAGTCTCAGACTATACTATCAAGATTTCAAACCATTTATAACTTCAGCAAATAATACCAAGTACTCAGTCTTAAATATCAAATCTATCTTTTTTTTTCCAGATCTTGGACGGTTCATCTTCAATTTCCAAACACCAACAACTGTCTCCTAAAGTCAGGAATTGTAGAAAAGCCGACAGTAAAGTGGGGTGAAACAATTTCTGACAGTCAATGTCACTTACACAGTTTAGAATAAATGTTTTCTCTTTTTAAGCTGCAGAAGCTAAAAGAGATGAAGTGACCATTAAGCTCAACCATTAACAGTTGGAAGCAGGTAGCAGAAGATAAGTCATATGGACAAAAAGAGGCACTCCAAGATTCTGATTGACTTCCCTGTGCCCAACTGAAAAACGGTAGATAGACATTTTGCCTAATGGTATTAATTTGCAGGCTAACAAGGATTATTTTTTTCCATTGGTAAGACAAAAGTGTAAAAACACCTCAAGTGTAAAACCTACATAACGAGGAAGAGCATTCAAATCAAGATCGCCTTGATTCTGTGGAAGAAGGACCAGGCTCTTCTTAATTACATGAATAAAAAGTGCCTTTGCTGAATCAACAACTTTAACAATAGCTTGGGACACAAGTGTGTATAATTTACTCATCTGCAAAGCAAACAGACCATGAGGTTAAATGTCAGGGGGAAAGATATGCCTTGAATGTGTGCGGAATTTGGGGGGAAAAAATATATATATATACATATTTTACAAGAGTGCTTTAACACATTTGAATGTTAAAAGAGATGATCATTATTGTCCTATCTTAACTTTGTGAGACTCACTAGTTTTAATATAAAGCTGTGTTTACACACAGGCTACAATGGACACAATTTCCCCAATGTTGCCATTATATTGATGGCTGAAGGGATAATTTCCCTGCTTTACGAGCAGAAATGTGACAGAAATATTCTGAGTCGTGATTCGAGTGACACGCTGCAGAGAATATTTGTTGTTCCCGACTGCTGTTCCAACCAGGTCCGTGATGGGTCGTCTTTGTTCCCGTCATTGTCATTGTGGGTCAGTCAGTCAACCTAGATGGACCAAGGTCATGACTGTCGTGTACTCGTGCTGCAGACCGTCGATGTCGGTGTCGCAAAGCGTGTAGTCATCCTTAATGATTCGGTCGCAGCCGATTTCGCCGTTGCCGAACAGGCCGAAGAGCGGAGTGTTGGGGAACACCTTGCGAAAGGCGTCGGCCTCCACGTTGGTCTGGTTGTTGTAGTAATGCTGGCCTCTCCCCACGCAAGCGAACATAAACCCCAGGGTGTTCCTCTCAGGAATTTTGGCCGCCTTCAGCCTCCTGATCGTGGCTTCAGCCGCCTTTGAGTTGCTGATGTCTTGGTCCAAGAGCACAGATGCCCCCTGCACCTTAGGGCCACTCAGGGCCAGGCCAACCACGCCGTATGCACCTTGGCTACAGCTACGGAGTGAGAGATGATGGAAGAAGGAGAGTGTGAATATTGCATAAGAGTGAGCTGTAAAATTTCCACTAATTTCCACAACACTTTCAGTTTAAAGCTGCAAGTGTTGAAATCATCACTACCAGTGTTTATAAATTCAATCAAGACATGTTGGTGGTGACATAAATGGCATAAGTTACAGAGAAATACAGAAATCCAACTTCAATATGATGTGAGGTTAAACTAAATGGTTGAAAGACAACAAGACCTTTTTATGCTCACAGCAAATACTGGGTTGAATTACTGCTCCAATGCTTTAAACAGGATTTTCCCCAGTGTCTATGAAAACTTCTACAGACAAAACCACAAGTGAGAAAGCCTTGAAATATTTTAATTTTGGGAATTTGCAGGAAATCACTTGCAACTATTAACTATGTATTAAACAACCCTTCTTTCATAGATTGCTGAGAAAGAACCTTGATTTAAGTGCAAGACAGTAACTCACCAGTGTCTGGAAGGAGAGAAGACACTTTCTACCAGTCCTCCAGCGATGAGAGCTTTGCTCTTGGCCAGAGGCTCCAGTATCTGGTTGAGGAAAGGTCCGGATTTATATGCCTCATAGACAAACATTAGTACCACCCTCAGCTCTGGGTTGTCAATGAGTCCTGCAAAGAGAAAGCACAAAGAATAAAGAACTGATACAAAAGCAAGACATTACAAGCCATGCATTTTTCAGTTTAGATAACTGAATAATTGTTGTAGGCCTTCATTTACCTGCTTCTTTCAGTGCTGTTGGGGAGATGGACTTCTTGCAAAAATGAAAGGGCTTGATGTTGACACCTTCCATGCTGGGGAACATGATTGCAAAGCCTGCCTCCCCCTCCTGATACTCCTGGGGAGGGCTGGAGCAAGAGCCACTGGGAGTCACTGCACAGAGAGACAATCGTGAAGTATCATAGAATGGTGAGTTATATGCAGTCACTTACACACGACAGGGGGACTCCTCTCTTTCTGTTGGTATAGTCAGTTTTTAGGAGTCAGCATCTAGTGGCTATTAGAGGAACAGCAGCTCAAGGTACTTTGGCACTGGATCCACCAGTCAACAGTGGTGTTTGCCGCTGGGTTGGGACTTAGAAAAATCATGACAGCATATACTAACCACAGGAGAACTTTTTTTTTTTTTTTTTAGCAAAGAGGTACAGTCTTCACAAGTAGACCCACATCAACAATGACCTGAAAATTTGACAAGATATTTGCACAACACCACAAATTACAGCCTTAGAAATGGGCAGAACATTACATAAACATTAGGAAAATCAACACAAAAATATGATTTCACTTCTCTTAATCAAGGACATAATCATAGGCACTTATATAGAGGTTCTGTTGAGTAGATAGTTTAGCAGATGAATGTGCTACTATGCAAATGAAAGAACATGAAGCTGCACCGTCGTATACAGGATTATAAGACAGGCAGCCTCATTCACATCTTCAACACTTTACATTTCAGGGTTTAAATTTTTTCTGAGCTAAACCCCTGGTGTGCAACAGACTTTGTACATCACAAAAAACCTTTCATTGTATTCCAAATGAGCAAATACTGTACATTAGTATCTAATTTATCCCTATCCTGCACTTCTGCTTATGGAATTCATAAAGGATAATGCAGAAATACTATGTCTTGGTGTATCACAAGTTGTCTTTGTAATACTGTGCAGTCCTCTGCCAACTTGCATAAATGACTCATAGTTGTACTCTAAGCTATATGGAAACCAGTTACAAGTAATCTGTAGATTCACCCTTATCCAATCAGCGATTTCATTCAATTGAATTAGAGCTGCGTGGTGACTCTGTGGTGACCCTCAGCTGCAATAACACAAAATGAATGTTATCACAAACAGTATAGGCTACCGTTAAACCTGATAGACGATGGGAGCCTGACAAGCCATCATCTTGAGGAAAGAGAACGTGGCTGATGGAGAGTCACTTCTCCGGAGGGTTGTGATTATATGGAGAAATGGGAAGCACAGCACCAGAAAGACTAGGCAATCTATCAGAAGGAGAGGGGGGGGGGGGGGGGGGGGGGGCTGCCAGCCACCAGTGGTGCTTTCCAACCAGGCAGCAGCAGTGGGGATTAATGCAAAGCCCTATCTGCTGAAAGGTGAACTATTCCTCTTAGATATGCTCAAGACGCTTTCTTTACAGCATCCAAGTAGTTCTACATGTTAAGCATGCATATTCATACCATTAGAGCTGCAGCTTTGAGGTTCTATTAAGAAATATCTTTTATGTTTTAACTAAATGACTCCTGTAATGTGAAATGGCTGTGGCTCCCAATGATTTTATTTTGGAGGATGTGGGGATTTATTTTTAATATATTATATATAACTGAAGAAATATGAGTGAGACATAAAAGAGGATGACTTACAGACTATGCCTGGTGTAGTAATGCCCATGATGTCACAACCTTTGGGGAAAAGCAGGTTCAGTTCTTCCGTGTCTGGACTGTGGCGACTCTTCTTTGCTTTGGAGTAGTTAAGAAAAAAAAATATGTTAATGTGGAAGGTCACCGTTTTACATATTTATCATTTTAATCATAAATTAAGAATGTATTGCCAAGATTATGTGACCATTTTAGATTCAGAGAAATGTATACGAGCAAAGCACCATTTTATTAGCAATGAGACTGCTAGTTTACTTTTCTTAGTGTTGCAAAACATTTCAAATATTTACAAGCCTGAATTTTCTATTTTTGATTGGCTGGCAGGAGTCTGTTAGTTCTAGTCAATAGTTTAACCGCAGTTCTAAACTGCAGGTAACCACAGCAAGTCTGATTATGTTTCACACTGTGTTACAAATCAACTCTCACTGTCTCGCTACTGAAATAAACCTTACACTGAGAACCTTAAACTGACTAAACACATCTTGAACACATCCTGCCTTGTTTTTGAATAAGTTCTGGCCATGATAGTGGTGCCATAATACTCTAATACTACTTAATTTTTTTTTTTTTAAATGGTCATGTGATAAAAAGTGCAAGTGCTCAGTCAAAACAAAATGACAGAAGTTCTAAAATGTCAAGAACAAGACAAGATACACCACTGCAAGTGCAGTGACAAAGAGGAACTTTGGCCACAAGCCGAAACTGACCAAAAGGGAACAGACACACAGCAGGCTAAAATTACTGCTAACTGGTCTGCAACATGATATGACCCAACTCTGCATGTTTGGTGATTAAAATGATCAAAATTGTATTCAGTTGTTTACTCTACTTTGTCAACTTTGCCCCTTTTAATAGTACATTTTTCAAACAGGAGTCTAAAAACACACAGATTAGTAGCACAAATGGATTTTAGACAAAGTCCCTTGTTTTGAAACAACATGACGCCATCTCTTTGTTTACTTTCCTAATACAGGATATGTCTCTCTACTACCACAATTGTAACAATAATGAATGACACATAGATGTACATTGATGAACATAACAGATTGAAGTACAACAGCAGTGTGTTATATTATTTAATACCAACCTTTATTTTGCCTGTTGCAATAAGCTCCCCAGAAGGTCTCACAGTCTACCATTGCAAGAACGGTTTTGGGAAGGAGAAAAACTTTCTGTGAATAATCAAAAGTAAAGTGCATAAAGTGTTAGAACAGTGTTAAAACATGTGTTTAGTGATGTCTAATGTGATTTTTAAGTGGCTACAAAACGTTGTGGAATAGTATACCACATCTTATTTGTTGGGTTTATCACAATATGTCTTTGAATGGCCCAAAACATGCACTTTTCCACCTTATAAGTAACGTTAAGGCTGTTAAAATAATCATATTCCAAATATAAGCACAACAGTATCATATATATTCTGTATTGGCTTGTTCCAGCTCTGTATTGAAGCTTTAAAGTTTATTTTTCAGTTCCTGATAACAAATTTTTCAGGTTTTCACCTGAAAAACATATCTACTCGAGTGTGTATATATCACGCAACTCACCCTACAATTACTACTAAAAGGGTTTTTGCCATACTTTGGCATTTTGTTCTATTTATTGTTGTTCTATTTACCATTATCCATTTGCCAAATAGGGTCCTCCTACACAAAGTTTCTCTACATTTTACTGTCCAAAACATCCCCTTTTCTACTACTTACCTCCACCTCCTCAGCCAGGATGCTGCAGAGAGCATGGACCTCTGTGTTGGAGAATCCACAGGTTGACACCCAGGTCAACTGCTGCTGAGTCCTCAGTACTCTGCGGGCACAGTTCCTCCACAGCCTGCACACACTGAAGAGACACACACATTCAGCATCACCTGCTACTAGAAACTTGGCAGAAGAGTTAGCTATTAAGTTCCTGCTGCTATCAAACAGCTAGACTGAGCACCTGCAAGCAATTACACACCAAGTACACCGACTACAGAAATACTCCAGCTGGCGCATTAGCTTTCGATCTGCCCTGAATATCTTATCAGAGCAGTTTCACTTCTGGTCGACAGCCATTAGCGTTAGCCGAGTTCACTATTTAGCAGACAAAACACACCTTGCGATCCGTAGAAGCGATTTGGTCGGTACGAAGGTGAGAATTCTCTCAACCACTTCAGCAACATTGCTGAGCACGTATGCAGCCTTGCTGTCTTGTAAAGTCGCGTCAAAATCCGGATTTTCACACATATTTCGCTCTCTAGTCGTCGGGGATGTCCCAGCACGGCTGCCCAGCTGCGAACTTTCACCTCTGTTCCTCCTCCGCTGCGGAGGAGCTGCGAGCTGAGTTTACACACCGCCCCCTGCGGCGAGGAGGTGCTACGGCAGTTAAAGCCTTTGCCATCTGTGGCTGAAGATTATTATTACACCAAATTACATTATGAGTATATGTAAAAAGCAATAGTGACTTACAAGGAAAATATTGTTTAAAAACTTCGCTGGTTCATATTTTCGAGGCCTCTATTATTTCAAACCATGAGAAGTTATGTATTTGTATTTAGGCATACAATTTTTTATATAGTGTCAATATCAGGAGGAGGTATGGGGATAATGCAGTGGATGTGGTGGTACCCTTTTTTAAAAAACTGAGCCACTGTCCTTCAAAATGTCTGTGCACGCCACTGTCCTTAAGTTTTGATAAAGGGTGGATTTTTTGGGGGGTGTTTGGTAGTTGTTTGCCTTGTGGCCTCTACCATCTCCCTTTGCCCTTTTTAAGCCTAACCAAGTAGTTCCCAACCTTGGGATCAGGGTACCCAAAGATGATTAAAGATGTTAGAGAAAACATATTTCTGACACACAAAATATTTTTTATTTCTACTGACAAATTTCTCATTTGCCATCGTATATTTTCCCTGTTCTCTTTCACACTACTCACAGGTACCAATGAACCATTTTTGTTAACCATTATTATATCAGAGCATGGGCAACCTTTCTAATAAAGCCAGACTTTGAGTAAATTATACTTGATTCAACCATTTATTTATGATCTTTACATTTTCAAGATAAAATGGGAGACAAAAATCAAACCAAATCATTTTTTGAAAGAAAAAAAAAATCTAAATTATGAACAGAAAAGTGAGTACAGTGTGCAAACATTTCTTTCACTTAGCTGGAACAATACAGTACATTCAAGCAACTGTGCTAAGAATTAATTCCTTGCTAAACTGGAAGTGAACATGATCACCGACACTGAATAAATGTTGACAATACAGGAGAAACAAAGATGCACAAGCAACTTTACGAAAGTACACAGAATAAAAAGTCCCTTTTATATAACCTTGGCTTAACTTACAGTATGGCTTTGTTCATGATGATTATGTGCAGTATTTTTCCCAAAAAAGTGCAAATTCTCCCAACATATACATACAAACTTATTAAAGTTATACAGTGAATTGTATCTGCCTTTTGGTTACAGGGTGTAACCGAACAGTGTGCTACCTTGTAGAGAGCTTGTTTCTTCAGGACGACAAAGGTCGGAGGAGACATATGAACACAAAGCCCCACATTATTTGTAGCACCCATATATGGGGGGGGCGGCCATATTCAGAGCAGATGAGGCAATGTGGGGAGAGGAGCAGAGCTGAGTCAAATGTTACACATCTCCATTAGAGTCTGATCCAGCATCTGCTTTACACGCAGGTTCTCTTCTTTAGCACGTGTGAGTTTATCTGTTAATATAGCATTGCATCGGTTAAAATCATAAAAACAAACAGCGCATGGATGCACAGAATAGAAACAGACAAAACTCTAGTCCAGGATAATAGACAGTGTTAGACATGTGCTGGATACTGTTACAAACCTTATGAGTGTCAGAAATTTTGCTTCTCTGTACTTTTCTTTCCCCCCACGATAACAGAAGTTAGCATTCGTTAAGTAAGTGCATATCCTACACTCAAGATACTGTCTGAGCCAGTTTTACAAACTCAAGTTTCATTTTGATATTAAACCTTTCAAAAATCAGACTGTAAATATCATACTCAAGCTATGGACAGAGCTGTAGTCACGACTGCATGAGCTGGTTTTAGGATAAAAGAATGAGTCTAAACAAGATTGTTCTTTTTGGCCAAAGTCTTTGGTTTGGCAATGGATTTAAATGATGCTTATGGCCTACAGCTAAGCGTACCTTCCAAGCAGTTTCAGGTCAGTCAATAACAATTTGGCCTCAAAACACAAATGTGAGCACCGATGTCACCTCAAATTAGACACCTATATGAAAAACTCCTCTTTTACATGTCATCAACACTCTCCCTCCACAACTTCCCTCAATGTTGTCCTGCAACAGCACTATGTCACATTCCATGTTTTGTTTTGTTTTACAAATACTGCACTAAGTGACAGAACTGAGAAGATTGAGCCTTGCAGTGGTTCAGGCAGGTAACTCTGTAATTTAAAAAGCAGATGTCCCCTTCTATATTACCAAAGTCAAAAACCTATAACAACTCGGGGGTCCATACAGGCAGATTTGGTTCAAACTCTCTCTGCATGCACTAATATTCAGAACCATATCCTCGCAGCTTAACACCAGATTACACTCCGTCCCTTTATATTTAGGTTAATTCAGATATTTTTTCTCATTTTAAGTGTTTATGCTAATTCAAATGTTTCAAAACACTGATGCTAGTGTCTTGGAAAAACTAACTCCGATTGCAAAAAGACAGAGCAAGTCTGCATTAAAACTAAAATAATTGGTAGTTTGGTGATGATCAGTTTAGACTTGATTATTTTTGTTGAAAACTTGTCCTTTTTTCTTGTTAGCCATTACAGGATTACAGATGTGGATTCAGGAGTGCAGAAAGGAGTTCTAGACCCCTTAAAGCATTTTTTGAGCCTGTGGGCCACAAGAATCATCACCAGCTTTCATCCAATGAGCAACAGCACTGTGCAGATATCGATGAATTTGTGCTACAGCCCTGACAATAACCAAGAAAAAATATCAGATGCTTTTGGTAACTTTTCATAATCTAGTTGTCTGACCTTCCCTCTGAAACTGTTTGAGCATGCATAATGTTGAAAGTCTTACAGTTTTGTTCCTGTTTGTTGAAAGCATTACTTGGTTTAAGCTGCGTGTCATAGACACAGTTGCCTATACTCTTTAAATATATATCACAGCATTAGACAATATGTCTGGACATTTGAGTTTCAGAAGAATGAAAGCATACAAGAGGCCGTTCCGGTTCACGCCTCATTTAAGGCTACTCTCAGTTCATTGGTCAGAAGACGGTTTTTCTCAAGCTGCTTGTATAGATGGTCTTGACCGTCAGAAAGCGGGTAAGAGAAAAGGAAAAGAGGAAGTTAGTACAGAAGACAAAGAGCAACCGCTGCTTTGAAGCTAATCATACAACCAGTGTTAGTTTGTATTCACGCTGTTGAACTGTCAACCTCATGAACATGACAAACTAAAGCAACTCACTATTGTTCAGTCACATTTCCGAAAAGATCTACCAAGCTGTTGCAAATACTTACTGTCCTTGTTAGCCATAGCAACAGCACTCATTATGGTTCTGTTGGTGTGAAAATTATTTTTTCCCCAGACACACTGAGAACAGCATGAAATAAGCCTACATGTTGATAAATGCTTATTTCAGATCAAACTGGAAACCAAAACAGGCAGCACAGTACCTGACATTCACACTGATACTTTTTTGAAGGAGGCCAGAGACCTTAAAGATGATTGTTTCAGCACTTTTAAAAATAAAATCCCTAATGATGGAGTTGATCCTCTTCAGAAGCAACCACACTGACTGACTATCAAAGCAGGTTACCTGTCATGACTGTTATATTCCAGTATTCCTCTAATTCAGAGAAAGACAGAACTATGTATTTCAAGTGAGGACTAGTTTGTTAAGTAGAATGAATTAGCAGCCCAGAAATACTGTTATACCAAATAATCAGCCTCCCGAACAGAAAAAGGAACAGTTAATGGGAGAGGAGCTTTAGAGTTTATTCGAAAGCTACTCAACAAAATAAATTAAACACATAGAAGACACAAATCAAAAAAAGTTGGGACAAATGGAAATGAAACATCTCAGGAGAAAGGGGGAAGGGCTGACATAGATGGAAGAATGTTTATTTTACAGAAAGCAATACGGCTCAGAGGTCTCGATAAGAGATGAACAAAAGGATGGCGGCAGCGATGGTCCAATGTGCAGTAGTGGCAGGGCAGTAAAGAAATACAGACACAGAGGAGACAGAAAATTGGGCAGCGCTGCACAGGAGAAAGATGAAGACGCTCAACCAGCGGGTGGCTTCTGGGGGTGAAGGGGTGTAAAAATTTAGCTGTGAAAAAAGGAGAAAATCAAAAGCGTTGGAGGGAGAAATGAAGGAAGAATGGAAGATAAATGACATGCAGAAGCAAAAAAGGGTAATAAAGGATGCAGATCTAAGCCAGAAAAGCTAAAAGATGAGAATGAAACTGATGAAGAAATGTGGCTGTGGTGCGAAAAATTATCAAAAGGAAACTAAAACTACAACTAAATGCTGTTAGTAGTTTCCTACATCAACAGATCTGTGAAATCTAGCCTAAAAATGTAGTCAAAAATACCTACAAAACGCCTTAATTCACGTGCAAACCAGTATTAGACAAATGAAAGAGGAGTAAAAAAAAAAACAACTCAAACATGCCACAAGAGGGAGCTATGCTACATTGGTGAGAGTGGTTAGGGATGCTGAGGGCTGAGACACAGAGCAAACACAAGCCAGTGGTGAATTACATGGAAGTCATGTCATTGAGGGCGTGGTCCAGCTCCTCGCTGATGGCCTTGTACTTCAGTTTCTGGGCATACAGCTCATCTATTGTGTGGTAATTATTATGAGATGGCAGTGAAGGATTTGCAATAAAAAAAAAAAAAAAAAGGAAGACAAAAGAAAAATAATAAAAGAGTCAGAGAACAGAAGTCAAAAAGGTAAACGCAAATAGAGAAACTGAGAAAAGAGGCAGGACAGAAATAGGAAGGGTGCATGTAACAGCTGCTGATATTGTGTCAGATTCCTGAGGAGTCACTGAGAAAGTGCCTCACATGTTCCATGACCCTGAGAGGACTGATTGGGACTAGCTGGCCTTGAACACTCAGTGTACCAGAATGCCAAGCAGCATTGTGGTGAGAAATGTTGCTGCCAATGTGAATAATATCACGCCGGCCTCTGTTGATCGCTGCTTTGTTTTTTCCCCCCCAGTAGACAACTGACAGTGCAGATAGTGCAGATGTTTGTCCTGAGGACTATTGACCACCCTGCTGACCAGATAAATAACCCGACACTGTGTAAATGTTTACAAAAAAGAAGTAATTTGCTCTTTTTGGAGATTGTGAGAAATTTGGGAAAAGTAGTGTTACCTTGTGCTGCATAGTTGAGTACATTTGTACATCACAACTGCTCTGTAACAAACACGCCCTTACATTTTGTGAAAACAATCTCTGCCGTTGCTTAAAAAGCAACTGAAAAAATGAAAGATTCATACCCTCCAAGTCATCAATGGTCTTCTCAAGCTTGGCGACTGATCTCTCAGCGAACTCAGCACGAGTCTCAGCCTGAGTGAAAGAACACAGTCGAACATTAGTAGCTCCCCATTAAGAGGTTCACAGATCATTACTGTGTTTCTGGCTAGGGCCCTTCTGGACACTTAAAGCACTCAAGTGCTGTAAAGGAAAACTAATTTAAAAAAAATACCGTCAATAAATTTATTTGAAGTAACTCATGAGTCAACATCAAATCAAAAACCTTATTAAAAATACAACAGGATGGATATCTCACATTTAACTAAATGAGTCACTGGTGATTTAGTTAACTCACCTCCTTCAGCTTGTCTGTAAGAACCTTGATCTCCTCCTCGTACTTGTCCTCCTTCTGCGAGTACTGTGGTTGCATACAAAGGGCAGAGTTAGGCAAATATCACTACTGTGTTAATACAAACAGATTTCAAGGGTTTATTAATGTGGATTATCTGCCGTGCATCTTCTTCTATCTCACCTTCTCTGCCTGAGCCTCCAGAGACTTCAGGTTGTTCTGCACAGTTTTCAGCTCCTCCTCAAGCTCAGAGCATTTGCTGACGTGTTATGGTTTGGTTGAACAAGCGGGAAGAGACATGAGACGAAATATTTTATTACAACAGATTATAACGGAGCGTATTGTCATTTAAGGTTGTGAGTTAGTGGAACAGATGAGGGGAAAGGGAAGAATGACAAGAGGAGGGAAGTTCTTACCCCTCAGACAGCTCAGCACGTTCCTCTGTACGTTCCAAATCACTCTCAATGATCACCAGCTTACGGGCCACCTGAAGACAAAGTGCACATCGGTGTCAGCTGTCACATTAAGGAAAAGAATGTAGCAAAACATGAGCTTGGGGCTCAGAGCGCAGGGAACAGCTCAGAAACTTGCCTCCTCGTATTTGCGGTCAGCCTCCTCAGCAATGTGTTTAGCCTCCTTCAGCTGGATCTCTTGCAGCTCCATCTTCTCCTCATCCTTCATCGCTCTGTTCTCAATAACCTTCATGCCTCTGGGGGTGAAAAAGAAAAAAATAGTGAGGTGATTAAGTCATGAGGACCATAAACCACAGAAGGCCAATAAGTTTAGGAGTGTGGTGTGTGACAACTGATAAGCAGTTCGTCTTATAAAAAGGACATTTTTTATGTAGTTTAAAAGAAAGTTTACCACAGTATGGTTCTTAGTGAAGACTTGAATTGGTGGAGGAGGACTACACAGGCTTCCACAATAGTTTTATTTCACTATCCAGACCAAACATCTGGGTGCTTCACATACACTGGCATATTATGGTGGCCAGCACACTAAGAGCATGATTCACTTGTAGTACTAAAAGACAATCTAAGTTTCCAGCAAAATGCTACAGGTGTGCCACTTATACTTTTGGTCAGGAGTGATCATGCATCATTAAAAAACAAATCTGTATGGCAATAATTGTGGAAACAGCATTGAATACTATGCAAAACATAATCTGTGAAAAACTATTTTCTATCAGTATTCTTCTATGTATTACACACTTCTGCACCATTGTTGCAATATAACTTCCAGCCACCAGTGGCAGCACTGAGGGAGTGTTAGAGGAGTGGTACTCCAGCAGCATGGATCATGAGCCATCCTTTTTTTGTTGGCAGGAACTCCAGATTTATCACAGTGTGCAAGTCACAAAATGCATATTACACTTGTTTCAGCCGCAGCATAAACCCCGGACTAAAAGCATGGTGTATGAGTGCAGTGTGCCCACCTCTCGCTCTCATCAGCAGCCTTCTCAGCCTCCTCCAGCTTGGTCAGAGCTGTGGCCAGACGCTCCTGAGCACGATCCAGCTCCTCCTCAACCAGCTGGATACGTCTGTTCAGGGAAGCTACATCACCCTCAGCCTAGGAGAGCACAACAACACTGAGTTCAGTTTATTTGTATGACCTGACATCACATACAATGTTTGCAGGCTTACAGCATCCTCAACCAGACTCTCTGAAGAGCTTGGGGCTGGGGTCAGGAACACACCCAAGGAAGGGAGGGAGGGAGGGAGGGAGGGATGGAGTCTTTTATAAACAGGCTAAGCGGTGGATGGTGTTTCTCTTCTAGTAACACACATCTGAAGGTAATGTCCATTAAAAGGAATTGTTAGAACAGTTTATTAACCTTTCTCCCCTCTATCAAGTCATTCCCTAACCCCACAGTCATTTAGTTGTCTTGCACCACATACAAATTAGCCAGAGAAACATGGCTACAACTGGGTATTTTGGAAGGGAAAAATCAGCTCCCCTGTGCTCCACTTAGGGGAATTGAACACAGGAGAGGATTTTCTCTCACAGGACCTTTGCTGCTGCAGCAACACTAGCCTAGCCTACTTGTTACAAGACTGTTAGTTTATTCGGGATGTGTCGGGTGGAGTCCTCTCATCTATCCATCATTACGCACGTCCTACTGTGGGCTAATTTCAAACACATCCACCTGCTACCTGACTGTATTCAAGCACAAACCGCCGCTGTCTGGGCCTAGCAGCCACGCTTTTTGACCAGATTTGCGCCTCTAATGCCGCCGGTAGTCTGAGGACTAATTGCCTTAAACCATTAGCAGCGGCTTACTGCTTCCCTCGAGCTCCTCTCCAGGTTCAGGTCCCGCTGCAGTGCCGCCGCCCGCTCCTCCGCCTCGTCGGCCTGCTCCTGCAACGACTTGATTTTCTTCTTCACAGCTTCCAGAGAGCTCCCACCGGCCATTTTTTGCTATTTCTGTTTTTTCCTCTCTCTCTATCTGTCTCTG
This sequence comes from Thunnus maccoyii, assembly GCF_910596095.1. Taxonomy (NCBI): domain Eukaryota; kingdom Metazoa; phylum Chordata; class Actinopteri; order Scombriformes; family Scombridae; genus Thunnus; species Thunnus maccoyii. The sequence continues at coordinate 15,383,853 of NC_056533.1, read as the reverse complement.
TCAGCTATGCTAGTTTCCTCTCAGCACAGTCCAGGCTACCTCCGCGCAGACACACACCGACACACACACACTTTGATCCCTGCCCCCCACCGCCTTTAATCAACCGCTGATGAGGATTGGGACGTGCCACCCAGCCCGGAAGTAACGCATTTTGCACGCAAATTATTAAATTTATGAACTGAATTTTAAAAAAGAATTGTATTGTTTTACAGTGTAATTTCAAATTAAAAATGGTCATTTTTAAAATACGCTTGGAAGAGATACAACCTACTCAATTCATAACCTGTTTTAAGCGCATCCCCTACTGGTAAATTGAGCTGACCCTATAAAATCACAGCAGCAATATTAACAACCTGCGTACACATAATTATTATTAGACTAATTTAAACACAGTGGTAGTAGTGGTTATTATCATCATAATCCCCAACTGTTTAACTTATGTATCATTGTGTTTGCAATAACTTTATTTTATGCCGTTAACATCCTTATCTGCAGGCACAAGACAGTTGTTGTTGTTGTTGTTGTTGTTGTTTGTTCTCTATATATCTATTCGTTGCGACTTAACTATGTAATTTATTTGTGATTTTCTATTATTCACGAATACACTTTATTTTTGTGGTGTATAAAGAGCCTCTATTTATTGTTTCTACACATTGTATATAGAAGATGCTCATATATGTATTAGTATGTTTTAGGCTACGTCCCTTCTGAGGATCGATGAAGGCTTTCTAATCTTATATTATCCTTATCTCATTAATGTAGTTGTTGATGTCGCTGACTGTGACGTCATCAATTAGGCTTAATTGATGTGACATTTCAAACATGCAATACACTGGTAATTTAATCGGGGTAGGGGGTCGAACATAACTGCAGACACAGTACCAACTGAAACCGGCACAAATCTGTCAAGTATTTTACTGGTAAAAATATGCCTGTAAAATGCGCGACTGAAACCCTACACTGGTTGTCAGGTTGGTGAATGGCTGCGGAATGCACCGGTAAGCCAGTAAGCGGTGACCTTACCATATAGAGCACATGTGCTAAATTTAACTTTTTACATATTCATCCTATACAACCCAAGGACCTCCCCTAATTGATTATTGCATAACTTGATCATTAGAGATCGGATTAGAACACCTCTGTGGGGAGTGGTAATCTTGCTTAGCTAAGAAGATCAAAGGGGGTGGTTCAAGGTCAAACCATTAGGCAATGGGCGTCCCATTGGTGCTTGTCCACCAGTCTGGGGTGCTGTCAGCTCTAAACTCACATCTGTGGCTTTCTTCTCAGCAAGCTCCAGTTTCTCCTGGGCATCCTTAAGGGCTTCAGAGTACTTGTCCAACTCATCCTCAGTTGCCTTCAGCTTCTTCTGCAGTGCTACCAGGTCATCCTCAAGCTGGGACACAGAGAAACAAGAGATTTATTTACATTGAAAACAGACACCATCAGGATGTAGTATATCCAACATCAAGTACGCGACACCTCATAGCGTCTGCAAATAAGCCTAATATATAATTGTGCCACATAATAAACAGTACATCAACCATTTAGAAAGACAAATATTCTTAAAAGTAATGACAACTAGTCTTAAGTTATTAAACAGTATGGCTAAACTACATAGAATCCAATAGTTAAAATAAAATGTTCTCTATTGTTGCCAACTTCTTGCATCCAAATATGACTCAAAATGACGCAAAAAGTAAAGATATTATGATTCTTAAAACCTCTTTCGATCCTATGAGAGTCAGTCCTCACTGACAAAACACAGGCATGCAGGACCTACGCAGCGCTGTGCCATTGGCACCGGTGCGCAAAAGCATCAGAGTGGAATTCACAGTGGATGCCGACCTGTTTGCTCCTGTCCTCGGCTGCCTTCTTGTCTGACTCGGCCTGCTCAGCTCTGTCCAAGGCGTTCTCCTTGTCGAGCTTGAGCATCTGCATCTTCTTCTTGATGGCATCCATGGCTGCTTAGTGTCGGGGGAGTCCGCGCAAACCAAAAACAAAAGCAACTGAGTCAAAGGATCGGAGCGTCTGAACCACACTGATCACCAAGCTGGAGTGCGAGCTCGTTCAGGCTGTAGTGAGTCAAATATGTATTTTAGCAGGGCAGTTACTGGATACCCATTACTTTTTTGGAAACAACTGCAGCTGCTTGCCAACGCGGGACCTTTCTTTTTTCTGAAACTCTTCAGTGATTCGCTCTTTCAAGACATTTGACCACTTCTGTGACTATACATGGGTTATGGACGTCAGAAAGGCAACTCCCCCCTTCACACCAAGACGTCTACTCATATTTCTAAAACCCTCCAATTGACAGGCAGGAAGTAAAGTGTCAGGACTCAGAGGTAGACCTCCACTGAGGGGGGGGGGGGGGGGGGGGGGGGGGGGGTTATTTGGGAAAAACATGCTGATAATAGTGACCTAATTATCACCCTGAGAGATCACCTAGAAACTATGAGAAAAGGCACACACAAAAAAACATAATTTGGCAAATGTTTTAAAACGTTTGCTTCTATCTAGCTGTGACAAAAGAAAAAAAAATAGTTTAATGAATTGTGTCCTCAGGAGTAACACATTTATTGTTCTTTTAATATTCATCCAGCAATATTTCAACAGAGATCAGCAAAAGAATTAATTGTTACAACACTCAGCGCACCAGAGCTATTAAGACAAAGCAAATATATGTGATTGGATAAGCCCCTGTGAAAGTTCCTCTCCCTCCAAGGGGTGTCATATTAGCCAGTACAGCTTGTTTGTCTTCCAGGGATCATTTCAGCCGCTCCCTCACAGCATAGTTCAACATCCGAACAGCAATCAGATAGGCTTTGCTCACTGTAGAGGTATATCATCAAGCTTGTCCAACTTCTCTCTTAGTTAATACATGCCTGAGAGTTATATCTCAAATGGCCAGCAGTGAATATGCTGTCGTGCACAGTAGAGGATACAGAGGCTTTGGCATTTCAACAGCCCCCTCTGTGCCTCTGTTATAATTCACAGGGCCACCGGTTCAGCCGCAGCTGTCACACACACAACCTGTGGTCGGGACTGGAGGAGGGTTGTTTAATAATAGTTTACTGTCGACTACAGTAATTAATTTCTATACATGTAAGAGAAATAAGACCAAGAGAAGAAGAGGAAATCTCCAAAGATCATTAAATATGAGCTGAATGGCTGAAATGAATAACTAGTGTCATAGTATGGGATAGTATTGGATATACATTACTGTTATGTAACACTATATGAACAGCACTGCCTTGCTGGCCTAAAGCCAGATCAGCCCCAAATGAGTCTTTGGACTTTATCATCCTCTCTCTCTCTCCCCTTGTCCCCGATGTTCTGCTTGTGTTTTGTTGAGTGCATATTTTTGGGATCTTACTCCTTGGAGAACACCTGCTCGACTCTGTCCTCTCTGGCCTCATGCCCTTAATGACCACTCCCCTTACTGAGTCTGACTTTTAGAAAAGGGGGATTCAATGCCTTTCAAATAGGACTTTGGTGCCTTTGGAATTGGTAAGAAAAAGTAAATGATCAGTCATACAAAAAAACTCTTGGCTATCACTTTTAAATTTTCCATGTCTTGGTAGATACTGTATATACAGAGCTGAATAAGTCTTGACTCAGTAATGATAGCGTAAATGCCTCTTGGTTTGAACAGGTGAAGGAAAAAAAAACTTGCAGAGGATCCAACAAACTGCTACTTTTAGCTGAATTATGATGTGATAATTTCAGATTTTTCCTACTTGATATGTTTGTTCTTTATTCATTTGTTTGTCCCATTTTCTGCTTTTTTAATCCTATATTTCATCACTTTGGTGGTCCAGCCTGATATCCTTTCTGCTGAGCTTTTTTAAGACAGTCAGCTGTCCCTGTGTTGTCATCCCACCATGTGTTTTGTGGACTGTTTAGCAGCCAGCCAGGCATGCCTGTCATATACAGAGATCAGAGAGGCTCATGGCGCAATCCATGTCAACCTAGCACTGTGGATAGATAGAGATGAACATTGCCACACTGTACCTGTCCAACAATTAATGATTTACTCAGATTCAGTTAGGGGTTTGATTCATTGGTCAGGAAATACTTCCAAAATATGTTAAAAGTTCAGATAGATGTCTTTTTGACACAACACTGTATGTGATATTTATACTTGCAGCAAAAATGTGAATTTTATATTATGACAGCATTTTTGCCTACAATGAAGTGGTCATCTTCACAGTTCTGTGGAACCTTTTGTCACATTGTTTTATTCATACCAATCCTACATATCTTCAGTTCACACACATTTTTCTTTCACTGGCCATTTCCAGACCTGTGTAAATGTGCTAAAAAAAGGTTTTATTTCTCAAATACAAGTGTCTTAAACCAAACTTCTTGAGTATTCTTCAATGGAAATCAATCACATATTTTTATACAAAACATCTCTTTTGATTAGTCTGTTCACCCAGAAATTCCTAATATCAAATGATTGCTAAAAGATAAAGATGAAGCCTTTCAAAAAATTCCTCCTGACAGTGGAGAAAAAGTTTCATTGTGTGGCAGAGACGCTGTTAAAGCCATCAGTCAGACAGGGTGTGATAAATGAAACACCCCACAGTATTCCCAGAATTCCCATCATGCATGGAAGCATGCAGGCCTATAACAATGATGTTATGGCTTCTGAAGAGCCACATGTGAAGTTTAAAGAGCTCTGAAATTGGATTTGATTAGGTGACATTGTCTGTTGATGGCTCTGTATGCATCACTGATTTACTGTTGTGAAAAACTCATAAATCTAAACACAGAGTCTTTGTTTGTGATGTTCTCTGTAACTGTGGGTTTTCTATCATGTTGCACTGCCAAAAGAATTTAACAATTTGTAGGTGTGATGGGAAAATGGCCATCAGCAAGCAAGCACATGCACAGTTAAATCAAACTTCAGTGTCAGCCAGACATGCTATTTAAACAGTTCATCGTAAATGTGGTGAGACAGCTGGATGAGCAACTCCTAGACAAAAAAAAAAAAGAGTATGACGATGATTTCATGGTAAGCGTCTAGACTGGAATTTCTCACTTCCTCCTCAGTTAAAAGTATTGTGAGAATACATTGGTGCTCCACTCAACCCGTCTGAGTCACACTTTGTCTTTTACTGTGATTCAAATTAATTGAGCTCATCATATCGGTGTAGATGTGCGGAGTTCACATGTGAGGTCATGTAAATATATCAGTGTGATGAGCATGTTTACTTCTGTGCGTACAGTGTGTAGGATCACGGCTCCTTGGCTCATTACATTATGTCATTGGTGTGTCATTTTCCATCGGTGGAGTAACAGCAGCCATCAACCTGATGTGACACTGATCATTTTATTGAAAGGAAGATGTAAAGTAATAATAAGCTGTGGCTGAGAAAAAAATTAATTAAACTGTTTGTGCCTGTGGCGCCTTCAAGTCAGGGCAGGTAATCTTGGAGTGAAAACAAGTGTCTTCAGTTGATGAAGCCTTTAACCTTGGTATTTAGCTAGCTGTAGTCATCAGTAACTGTACCCGCTTTCTGACTTTTATTATAATTAGATTTAGGACAAAAATAATGGATGAGTTCTATTCTATCAGCTGCTTGGCCACATTAAATTGAATGCTCTAATTCCTTAAGCTAAGCTCCTGGATACAGGGGTTTTGCTGTCTCCCCCTCAGCCAAGTCAATTTAACAGGGCCTCTTGTTACAAGTCAGATGCAACAGGAAAAGAAAGAACAAAAGGAGTCACTGAGATTTGGTTTCTCTGACTTGCATATACAGTAGTAGCATTAAAGAACTGACTTAAGGAGAATGTGGCAGAAAACGGATTCCAGGGTTTAAAAGCAGTGCCGGGAGCAGCTGTGCCACTTGTAATTGACATTGCCTCCTCAAATTTTAGAGCCGGACAAATTTAGCATGGGTCTCAGTGCATAGCCTGGACTCAATATAGCTTCAGGTTTTGTGCTGACTTAGACATACCATCTTGTCCTGACACTAAACTAACAGACACATGGAGGACCTTGTTCGCTTGCCAGAACTCACCTCTGTGTTATTTGCTGGGACTGGAGAACGTAGCGGTTGTGCATTATGTTAGTGCTGCTGTTGAAATATTGTGAAGACATGGAGAAAATATACTGAATACTGTTTCAGATGTGTGAGCTTGAGAGGGATGTAATTATGCCTTTTAAGCTTCAAAATATTTTGAAGTGAAATCAAGTGAACATCAGTTTTTTTTGTAAATATAAAGATGTATTCAACTCTGTCTAATTACTCTTGACAGCTGGGATGTGAAGAAGGGTGAGATGATTACGGAGCTAAGTAATCTTGATTAATTTATGTGGCTTGTATTTATTGATTGCGATCAATAAATTCTCTTACATTTTTCCCCTTGCTCAAGCTCATTTCACAATCTTTCTTCAAAGCCAGGTTAGATGCACATGCACAGTTTTATAGTCAAATTCTATAACGTGAGACTAATGCAGCTCTCAAATCTAAAATTTGTGTGTTCATACACCAGAAAGTGAGGATATGATGAAGTGTAAAATCAAACTGCAACTCAGATTGCACACACACACACAAAATCAAACACAAGAAAATCGAGACACACTTACATTGAAATGCTTTATTTTCAGTGAATACAAAAAATAGTTGTATCGAGGCCAGATAAATATCTTTTATATTGTATGTTATCTTTATTGTAGCAACTTCATAATTTTTTTTTTTATTTCTGTTTAGGGTAAAACATATGGAACAACTTCAATTACTCCACATCTTTGAAATGCGTCACAACATCTTAATGGTGACAGATATATCGAAATGTTCGTATCACATTTATCTTTCATAGAGGCTTAAAAGCACGAGAGAGAGAGAAAAAAAAAAAGCCCAACCATAAACTTTCTGTGACTTCATAACATACAATAAAGCAGTTGACAGACCCAAATCTCCAGTCTGTTGTAGTGTAGAAGCACTGTGGTACATGCCCATGGAATGCAGTACAAAAATGTGTTCATATATATATAATATACATACTTATATTTATATATATATATACTGATGGTAAACTTTAAACAGCAACACATTTTGTGACTGGCGGACAGTTCCTCCGTCATCCCCTAAAAGCCTTACATATGGCAGAGAGAGAGAAGATAGAGGGGATGCAGCTGGTTCAGCACTTGAAGGAACAGTATGTTAACAAATGTTTGAAACCCCACAGACATGAACCTACATTCCCAAACAATTGCTTGTTCATTAACTTCTATTAACTGATGGGGTGAAACTGTCACTCAAGCAGACCAGACACTGTATGGGCTACGGACTAAGGCACTAATAATAACACTACAGACTTGACTGATGAGCAGTGGACGCCCCTCCCCCCTCCCCTCCCACACACTCACACACAAAATACAACGCCAGAAAACACTTCTGAATTCCAGACCCGACGAAAAAGTAAAGATCTGTCTGTAGCTATTTGCAGCTGTATACTGTCTGTACTGTATGTGGAGGTCACAAATCACTCAGTGCATCCTTAAAAGTTTCATTCTGTGGCTGTATAAACAAGAGATGCATCTGAAGCGCAAAGCCATGCATTTTCACAGCAGGACCTAATCTTACAACATACTGTAGTTTAATATTGAAAGACAGCCCATATAGTAAGACAAAGGAACCAAACGCACTACAATCAAATTCGGTAAACAAAAAGGTTCTTCTATTGCAGCAAGTAGTATATTCAGTCAAGTCGCACCAAAGAAGCACCCTTAAATTCAGAGACTGGCGGACGACAAAGAAAGATAGAAGTGATTAGTGTCGTAGTCAATTCATTTCAAATGTACCTTGGAACTGCAAATTGCACAACCTCAAGTCTGACAATGTTTTATTTGTTAGAATGAGCTTATTGCTAAGTGATTATATTCTTGAATTTTGATTTTGGTTCCTGAATTGACAGAATTGGAGGTGAACTCCTGGCGATGATTGAGTATTGCTGAGAACATGTAGTGGGGTCAATGAAGAGCAGTAAAGTAAATCCGCTGGGAGACAAAGCACACAGAGTGCATATAGTCAAAGAAGCGGCACCGCATTGACATTCAGCTGATTCAAGATGTCTGAGGTATTTCCAGGTATTCTTATTTTGCATGTTAATGTAGCCAAATTCAACCTGCCTGGTTACCCGAACTATATTTTATATTGAGAGCAAAATAAGCACTCAATTATACAATATCATCTCCTACATTATTACTTGCATTGTACAGGCTGTAAGGGAAACCAACACTGCCCCCTAACGCACCATCCATGTTATTGCATCATGGTCAAATCCAGTTTATACTGTATGTATGCATGTCTCAATACCTGAAATGTTCAGAAATAAAAAAAAAAAGACAGGAAGGATTGGGATCGGTTTTCTTGCCTGATAGCTATCTGTAGCACCACAGGCTCTGCTAGTGACGGTAATTAACTGCCCCTGAAAGACCCCTCTCTGCTAAAAATACTCTGAAGTAATAAATATTCCTTCTATGCTAATATGTCGTCCTGTGTAGAAAAGCATTCACATGGTAACATAATGAAAAACATCGTACTGGGGTCTCAGCGGCTGCACACAATGACACCTATATTCAAGGGTTTGTTTTTTTTTGTTTTGTTTTTTTTTTGGACGAACATGCAGAATTTGTTGTACCTTAAAAAAAAAAAGAAAAAGAAAAAAAGATGGTAATTTAGCATGTAGAGCCCATTAATACCAGCATAAAAAAGTCAAATAAGAAAGTATGATGCTCATATTACTGTCTACATTACAGAGATTTCCAAAAAAACAACCTTCCATTATTGAAATTTACAGTATGGTCCAAGAAACACCAGTATGCAAAACATCCTTCGTATTAGGGTTAATGACCACTGAATTACAAGACACGCCACGGTCATGTGATTTACATGATTCGAACAGATATTAAGGTGCCGGATTGGATGTGAACACGTTTCACAGAGCATAAAAGGCCCACATTCATACAATATCAGAGTACCGAGCTGAAATCGTTTTGCTATGTGACAAGAACGGCGATACAATCAGTTCTTCATCTTAAGAGTTTATGAACTAGAGCTGCAATTTATAAAACAAAGGAGAAGCTTCTGTGCAAACATGAGAGCGTATGAGCTGTACTGTTTGTCCCGAGCATGTCACATTCTTTTTGAGATTACGTCAGTCAAAGCAGTTTATGTTGAGTTGTTTTCTTGAAGTAGTCAGTTCCACACAGTAGTATTTCGAACTTTGCAGCAGTTGACTTTAAGACCTCCCCTCGGTGATGTGATGTGGACGGTGTTCACTGCAGACTTGGGCGTTACTGGTTTGTTAAAAATCAGTCACAACATATCTGAAGTTGCTGTACTGTAGGCAACGTACTGTACCTGTCCACGTGCATTATTAAAAAGGACGTGAATCTGCACACAAACACAGATGTGCTCCTCAGACTGGGTTCAAAGCGTATGCATCAGAGAGGGCTGTTTTGCTTCGTTAGTTGTTGTCCTCTCGTAACTCGCTGGGCAGGAACTTGTACTGCTGCTGCCTGATCTGAGCTAGTTTCTTCCTGGCTTCTTCCAGCTCTCTCTCCTTCCTCAGCATCTCCTCCTGGGCTGCAATGATCTGCACAAACAGACAAACATTTCCTTTACTTCACAGCATCAAACATTTCAGCTGTTGGATTATATTTATTTTTTTACCTTTAATATTTACAGTATGCAGTGTATCCCCACCCAAAACCACCACAAGACACTGATTATAGTAAATATTTTTCAAATTTTACTCAATTCCCTAAAAAAAAACAGAAACTCACCCATCCCTCACCTCTACTAAAAAGGTTAATAGGGGCAGAATGTGCAAGCTGTTGTAGGTATAGAAGTTTGTTTTAGAGGATTAGAATAGATCTGTTATTAACTGATGTAACACCTGATCATACACCAGCACCAAGTGAAAAAGGAGAAGAAAATTCCTATCTAGACAGCAGGAGCTTATCATAACATTCACTGCTGTTTGACAGTTTTACCTGTGCAATTCCACCCACAAACTTTGTCTTGACCACCACGTTGTCTTCATCAGATTTATCGAATGCTGCCTTCTGAGCCGCCCGCACCAGGTTGTCTGATGCCTTCTTCACAGCATTCCCAGCGATCTGTTGGAAGAAGAGAACATCAGAAAAAAACAGCATGAAAAAGCAAGGAACACTTATGATTATTATAAGATACCCTCTCCATGTTAAGGAGGGCTGATTGCTGCAGGAAGTGAGCTAAATTGCGGTCTTGTTTGGAGTTTGTCTGTACCTGCAGTCTCCTCATGGCCTCAGAGTCTTGGTCAGCCTTCACCTTACAGGCCACCAGCAGCTGTGCAGTGGAAGCTGCCACCTGTTTTGCTGAGGAGATGAGTTTCTCCTCGCTGGCGTGGCCTTGCACAGAGGCATTGGCTGCCTCACACAGGTTGCTGGTTGCTGCAGCTACCATACGAGCCTGACAGAGAGAAAAGCAGAGGAATAAAAGTTTAAGTCGTTTTGTTGGCAAAGTTGTGAATGCATAAAATGGCCTTTCATACTTACAGCAGAGATGAGGCCCTGGGACCACTGTCCATCGTCCACAGCATTGGCTGGAATGGAGCCCACTTTGCCTTGAGCCACCAGCTCTCTCTGGGCAGCTGAAGCCGATTTGACCAAAGCACTGGTGGCTGCAGCGATGGACTTGGCTGCCTCCAGAATCTGCTCCTCGAAGTTCAACGTCTCGTCCGCTAGCTGAGGGGAAAGGAAACCAATCAGTTAACCAGGCTTGAGTTTGTATCTTTTACTAACAAAACATGAATCTAGTGTTCATTTCAGTGAGTCACATTTGATGATACGAAACTCAAGTCGGAAAATAATTTCACTGAATGTAACCATATTCCAATACTCTTTCAATTTATCACTAAAACAATAGTGCAGAAGTATTATACTGTCCAAATAACAGTTAAGTCTAGATTGTTGCATTTAAATAAAATGGATTTGATTCAGCACCTTTAGGTGCCATAGCCTATGTATGAGAGACTTTGTGATAGACATCTAATTAATCATTTTCTTGTCAATACTGATGTAGTTTGTGACCAAGAAAAACAAAGATGTCTCCCAAAAGCTTCACTTGGCCAAATACAAAACATCTAATTAAAGTGCAACAGCTGATAAGAAGCTACTGTAGATGTAAACGAAGAAGAAACAAGACTCAGTGTTACTGTACACAACCAGTTCTACTCAAGTCTGCCTGTTTAAACACACACACACACACTTCCACACACAAACACATTCACACCACAAGTCTGAAGACAGAGCGGGACACTGTAGGAATATGTTTGATATATAGTTGGGACTGAATAACAACCTAATATATCAAACATATCAGACAGAGCCCTGCAGAGAAGGCCTCCGGTGGTGGGGGCAGGCAGGGAGGGAAGGAGGGAGGGAGGGAAGGAGGGGGTTAACTGGGAGCCAGAGAACGTACAGTTTACTGGGTCAGGCTTTATCTAGAACTACCACAGATGGATGAATGGGTGGAGGAGGAGACGGAGTGGCAGATGTGTCGTATAGAAGACTATATGGCCAAAGATAATCTAATGTGGATGCAGTGCGGGAGGTTTCAGTGAGTTTTCACGTTGTATCAGATAATCAGCTACAGTGAGAAAAATTAAAATGGTAAAATTTTAATGGACATGGATACTAAACTGGGTAAAAAGTGAACATATTAGATTGTTATGGGCAGTTCACCTTAAGAGACTCTGATTAAGTCAGTCTGAAATCGAGGTCAAAGAAACGTAGATGGGAGTATGTGAACAAGGAGGAGACAGCACAAGAGACAGAGCACCCTTTCTGTGAATGTCACAACAAAACGTGTCATTTTGTTACTGTGAAATCACACTAGCTCCCAATATTAACACTGAGACTTAAAGGTGCCCTGTGGACCAGTCACTCGCCAAAATGCATTGTGTGTATCCTTGGAGTCTAATAAATGTGTTGAATGCATTTCCTTCCACATGAAACATTTGAAAAGCCATGTTTCAAAAAAAGTATTTTAAATCATTCATTGTTTACATTCATGTTAACTAGCTTCTTCGTACCTGCCTTTGCTAACACATTGTTGTGTATCTTGACACCAACTGTCGATCGGTGGAATAATGCGAGAGCATTAGCAGGACCACGTATCATGTTACTGGCATGCATGTGTGCATGTATGTGCATCATTGCGCATGTGTATGAGGAAAACTAAATGAGGAGCCGTTCATAAAAATCTGCTCCTTAGCACTACTAGAGGTCAAAAACTCCACAGGGTACCTTTAAATAACTACAGAACACAAAACAGAGATGCTAACAAATAGGCACACAACACTGAAAAAGGTTAAGGAAAAAAAAAGACTTTGCTTGGAAAATGTGTTGCCTCATAAATTAGAAAATGAAAAAAAAAAATCAATTGACATTACACACTTTAAATGCCATGTGACTGCATTTTTATTGGCATCTAAGAATTGTGGTATAAATCTACTATCTACTATGAAAATTCCCCTTTTTTTTTACTCATACTGTCCTCTGATGTAGGATATCACACTGAATATTTTCTTATTTGGCTAGAAAAGCCTATCACAGGCCTTGTAGCATTAAAACATTACACTGAAAACAGTACAAAACCATATTTTCTACAGCGCTGTAGCTGTTTTAGAACAATTGGTGATATCATTATCTCCGTCTTCACCTCACCATACATTGAAAGAGTCCTATTGACTTATCATCCATCTAGTCACTCACCTTGGGCTTGGCTCGAGGTTTGAGCTGCTCCAACTTCTTAGCTGCCGCTTCGATGGACGCCGCTGCTCCAAGCAGCTCCGTTTCTGCAATCACAGTCGGGTCCTCGGGGTCAACCCACTCCGAACCTGAGGCACGCATGCACACACACGCAATTAAGATACAAAATTAAAAACCGTGATACTGACAAAAGCTTCAGAGAGCAGTGTGTCAAAAGATCATGCCTCACAACAACAGCACCAACACTGTGATCACACAGAAAAACCGAGTGCCACATATCACCACATCCCATGCATAGCTGATGAAGGCCACACACTGCCATTCACTGCAAGATGGAGTGATTTTTTTTTGATTAAATGAGATGGCATGTAAAAACAAAGCATGATGGATGGAGCTGACTGTATGTACTCGGGAAGCTTGAGAGCAACTGAATTTCAAGATGAGATTAAATGGATTGATGTTAGCGCTGAGAAGAGAATGTGTTGAGCAGCTCACAACTGGTGAAATCAGTCACAGTACAGAAAAACAATGCTAACTTACCTCCATCTGTGGCAAGAGAAGGAGGACAGGGATATTACCAAATGTTTCTTTAAGGGAATGTTTCTGTTTCTCAATTGTTTGGGAAATTAGAATGTTTGTCTTTGGTTCAAAGAATGATCTGGTTGAGAGACAATTTTCCTGGGAAGAAAATAGATGTAGCAGCCTCCTACTCAGGAATATAAACAACCACTAAAATCAACCACTACAACTGAACACGGTTTGCAAGATTTTGTTGGAAGCTTCATTAGTAAGAATATAGAAGTTACTACATCACATTTAACACTGTAAAATGAGTCAGTGTGTGAAGTCAGGTGATGTGCTCACTGTGTGTGTGTGTATGTGCAGGTGTGTACTTGGCCATTACCTTTCATGGCCTCTGCGGTCTGGATGAGCTCTGTGACGGCTCCTGCCACTCGTTTGGAGCAAGCCGCCAAATGCTGCTTCTGTTCTGCGGTGGGCTTCTGCAGCACCTGCACGCACACATTAAACACTTGAAAAAAATGTACAATATGGACCACATTTTCCTGGTTGCAGGCTCTACCAAAAATGAGCTAATGGCCTTCACCGAAATTGCTAAAATCAGGGGAATTATTGCACTGTAACAACAAAAACAAATAATTCTTTCCAGATTTGAACAAACCTAAACTAAATTACAAAATGTCACAAAAAGACACCAAATGTCAGACCGAATTACAGAGATATTTGTATAAAATCATTCAAAAGCTACATGCAGAATATTTCCAATTCCCAACAATGTTCAACTTACCAACAGCACTTGTTCCAGTAGATCAATGTATCCAGTTGTACACTCTGATCCGTACGTCAGTGCTCTCTTCTTCACCTCAACGCTGACCTCTGCATGATAGGCCGCTTGCTGAAAGACAGCAAAACAAGGAATGTTGACCTTTAGTTTATAGGTAAATTGCTGTTGCAAAACTGTTTAAATTTTGGTTTAATTTTTAGAGGGAATAACTGAGGTAAGCCAGTTCTTACTTACATATAGTATATACAGTATTGTGTATCATTTAACAACATTAAGACATTATATGTAAGGTAAAAAAAAAAAAAAAAAGAACCTTGCAGGTAGTAAGCATGTCTGAAATGGCCTTGCGGCTGAGGTTGGCTGTATGGATGATGTCCTCCTGCCGGGCAGAGTTCCCTGCAGCCACTGCCTTAGCGGTTGCCATGGTGATGCCCTTAGTCATGCGAATGAACTCCTCAGGTGTGGTCGTCTTGTTGGGAGCATCCTTGGATTGAAACAGCTGGAAGCAACAAAGAGAAATTTGACTGGGATGCTGATAAAAGCCGAATCTGAACAAAACAAATAGAATGTTTACTGTGTCTGCCCTTTAACGTTACAAAGAGCACATGGGAAGGTGTTTGTTTTAATATACTGAGCAAATGTTATCTGTATTTACCGTATTGATATTAGTGATTCCAGACAAAGACATCGAACTGATATGGCATTCATACATCACTGTTGTGTAACATCCATCCATGCACATGTTTCCTCACCGCCATTTCCTGTTTGATACACTCAATTGTGGCCTCCAGCGCTCTGGTGCCTCGAGTGGCCTCGTCCTCCACAGCCTTGACCGTCTTCAGCAGGGACGTCACATTGGTCACCATCACCTGGCAGAACACGAGAACACAAAATATGAAAAAAAACAACAGAAAGTCATTTCATCATGTCAATATTTCTAAACAGCAAGAGCAGTAAAACACTAAAACATTGTTTTTATGTCATGACCATCAAAATTCACAGGTTAGACGACAAACCCCATCTGAGTCTCTCACACTATATACACATAATATAATTTGATCCATTTCAACTAAAGAGAAATAATAATAAATAAAATAAAATAATAAATAATAAAAAAAACAAAGTCAAGGATAGACATAACCAAAAAAAGAGTAAAAAGTTATGATCTGTCATATTAGTCATGATTTATAGGGTCATCAGTAGGACTGCTTGCATTATACATGTCTACTTCTTAATTACAATATTGCACATGCCATACATTGTAAGCATATTTTGCCCTATATCATGTGTAAGTGAGCTCAAGAGAAGTGGCTTCTTCTATGATTAGAGCTTGGCACATAACTGTGAGGATGTACTACATCAAACTTAGAGATAGGGGGCGCTCAGCACCCATAAATTCTTATAAGACTTTTTCACCTCAGGATCTAAAACAGTGAGAAACATGTTCTTATAACACACTTTGCTGTCATCGACTGCGAAGCTGGCTTTTTTTTTCAGTTGGAGGTGATAATGAGCAGTGAACAATCATGAGGAGATTATGAACTGTGGCTCTGAAAATCTTCACTGCGTATGTGTTGAAGCTGAGGATTCAGCTGATTTATCTGGATTAGAAATATCCCACTTTCCTGTTATCCGGAGCATCTATTCACTGGCTATTTACATTACTGTGACACAGACCTCAGTTGAACTTGTGTGAACACGGTTTCATAATAGCGGGAGGGGTGTTGCGACTGATTAATGGCATTGCCTGGAGGAGGAGGATGTCTGCTACAGTATACAGTACATATGTACAGCATGTCTTCAACTCTGAATACACAGTTCACCGTAATGCCATGGTGGCGCATAACAGATAGTGAGAATATTGTATTTCAGGTTAGTATGTTGATAGTGCGGGTTGGCAGGTTGGGCAGGGGAATGAAGACAGGGTGACTACTTTCATGTGCTCAGATTTAGGACTCATTAAAAGACCCTTTTAATAACAGTTATACTAGGAAATAAGACTACTTTTATGATTGACAAAGACAAAAGCAATTGTTGTCTGTCAGAAAACATAACTCTGTAATTGGTTTGATTTCTTACAAGATTAAAATACCAAAGACTCTCAACATTCTGCCTTCTAAAATATTTCGAAATAAATTAAATACATAAACCCTTCTGAATATTTAACTATATTGAAGCTCACTGGAGACGTTTACATTAAATGACATGGTTTCAGGACCTGCAGACACCCTGATCTCCTCACCTTGGCAGCACCCTTCAGCTGGTACATAGACGGATCATCTGCTGCCTTGCCAGAGGCACACTTGGTGGCACTAATGAGCTCAGCCAGAGCCTTGGCCACATCTTTGACAGCATTTATCAGGACCACCTAGGGAAAGGACACAAACAAAGATTTATCAGCAAGCAGACTGGGGAAGGGACAAAACCATGAAAGGTTATTGCCATTCAAAACAAATTTCTTTTTGATAAGAGACACACTGAATAATAAGACAAACAAAACAGGAAAATAATGAGATTTAAAATGTGGCATCTTATGGTCCTTTTAATGGCCCAGGAACTACCTGGGGTGTAGTTTGGACTGTCTGACTTGCAGTAGAAACACTAAAACAAATGCACTAAAGTGACTTTTTAGTTTTGAGTTCATTCAGACTATTAAGTTGAAAAGGCCCACTAGAGACCCGCCTGGCTAACCTGCGTCTCAGGGTCATCAGAGCCAATGCTGGTAGCTCCCAGTTTGACCACATCTGTGAGCTGGGTAATGGTTTTGGCAGAAGATTGTGCAGCCTGAGCCAACTTGTCCTGACCGGAAGCTGCACCTGACACCAGCATCTTTGTGTCCTCAACCAGAGCTTTGGCTGTCTTCAAAATGTTTTCCCTGAGAGAGAAGATTAAGAGGCAGTAAAGGAGGAAAGGGAGAAATGATGAGTGAGAAAAAGAAAGTCATTATTTAAAGGAAAGACACAAGCAAAGCTGACAATGATCAATAATTCACCTGAGCTTGTATGTACAAAAGCTTATTCTAGCAAAGTGTCCGGTGATTGAAGTCCTGATCTACAAGTCTTAAGCAGAAATTAAATGTAAATGCACATTGAATCACATCTCCTTTCAAATCAAAGGCGTTTGTACATCAAAGCTGGTGCGAGCACAAGGAGAATAGGTAAGATTATGCAACGAGTCAAGTCCGTTATTTTTCTAAAATTGACAAGGGAAAAGTGTCGGAAGCTACTGTAAAGTTTTTTCTTGATTTGTAAGGGAGCTGCATGAAATAATTTGAGATAACAAGTGATTCCATTCCCTTTCATCCTACCCCGGCAGGGCTTATCTACATTCTCTACAATTTCACTAACCATTATCTGTAAGGATGTACTTTATTAATAATTTTTGGTCATAGCATGTAATATGGCAAGTCTTGCCTTGGATTACTAGATAACTCTCTCTTTGAACTCCATTCCTTCAAAAACAAGTTGAACATAAGCCAAACCCTTGTATAGGAACATTTTACTAACACATTTGCACAACAATGAGGCATTTCAAACGATAATTTCTAACTTCTAAGTAGTCCCTTCTATTTCAGCACCACGGGAACCCTTCAAGTGAAGTCTTTACTCTGAGAGCAAGAACAGTGAGAGATGTGACACTTCCTCCATCTTTCAAACCCTGAGGGTAATTTGTAGTCTCTAACTCAAGAGATTTTCTCTCCTTGTTCACCAGCTAATATGTCATCCTGTCAGTTTTAGATGAAAGATAACCGGAGGGCAGGCTTTAGACTCCAGTCAGGTCTTGTACTTGTAGACTTAGTGATGTCACCTCACCCTCGTATATGCATACAGACACAATCGGGCACATTTCCAGCTCTAACCTGTGGTCGGCGAAGGACTCCTCGTTCTCTGCGTTGAGGGTGCCGGCAGAGGCAAACATGATGGTGGTGTCCAGATCTGCGATGATGCCGGACACAGCGCTGGCTGCTGTGATGCAGGCCTGTGTGCCCTTGTTGCCTGCTTGGAGGGCTGAGAGCACCAAGGACACCTGAGGATACACACAGATACCACAACCTTACCACAACCTATCATCATACAGGTGAGGATGTGCAGATGTCTTGACATCAGGCAGAGACTGGATGCTGCTAAACACACCTTTACTGGTCAAAACAGTGCAAAAAAAAAGAAAAAAAAAAGCAATGATATGGATTCTGATGAGCACCTCTAGTTTGTGTTGTTTGTGATATATGTACATCTCTTTGGAAAATGATAAATAATGCCTTCAAGAGAAAAGTAGTCACAAGAGGATTTAAAAATTTATGTGACAGCAAAATATTATGTTGGAGCAAAGCAGCATGCAACATCACTCACTGAAATGAGTACACGTCAATCTAGTTCTGACTTCATTTGTTTTCCTGTGTGGCAGTGGAGAATAATTAACTGATGTTTTTGGACTCTTGCTACTATGAAAAAGGTATATAATATCACACATCTTTAGAAAAAAAATGATTAAAATGGTCAGAATCTGGGATCAGCATGAACACAGAGGACTTTGTTTGCTTTCACCACAACGCCCCAACTGCACATCTGTACATGGTTGCTGGACTGATTCAATATGATCTGTGCAATACTTAAGCATGAATTATTAAACCAGACTGCAGAGAAATGTATTTTGCCAAGGACTATGAATTAAACAGTCAGCCTTTGAAGCATAAACATGCCTGTAGCGAAGGCTTTCTTCAAAAATTCTCTAATTTCGGAGGCATGTGATAAAATGGTTTATAGCACTAACCCTCTTAAATTGTTGATACCGTGACAACAGAATCACTTGGCGTGAACTACACAGCTAGAAAATAATGCTTTATTATTACAATGAAGAACAACACACACAGTTGATTTGGCCCCAGAGATAGTTTGATGTGGATGAAAGCAAATCAGGGAAATCTGCAGTTCTGAGTGAATTGGTATAAACATAATTAACACTGATGTACTTTTGATGAAGGAAGTAGAAAACTGGCCTCCTTGTGACAGCCTTGGGTTAATGTACAGGGCAACTTAGATAAATAACTTGAGGAGTAGTGTGAGTAAATCAGACACAACTGACACAAATATGTATGTTTCCAGCTAATTAAAAAAAAAACAAAATTCTAACTCCTAGATCTTTTAATGATATAATGTCGTACCTTCTCAGTGACTGTGCGGGCACAGTCGATGAGCTCTCGTTTGGTAATGCTGTCAGAGGGAGTGATCTGCAGCGCTCCGGCCTTCTGGACCAGGAAAATACAGCCATGACCAAGATCTTGCACTCGAGTCTTGATCTGGAAACCAATCTGGATAACACAGAGCACAAATACAGAACAATACAAATGTATTGAGTAATTATTTATATGCAAAAATACAGACTTGACAGGTAGAGGACAATTTGGATAAAGATAGGAGAATATAAATGATGTGTTTCCTGTATAATAAAAGTTCATTCTCCATTCATTTACACACAGCTAGCAGCGTTGTTCCAGCCAATAGACAGAAAAAAAATACATCTGTCACACTGATGCAGCAAAATTGTGTAATGAGTAAGACAATTTGTCTTTGGGTGACACCCAGGCCATCCTCCCTCACCTCCTCTGGCTCAGCTGTGTGAGCAGCCAGTCGTCCCTGAACAGCCAGCTGGCTGTAGTCCACGGTCACCTGAGAGGCCAGGCCTCCGAGCTCGTCTGGACACGTCACTGATTTGGTCATCTGATTGAAAAAACACACACTGACTGTCAATCCAAACTAAGGAGATGAGTTTACTTCAGGTCAGGGCTGTAAAGCATTCTTAGCAGGGACTTTTCTTTTTCAGCTCACTCTAATACCTTGAAGGCTATGACGCAGATGCACTGCCTATTATTCTGTTCCATTACATTACAGAAAATATCTTTCCTTTTGAAAACAAATTGAAGAATTATTAAAAGAATAACTACATCATTTAACATCTAACTACAAATTCAACAGGACAAACTCGAAGATATACTCAAGATTTATAGTTTCAATGAGTTTGAAATAACATTTCATGGCGTCAAGTTGAGTTACAATAAGGGAGTCTTTACATAATGTTTACACTAAATTTGTCATCAAAGCAAGAGGTAATGAACAAAATTAACCCTTAACTTCATAAGATATACTGTATTAACTATGTGGGTAAGTATACTTGTGTGTATACTAAGTATAATAGTGAATTAGCAACAATCAACAGCCAAATGCACCAGACGTTACATTTCTACCAGCTACTCATCACAGTTTGCTGTTTTGGTTGTATTTACTTTGAGTGATTTGACATTTTTGAAAACATTTGGAGTGGAAAGTATAAGTCAAAGAGTAAGTGAAATTATTTCCAACTATTCAACAGTAATGCATTCACATCTCACAGTCACATTTCCACAATGGTTCACTATTTAAACAGTTATTTTGTAGGCTTACCATTTCCTGAGCAGTGACAGCAATAGCCTTGGAGTATTTCACCATACTAGTCTGGTAATCCACAAATGATCCCTCAGGTTCAGGTGGTGTACCCTCATCCAGCTAAAGAAAGAGCGCAGGAGTGCACACAAACACAAACACAGACTGTTAGAACAGCACAGCAATTTTCATTTTAGGCATGATTACTTTGCCCTTCAAAAAAAGATACAAAAAAAAAAAAAAAAAATCAGTAAACATGAAAACAATCATTCAGCTCCTTAGTTGCACTGACATGTTAAATCAAATGTACCCTTCAATTAGAATAATTCTTCCAGGTGCTCAGGCAGCAGTTAATCTGCAAACCAACATAATGTTATTTCATATTCAGATAAACACTCATTGTAAAGAAACCAAATCTAGTATATGATTACAGGTTTAAAATGGCATCAACTACAAAAACATTTGATCACCAGCTTGCAATGCATAAATCATGTTTCTGCCATTTCTGCTAAATTAGACAGATCTCAACACATCTGAGCGTCATGGCAAAGCCGAAGAGACGAGAGAGATGACACCATGTGGGAAAAGCATGCTGGTGCTGAAATGAATCCGCAATCGCAAGTACATGATGTTTGCTTTGCCCGCTGAGCGAAACAACACCTTAAAAATCTGCAGTCTTGACTAAGTGAATAAAAGCTGAGCCTTTAAAACACCTCAGCTGAAACCGCAGCAGAGAGTGACCATTATGTCGATGGATTATCTGAGAGGATTATCTCCATTTAATCAACTACTGACACACACCTACAAAACAAACCACTTTCATTAATTATTCATGACAAGCAACACAAACAAGGTGCAAAGATGCTGTGACCCACACACACCTGAGCAACCTTTTCACTTTTTTTTGTAATAACTCTCTCTTACAAACGCGAGCAGCGGTGTTAATTAGTTGATGCTATTCTTTGTCTGTACTTGAGATAAAAGGCTTTTT
Organism: Thunnus maccoyii; assembly: GCF_910596095.1. NCBI lineage: Eukaryota > Metazoa > Chordata > Actinopteri > Scombriformes > Scombridae > Thunnus > Thunnus maccoyii. The sequence goes on along the minus strand of NC_056533.1, from coordinate 15,362,374 downwards.
CTAGCTTCGCACCTTATGTGTTTGCCAATAGTTTGACTATTAATTGGAAGATAGTCCAAATGCCTAATACTGGCTGAGAGTAGGCATGTTGACAGTCAAAGTTGCTCTGCCTCAGTGGCTTGTATTTTATATTAATATTTTAAACTTTTTATGGCTCAGAGGAGATGCAGAGGCTGTAATCAAGACGTTAAATGCAGAAACAGGAAATCATGGGTCAAAAGCAAAGAAAAAAGGAAATCATAATTAGAAAATGTTGGTTGTCTGTATAGATACCAGAACATCCTGGAAAAAGATTAAAAGGCATACTATGCAGGATTTTCCTAAAAAACAATGCATAGATTCATAGAAAAATAATCCCTCTCAATTATCACTTATGACCCTCTAGAAGTGAGTGGCAGTGTATGTATCTACAGAGACTCTGCCCTTTGCCTGTATTTTCTTATTATTTTGCTGTGTCCAGGACGCTTCTGAGCATCAGCCTTTGGGCAGTGGGTGTGTAGCTCCCAGTCAATAACAGCACACAGCACGTGAGGTTGGGGCTCAGAGTACTGACCAGGTTACCAAGTCTCTGCCTCCGTCTCTCTCCTCTGCTCCGCTCTGCTCTCTGTCTCTGTGTCATGTATGTATAAAGAACTGCAGGTGTGTCTTCTTGACTGAGGGCAGGTCTGAACTACACACACTTGCAGAGCAAAGAGGCCTAAGGATGAAGGATGAAGCTCTGCATTCACACCGAATCTGGCAATGTGGCACCTTCCCGTAGGGTTGTGCAGAGATGTGAGTGTGTTTATTTGTGCTTTAGAGTAATGCTTGATATATCTGATTCATGGCTTTGTTCTCGCTCAACCACCGCTTCTCTCTCTCTTTCTTTCTGTGCTCAGCTCACTCTGGTCGAGCTGGGGAGGAGGAGCCAACTTTGAATGCTGTGTTTACAAACACTGACTGACAAATCCTGCATAGTATACTTTTAAGAACATTTTCTTTCCTGCCAGTTCCCCTGTAATCACTATCAACTTGTTCTCTTTACAGCACTTTGGCTTTTGCCAATTGCAACACTTGCCCAAACAACATATTTTCCACTATAATATTTTGCCAACAGATTATGCTAAAATGGCTTTGTGTTGTGTAGTTTCAGGCAACCACATTGGTGGTGCATTACATATAGATGTAACCAAACTTCTTGTCCTTTTGCAGTTATTCAAGGTTAAAGGTACTGGGAGAATGTAGGAAAAGTAACAATGACCCCTTGATTCGGCAGGGGTGCCATGATCACCTTAGGATAAAGATAGATCATTTTTATCAGATTTGCAGCCATATTGTGTTGGACACAAAAGTGAAGACAGGACAGAGCTGTCAACAAATCACCAACTGGTGGTGAACCACATAAACCAGGTGGTGAAAGACCCAGTAAACCCAAACTCTGAGAGTAAACTGGGCATGTCTGAATAAGGCATTTGTCTGGAAACATCTTCAACCAACTATAGAAGTAGTTGAGGAGGTTAGGGCAACTGGAGGCACCCCAGAGCACCACCCTAGGAGGAGACCCTGGACTAGGCTCAGAATATGCTGGAGGGACTATACTGTACATAAATAACTCATCTGGCCTGGGAACACCTCGGGATCCTGAGTTGAACCTCGAGACATGGCTGGTTAAAGGCATTTCTACTTCCTGATGATGGATGAGAGGTGGAGAAAAGATTCAGAAAGGAGAGGACTGTCTGTAGCTGCTATTAAGCCTTATTACAGATTCAGAGTGCCAATTTAAGTAACCAATTACATTTCAGGCATCCAGGCAAAAAGAAAGCAAATTAACACTGTACTGTGTGTTCTAATCACCAGTTTTTATCAAACATCAAACATCCTGTAAGACCCACTATGCACAGGGGCACTCACCTTAGCCATGGCATCTGCGATTGAGTCCACCATACCTCCCACCATGCCAACTTCACTGGCAGCCTCATTCAGTGTCACCATAATGTCATCAACTGCCTCCTTCATGAGCTGAGCTGCCTCTGCTATGGCATCATGGGTATGGGATGCCTGTGAGTTGTGACAAAAAAAAACACAAGCATTCATTAAATATTCTTGAGTGTATTACATTAATAGATGGGTTTGTGCATAAAAAACTACTTTAAAATGAAAAACGAATCATAGTTTCAGTGGTATCCCAGTGTCACACATTACCGAGACATGTGAGAGATTGCAAGATACCAGATTATCTTTCCAGGGGTGGAGGAGCAAGGAAAGAGCGTGTAAAGTACAATGGTCTTACCTTTGGGTTTCCTCCACCTTCCTTGGCAGCGTAGAGCATCTGCAGAGCGGACTCAGCCAGGGTCTTGGTTTGGTCCAGGAAAGTCATCTGCTGCTGATGGTCATTCAGCTTGGATGCCACACCCACAGAGGCCTTGATCAGTGGTTCAAAGTATCGTGCCAGCTGGGTCACCTGAGGTGAAGGGTACAAATTTTTATGAGTTCTGTGAAAAGAGTAAAAAATGTGGATCTTTTTCCTCAATGAAAGCGAATGCCACATTTTCATATTGACAAGAAGAGTTTCAGTAAGTGAAGTAAAAAAAATGGAAAAAAAAAGAATATAATAATGTAAGATATTGTTAGAATGATGTTCATTTTATTTATATCACCCACTCCTTACATGTGGAAATATGTTACACTGCTACCATAATAACATAAAATAGTACTACTTTGTTTCTTCACAATTACGGCATTAAAATAAAGTCATTAACTCCTTGTCCCACATACCTTGTGTCCTAGTTGGGAAGCTTCGCCTCTGGCAGCGGTGGAAACAGGGTCAATTAAATGGCCAATTTCCTGCACGGTGGACGTCAGCTGCTCTTGCAGGGCCTGAAGAGAGGAATTAAAAAGAAATTCGTTTTTGTGTTGCTTTTTATGGGAGACAGAGGTCCATTCAAATGAAGTCAGCTGGAACCTGCTACAGAGCACCACGCAGGGGACTTACAAAGATATTTGCCCCAAGCTACACTAGGTTCTGCTATGTGGATTTAAATTCTTCATGATTCAACAAAACCGCCAAAACCTGTTCTATACTGAGTTCTGGCTTAAAATCTACAAATCTAAGGCATATGAATTCCTGATTTACCTAATTAAAATCACTAATGTTAGATATTCAATTTATCAGGAAGACACAAAAAGCAACAGAAGGACAAGCAAAAGAAAAAAACAACAATCTGACAATAAAACTGACTGCAAGAGAGAGAGAAACTGAGCGATGGAGACAAACACCCAGACAAGGACAAGCAAATAGAGACAGATGCAAACATAAAAAAAAAACAGTAGTTGTCTGTGGATAATGTCGTGCCATTTTCTGATGGTTACTTACCTCCAGTGAGATGTCGTCCCTGCTGGGTAAGTTCTGGCTGACTGCTGCCAGAGAGGCCTGCTCAATGTCCCGGATACATTTGTTGATGTTATCAATTGACGAGTCGCACTCCCGCTGGCCTGGGGCTTTGTCCCTGAGAATAAAAACGGGAACAGGAAAAGAGCAGCAACAGAAAGCAATAAAATGGTTGGAAACCAAAAAATGAGAGCAAAGTTAAAGATGATGTATAGGGAGGAAAAAAAGGACAGAGAGGGCGACGAAGAAAGGATAAAAGCAGAAAGACACATCAGAAGACAGGAAGAGAGAAGAGAAGTGCAAATGTTAACATAACTAACACTTATTACAATACAGACAGGTTCCAGGATGTCTTTGTAACATCTTTTCTTCTGGATCCCTCATCTGATTTCCACTCAACTCACATCTGCTGAATTAAGGCCTGGAGGGTCTTGCCACTACACAGGGAGATCAAGCTGAGCAGCCAAATTAGATTTGAAGCCTCTGAGTGGTCTGGGGCACCGGCCACATGGGCAGAGTAAGTTAGTTAAACATCAATTTCCATGCATGATGGCACACTGAAAGTGAAACTGAAATAAAACCCTCAATCTTTGCATGTAATGAGACCAACAAAATAATGAGGTTTGCTTTTAGAGAACAGAATCCATTCCTGTTTGTGTTCAGTGTATCACTGAATACTATTAAAAGCCCGCGTCAAACTCCCAGCACTCAATTTGCAGTCTAAAAAGGAAGACTGCGATAAGGGCATCAGAATTGAAAGAGATGCTAAGCCTGCCGCGCATGAATGCTAATGTGCAGATGTTCTGAGCCGAGCGAGAACCTTAACATTCAGAGCATTTGACACTGGGAATTGGTTCCTCATGGGCATCAGTTTTGTTCTGATCAAGGTCAGGTACAAAAGGTGTGAAAGAGAAGATTAAAAATGTAAGCTGTGGAGGTGTGAGAGCAAGTATTTGTTACACAGTAGTATGCCATTTGGGCATTGTTTCTCAAGGATGCTGCATTAGTCTCACAGGTGTTTTAAAGAGCTAAGTATAAAGGAGTATTTGATAAATGGAGGAAAAGGCTGTACAGTGAAAACATAATTCTGATTTTCTTTAACCTAAGTTGTACATTTAAACTAATTAACAACATCACTGCAGAGAAATGGAGTACAGAGGTATAAAAAAATGGACAAAAGGATTAAAAATGATGAATTTTAAGATGAGAAAAGGATGTACCAATATTTGAAAATCAGAAATGTTGAAGGATCACCTTTATATACTGTTTTTTGTCAGCTTTTCTGTTCTGTTTAGTGTATTTTGTCACTCACCGAATGGCTGTGATGAGACTCTTGATGGAGTCCGAGACGGTGCGAGAATGACCGGCAAGACCAGACCAGGTAGGCGGGTCTTTAGGGTTGATAACCAATGAGCGTGCAGTCTTGAGCAGGTGGGTTGAGCTGTCAAGCATGGATCGTGCTGATTGGAGGATGGGCTCCTGTGCTGCAGAGCCCTACAGAAAAACAAATTTAACTTTATCCAGAATGTATATACCAGCAATTATTATAACATCCTTCTGGGGCAGCATAATCTTCAACTTGCTATAATACTTCTACTTATCTAATAATAAATGAACAGCTGTCCATGAATACTACAAACTCTAATGTTCACACAGCCTTACTTCATTGCTGATTTGAGCGGGGATGCTGGCAAACTCTGGGTTGGAAGCAAATGTTGTCAGGTTTTCTACAGCCTCGATTAGCGGAGCTGTGGCGACTCGACACCTATTCCTGTTCTCCTCTGAGAAATCACCATCTAGAGCCTGAAGAGGGAGAGAGACAGAATATGAAGGTACATGAAACAAATCTAAGTAGTGTCTATTAAGTAATCCAACCAAGAAATCAAGAATGAAACAAATCATTGACAGTAGTTTGAAGAAAACTACATTCTGGGAACAAATATGAGCTGATGTGAATCAATCAAAAAATGTTTCAGAATTGAATGACATCAGTCAGAAAGGATATTACTGTCAATATTACATCCATATCTTTACTGTTATGTGCCATTTCAGGGGAAAGAGTCAACTTTGTGAGAAGACTGGCAAAGCAATCCTACCTTGATGGTTTTGACCAGGTTGGCAGTGCTGTTGGCTACCTCCTTGGCAGACTGGACAAAGTGCCTCTTGGCAACTGGGTTGGTTGTCTTAGAGGAAGCTAGACGGCAGGCGTTGCACAGTGCCGAGGTGTGTTTAGCAACAATTGTGGCTGCTGAGAGAACCTGCAGCGGTATAAAAACTAAAATGTTAAATCAGCAACTGAGGTTTTACAGTATCTCAAAGGTCTCCACAGCACTCATCAAAGTTGGAGGGCTGTATTTGCTATTATACTAGCTTGCATCACCCCTTAAAACCTTTGCTATAGACTGGAGAACTGGAAACTGACTTGTGTAAAAGTGCTATGGGGGCCATACAATCAGTTAGACAGCTGTTGATGAGGAAAATAAAGGTGATAATGAGGGCAATATTAGACTTTCAGACCTGCAGTGAAGGTGTCAGGCAACAATGAATATATTGAATATATTATACTATTACACCATTCTGGGAGCTATAAAAAATGATTTTAGTGAAGTTCTTGATGATATGGGGGTGAGTAGAGCATGGCTGAATTTGTCTTTTTGAACTGTTTCTTTAAACACAAAAAGCTGGCTTTGTTTAAACATGAAAAATGTCAACATATGGTATGGATTCAGGAATATTTTTCATAAGAAAATCTGCCTTCACTGTGAGGAGTAAAACAACCAATAATTGAAGCCATATAAAAAAAAATTAACACTAATCCATGCAACACATGGACCTAAGAACAAATCATGCTGTGACACATCTTTGCAAAGTGAAGATATCCTTCATGTTGCTAACACCAAGGCCTGTTGTAATCTACATTTGACTGACAGTTTATTGGCAGATATGTATATACAGAAAATATTGTAGGTGCATGTACCTGGGAGGGGCTACTGTCTGGGTCTACGAGATTCTGACAGGCCATCTGGATTGCCTGGTTGGCTTTAGCAAACTGAATGGGATCCACCAACCCCTGGTGCCCTGCGTGACTGTTGGGATCAGACACACCCACCAGGTAAGAGGCCTGTGGGGAAAAAAACTCAATCATCAACATTCAGCACCATCACTAAAAGACAAAATGACCCATTTAAGAGCTCTTTTAGAATGAGAGATTTATCTCCACATGCTGTACCTGTCCAGCAGCTTCAGTGAGGCCACACAGGGCCTTTGAGGCTGATCCCACACAGTCTCCGAAAGCGGTCACATCTCCCGTCTTACAGTTCTGAGAAATACCTGCCATGGATTCTCCCAGGACCTGGACAGAGCACCAACAGAACGATAAGGGAAGAAAGAGTGGAATGCTAAACTCCGTCTGTGTGCAGAGGTCTTGGTGTTTTGATCACTCGGTTGATTTGAACGCCTACCTTTGAGTTCTCCATCACACTCTCGATGCAGTCGAAGTACGAGAGGTCACTGACGGGCTCGTTGGGGTTGTCCAGCATTCCTCTGACAGCCTGAGAGACAAATGAGCAGTACCGCACTTAAATCAGCAATTTATTTTCACAAAATTCATTCTTGTTACTGTCAGAGAGAATTACTTGAGCTTTTTTTCTTTTTGGCTACGACTCAGATGGACCGTGGTAAATAAGCTTAGATTAAAACTCCCACCAAGCCTTTGTTGATATGAGTGCTGAATGTTCCTGCATCACAAGGTGGTTACATTTTGTTTACCTCCAACTCTCTCAAGGCGTTGTCACACTCCTTCTGGCCAGGAGCCTGCTGTGTACACAGCGTGATCAGCTGGTTAATGCTGTCAGTCACAGCTCTGAAACAAACAAATAAAACAGAAAAAAAACTACACATTAATCCTTGATGTGTGGTACAATCAGCACCATTAAAACCTTTTATGAGTAAGTTACGACTTTAATGGTGAGCAGATGTCCCAATGCATTTTGGATATCATGAAGAAATAGACTTGGATAATATTCCCATGTCCCAAGAAGTCGTATGAGTTACTTAACTGCTTAGTGATTTGAAAACAATGGTTTTAAACATTGGAACTCAAATATGTAAAAATAAAAGCAGATCTGTAGCTTGTTTTTCATACTGAATGGAATAATCCTGCCTTGATTTGAACGGTAATTTCCATAACTAATTGCTTGTTGCCAGGCGTAGGATGCTCAGATCTTAATATGCATCATCAGAAAATTTAAGAAGCAGCACCATCACACTGACTGAATGAAGGTCTTTCAGACTGGCAATTTTCTTGAGAAGACAGAATGAACATAATTCAGTCTAATGCTTTGCGTGTTATGCAATCAGACTGCATCTTTACAATCTAAAAAGGAAATACCTAGACATAGAGCTTCTAAGAAGATAAAACAATATATACAATTTGAATAGAAACATTAACCAAACACTGTATGTCTAAATGTGTGTGTGGTTAGTTGCGGTACCGTGCAGCAGCTGCGAGCAGGTTCTTGGCATTTGCTGCTGCAGGGTCTACAGACAGACTCTTAGCAGCCAGCAGCAGCTTGCTGGAAGCCATAGAGATGTTCTTCAGGTTACCGATCACCTGCACCTGGTCATCCTTCTTCTGAAATGGCAAGTCATAACATCAAACACATGTCAACATGTGGAAATATTTTCAAAATAGTGTAAACTCCTACTGTGTCCACTTGCAGTTCTGAGTAGTCATCTGTTCAGTGATATTTTAAAAGTGCTACCGTTGTCTAAACTGAATGAAAAACTGTTTTAAGGTATATATTTTAAAGATTTTGATGTTTTTGTGAAACTGATACACAGTAAAACAAAACAAACCTGAGTGTGCCCGGCCATCTCGATGCCGGCATCAAGGAACTCATCAAAGTCATGGCTGAACTTCCCAGAAGCCACTGCCAGCTGGCTGCTGGAGCCTCGTGATGCGTGGACCACCTCGCCTGCTGACTGGTTCAGGTCTGCTGCTGTTTGGTTCAGCCCACTCTGAGCCTCCTGAAATGACTTGGAGGCTGGAGGGATCTGAATGGAGGACACAGAGAAGAGGATAGATGACAGAAAATCAGAATAATCACAAATCATATCAGAGAAACAACCTCCAAGCTGTAATATATCAGCACATTGTTCTATGTGTGATGTAGTTTTATACTGGCAGAGCTCTGGTGAGTCACAGCACTCACAGTTTCTATCAGAAGCTTCTTGCTGGCCTCGCCGATGCTCTTGAGAGCCATGTCCACATCCTTCTGGCCAGGCAGACAGTTGACGCAGTTATTCAGGGAATGAGACACAGCTTTGGCCACCTGGAACACACAGCAGGTTCAAGGGAAAGCAGGTTAGAAAGTGTTATCCACACAAGAGCATGTACAGGTGACCAGGTTGAGCTAGAAATCTGCATTCAAAATGCAAATGAGCAAGGCAGTCATGCAGATGAACTGATGTCACTATTAGAAAGGAAGTTTCCATTTTTTTTCTTTTACAAATATGGACAAGTATGTCTTTGTGTTCTGTTTGGTTATGCAACGGAATGCAAATGGGCCTGTCACATCACAGAAGCCAAAACAGAAGCACATGACAACTTGAAACAGAGCAGAGAGAGGCAGTTTGCACTCAATTTCAGATGATAAAATATTATTATATTAGGCTATTTTTTCAAGATAGAAAAAAACTGCCTCATCTATGTTTGCACATATTAATTTATCTGTATTATTATGTCTATTGAGAAACACATTATTTATTAATTTTGTGGAGAAAATATGAGACGGACAAGGCATAAATAAATAAGCTACTTGGCCTATAAATATGCCACCAGGTTTATTATAGGAGTCCCTTGCTATATTTGACAGGTGTTCAGTTTCATGTGTTACTGAGCAGATGTAGATATTAACCCGGCTCAGACCATAAGAAAACATAGCAAAGGAAAAAGGCGCTCTATATGGCTGCAAGTTTCATTCCTTACAAATAAACAGATAGTTTTTAGTCATCTTTAAAAGTCACAATAATTGTGTAAATGTAAAACACAGCAGAGAAAGTTCAATAAAATGTTTAGCATCATTAAACCTGGCTCATCCAAGAGTTTCAATTTCAAATAAATGTGTTTGATATATAATATAAATTAATATTAATATATTAAAAATGTAACTAAAATAAAACATCAATGACACACATATACACTATGTATGGTGAGAAAATGTTATATATGCTATACATTTTAAATGAACTAAATGAGATGAGGAGGTACTGAAGAGTAATTGAAGAATGACAATTACAAGTGAATCTCAAAAAAGTCTTGCAGACTCACAAGCTGTGAGTATATTTTTTGACAACTTGCAGAATCGTCTCTGCTGTGACATTTAGTGCATTTAGCTCGCTGGCACAGGTGCTGTAGTCTGACAGAAAGATGCCGCTTGAACTGAATCTTCCAGCCTGCAGCATCGGGAGTCACTCGTGGTGTTAAAAAGCACAGACATGCACACCCCCTACCCTCCATACCCTCGAGCAACCCTACAACATCTCACCTGTGCCAGCCTCTGCTGACTCTCAGCGTCTCCGGGGGAAATCAGTGCCTGCTTGGCCTCATGAATGAGAAGCGCTGAGCCCTCCATGACATCACGAGCAGAGTCCAGCATGGCAGCAGCAGCCTTGGGGTCTGTGGTGGAGGCAGCCACGCCACGGGCTGCCTGGGCTAGTGTTTTCAGGGCCTGAGCTGTTTCCCTGGCTGCTATTCCTACACATAGTTAAGATGTGACAGACGACAGCTACAGTCAGACAAAGCATTGCAGAAGCATTGTTGATCATTTATACAGCTATGATATTTTATTACAAGGTAGTATAACTATCATGTGTTAATTTTACAATCCGACTGGCTACCTATTTGTACAGAATGTTTGTTGAATGTATAAAACATAATTTCTCTGTCTGGACAAATGTGTTGCAGCCAGCAAAACAAGCAATTTGGTCCCTGAGTTGTTTGCCTCACAGGCTGGAAGCAACAATAAGACTCCCAGTCCCATATTATATGTTATATTTAGCAAGATTACTCAAGGGAAGGAAAACAGGTTTTCTCCTCAGGTTCTATGGAGAACTATAGAAACACTGAGGCAGACAGAGAGACACTGTGAAGGTAATGAAAAGGTCTCCTGGAAATGCTGAAGAGATCAAACATCGGCAAGATTAGTATGTTTTACGAAAATCTTTATTTGGCTTACTTTACCCTACTGCTTCATATAAAGCAGTCTACGTAAAACACTAACTGAGATCAGGCAAAATATTAAATGACTTTTACTGCTGTATTATTGAGTTATTTGATTGAATTATTCAATCATATCTCCAGCAGTTCAAATATTTTAAAGTCATGTGAAAGAGAGAAAGAAGCTCACAGTGTGCACTGCGATGCAAACAGTGCTGGTAACTGCAAGGATAACCAGTCTAACCCGTAAAAGTTTAGGATCAATTGACATTGGCATTAATTCTCATGGAAATGCAAGGCAAAAAGTCACCAAAATTGATAGGTTTACAGATTTACGGTACGATACGGTTTACATAACGTCCACTCCTTGGCACATTTTTGCAGAAGTCAGCAAAACCAACCTGTGTAGTGTTCATTTCCTTGTGCAGCGCAGGTGAGCAGCTGAGCCATAGAGGATCCTACTGACTTGGAGGTGCTGCCTAGATCCTGAGCACACTTCTCCAACTGAAAAATAAAACAGCAGCTTTATAAATAAGCCAATAAAAATTAAATATTAGGCTGTGAAACCACTGCATGTGGTCAATATCTTTTGAATATCTAGATCAAACTTAATGCAAGTCAAATCAATCTTAGGAGTCTAAAAAGTCTCTTACTGATTCTCCAGGTAGTGGTTTCAGTTGGGCATTAACGGCAGCCTGCTTGGCATCCTGCAGCTCACTTCTCAAGGTCTGGATAGCAGTGAGCGCTGAGTCGATCTCCATGGGGCCGCAAGCTTCATGAGCCTAGAAAATAAAGTAACTCTCACAGTGCACTTGCTTACAAAAGTTATTACTTACAGTATGTTTTGCACTTGTAAGTAGTCATCCTTTAACAAAACATATTCTGTTGTCAGTTCCTGCTAGTTACAATGTCTCTATTTTTGTCTATTTCATGATTTTAGAAATTAAGGTTATTATAAATGATCCAAAGAGGTACAGTACATTTCTGGAATGATGCAAGTGTGAGAAGTTTTTGCATGCAAGCTCTTGTGCGTAACTGGCAGTGACTCCCTGCATGCCCTGTTATACGTATGAATGCCTCCGAGCATTTGTGTCCTACCTTCTGTGCAGACGTCCTCAGCTCAGCCAGACAGGTGGCCAGGTTCTTGGCACACTGACCCAATTGCATGGCTGCAGCCTGATCCGTCACCGTGGGAACAGATGACTTGGCCGAGGTCACCATCTTACTACCGGGCTGCAGAGAGGGGAAAAAAGTAAAATGTGTTTTGATAAAAACAAAGTCTAAAATGTTTGATAAAAACATATTTTCCCTTGGAGCAGCAAGGGACTATTTAGAAAACTAAATGTTGCTCCAGGCAGCAATGAACATAGGTTTAAATTATATGGTGGCAATTTCACCAATAGGTACATGAATTTATGCTCCTGTATCAGCTCTAAAAGTGCTACTTAAAAACATAACCCCACCACTGCAGTGTGTCTATCACACCAAAAAGAGGTTACAGGCCTATTTTTAATGGGTCCCCACATGGAAGAAACACTATTTATACTTTTTTCAGCCTGGTTCCCAAGGAAGAAGAGAAGTTATTCACTTTGAGTATGGGACATAAAAGTTTTAACAATCCCTTCTCAAAAGTAAGAAATGGTGGGGCATGTGTGCCCCTGTGTCTGTGTCTGTGTGTGTGTGTGTGTCTGTGTCTGTGTCTGTGTCTGTGTCTGTGTGTGTGTGTGTGTGTGTGTGTGTGTGTGTGTGTGTGTGTGTGTGTGTGTGTGTGTGTGTGTGTGTGTGTTTTGCACCTGTAGGAAGTTCTGGCTGGCGATGATGAGGGCTAGTTGTGCACTGAGGTCTTCTGGTTTGGCCTGACTGCCACGCACCCCCTGGACGAGCTGTGGGATGTGATCAGCCACTGCCTATACACAAAAAAAACGCATACACAAGCATAAATACACAATCAAGACTGAGACAGTATAAAATCCTTCTTTTTATCATACTGGTCTATGTACCATCAAGTAAGCAATTTACACATGATATGGTGACATTATGCAGCTGATAAGAATAGGAACAGTGGTGTGAGGAAAGATTCATTAATATATAAAACAAAGAAAACCTAAAAAAAAAAAAAGCATCCCCACCTTACAGCTCTGCACCAGCTGCTGGTGAGCAGCAGTGTTCTTGTTAGAGGCGGCAGCATTTTGAGCAGCAGCGATGGTCTGTGTGGCTGCAGCCGCAGCTTGCTTGGCAGCATTCTGAAGAATATTAAGACATATCCACATGTAAAATATAGTAACCGTATTGCCTGTATCAATACATTTTCAAGTATCCATTCAAAAGGCCTCTAAGGTCACATCTCTGACCGGATGTTAAAAGATTCTAGTGTCGAATGTGTGGTTTAAGTGATTTTAAATTACAGTCCTGATAATTTTTCTATACATGTTTGTATTTCCTTACCACACAACGGTACGCTAAAAGCATCTCTGGCAATGTAAGCTGCACTAAATACATTATTAAACATCCATGTATTAGAGTGTAAATACAGCATAATAAAAAGGTCTGTCCTTAAATACTCAATTTCAAATTAAGGTCTCACATCTTGTTTATTCAAAACTAAGAAGTTATTGTAGATAATAAAAATCCTAATATTAAATATAACTCATAACAATAGTGAAAGTAAAACATGCATACAACCGCACATCATAACAGAATATAATATGATAAGGGACGGCCCAGCCTGTAAACTGAGTAACAAACACACTGAAACTCTGTTAATGAGTTAAACTGGGCCATGAGTCAATGAGTCCCACCATTTTTCCAAGTTAAGGACCATTTTAAAAAGTGACAAACCTAAATTTGTGTAAAAATTTGACATTAAATGGGAAATGATATGCTACTGAAATCAACATGTACTGTAGAAACATGGCGGTGCAACATGGCGGGCTCTGTGGAAGAAGACCTGCTCCCTAGGTGGATATAAAGGGCTCGTTCTAAGGTAACGAATACACGATTCTTATTTTCAGGTGATTATACACCAATTAAAACATCCTTATGAATATTATATTCCATTTCTGCCAAGTCGGTTCCGCTATTCCACTAAATTCTACACACTGAACCTTTAAATTCAGGAAGAAATTACCTCATTCTGAAGTTTGTTGTTTCACTCAGGTCAAAGTGTGGTAAGTGGATGTAACAAAACAGTGTTTGCAGGTAAAAGTTAAGCTTTCATCACTGACCTCCAGTCTGTTGATCAGCTTCTTCTTTATGGCGTTCTGAGCAGCAGCGTTGGTGGCCACACGCAGCCCCTCTGCAGCTTCCCTCAGTCTCTGCTGCTGATCCTCGTTCTCTGGGTACGCTGCTGCACCCTGAGAACACACACACACACACACACACACACACACACACATGCACGAACAGTGATCAGCATACATGACTTGTGAGCCAGGTGGGTCAACAGCTGGTATAGAGCAGGGAAGACAAAGAAAACAATGCATTCAGGTATATTCTTGGATAATCCAATTCCAATATTCCCTGACTTTCTATAGTCTTTTAAAAAGCTATTTCATGTTAAATTTTTGCCCTATTTCTTTTTTCTGGAAAGCAGTAACATTTCTGAGTGACTGTTAACATTTAACACATCACACACACTCCTACTGGGACAAGCAGAAGACACACCTACACAGCTGCCATCAACAAATACATATAATCTTAGAATATCCAATCGGTGTACACAGATCTTTAGAAATGACGCAGACTTAATCACTGCACTCAAACTCAGCTGCAGCTCGTCTTCGCTCAAACAATCAGTGCTTTGTTAACAGCTGAATGTTAAGAGACGTTGTTAATTCACATTAGCAAGCAGACCTTTTTATCTTGCTGTTTGTGTATCTAGCAGTACCCAAGTTAACTGGGTTGTGTGGAGACCAATATCACTTAGCGCCTCAGTGTCTCCTGCTGTTGGAGAGAAAGCTAAGCCCGATGCCATTAGGTTAATTAACTGGGAACTCAGTAGCTTCACCTGCAGCTACACAGAGAGGTGGGTGTTTACGCAACTGAAAATCCATGTCATTAAGGTTATTTTTAACCCCACAGCTGCTGGTGGCAGAAGTCACAGAGATATCGCTATCAACAAGGCACACGAGTGTACAAACAGAGAAAAAAGGTTGTTTCACTGTTAAGTATTTGCATATTTTGTAAAACGATGTTAGTGACCAGCTTCATGTCAGTGGAGTTTGCAGCTGTCATCTGCCTGTTGGCAAGCGCTGACACCACTTAAATAGAACAGCTAATTTGCATAATTATTAAAAAGTGCTGATTTCCAGAGGGACTAAGGATATCACATGCAAGAATTCATCATAGGAAACTAGCCTTCAAAAAGGGTCTGTTTTACACTGATACAGTACATGCATAAAAAAGTAAACCACAGCAAATCACCTAACTTAAGCATTAAGTAAGAAAAACAAGTGAAAAATACGTCCAAAAACTATACGACAAAGGCTCAATTAATCAGTTACCAAGGCAACGGCTGGCTAAGGTCTCAGCCTCCACCGACACAGATAAATATACAGCTGTGACGGGTGATAAGTCTGGCATCAAACTCGACTAACCAGCTGGAAGGCGTCATTTAATTTTCATGGTGGAAGTGGAGAGCTATTAATATCAATCTGTGATTGGGTAGACAGATAATGAGAGTGATGTAGGAGATAAAGAGTTGAGAGAGAAGAAGATGGGGGTCAGTGGCAAAGCTAAACCTCCCCTGGAGCAGTCTGGGAGGAAAGAGTTTGATGTCGTCTTAATCTTAATCATGTTTCACTGAAAACTTGAGGCATGAAGACTAAATACATGATAAATCTCAATGTTGCTCTGACATGTTATTGTACAGTTCAAACTGAAAGGTCATATCAGACCCTGCATAAATAAATGATAAAAAAAAAAAATGGACCGGATGTCAAATTTCAGTTCATTAAAATGCATTCAACGTTGACAGATTGACATAGCACATGGTGTGAGTAAATTGGTATTTCTTGAAGTTTGTCATCAGGTTTCTTTAGAGGACTTTGTGGCTGAGGGTACTACAAGTTGCCTTCATTATCTACTAGTTTTACAGTAATTCTACAGTAATTATTGTAGAAACCAAAAGAAACAGATGCAAAGCCTTAACATGTATTGACCCATTCACATCAACAGCAAGCACAGCTTTTGCAAGTCTTCGCTTTGGTCAGAGACCAGTACAAGAGACAAATCCTGGATCTGCTGTATACAGATGAAGTAATGAAACAAAGACACAATGAGAGCATGCCCGGCCTTTCCGGATTCTTAACGGAAACCCTAAATTCTGACAACTAATTTAAATTGCATATCTTAAACTAAAATTCTACACACCCACAAATTCGGTCATAAATTTCATCTTTCCATCTTGGAAAGTTGTCCATGTATGTAAATGTTGACTTTACCATATAATTAGAAAAATTACACTGTAAAACCCCTTTTAGAAACACACATTGTGATTCAGATGTTAAAGATCAAATTAAAAGATAAGTCCATGCCATCAATCTTTATTACAAGGAAGTTTTAAAAGGTTATTTTTTTGGTGAAAAAACACCTTAAGTGAATCACTTCCCACACTGTCATCCTTTCTCTGTTTTGCAAACACACGCACACCCGCTTGCACGTACACCCCACTCTTTCCCCTCTGCTGTCACTGAAAAGGTCACCTTGTAGTGCAGCTAAACCCAGCGCTGTAGATCTTTATCTGGTCTTAAGAAATGACAATCCAATGATTAAAACGGAAACTTTTAAAGAGTTTGAAGTGGTATACTATACAACGTACTGCTTTTTGTTGTCAAAAGTTGAGCTGTGAATGAAAAAAAAATCAAAAAATAAACCTAGAAAATATGATATACTTTATGTTTCGTAGCCCGGTTACCTTTGCTGCCTCCACCATCCTTGCAGTTGCGTCAGCCAGCAGTTTAGCAGCTGCCAGCAACTTCTTAGAATTGTCGACATCCACCTCAGCTTCAGCATCAGACCTCATGGCGTTCACCAGGTCTGAGGTGGCCTGAGCCAACACCCGAGCCTGACGGACCATCTCTCCTGAGAGGAAGAACAGTGGGGACAGAAGACAAAGGTGGGGAGAGGTGAGAGGAAGGAGAGAGGAAGCGAGAGAGCGAGAGAGCGAGAGAGAGAGAGAGAGAGATGAGAAAAGTGCAAATGTATGAGTCATACATAGAGATTATTCAGGTGACACTTATGTAAAAAAAAAAAAAAAAAAAAGTAATTGCTTAATGCTATCCTTTTGTAGCAAAACCTCCTGACTTGATAGTCATGAACAATTCAGACAAAAAAAAAAATCCTTAAATCCATCTTCATTTCTTCAACTACTTGTAATAAAGTACTCACTACTGTATGGTTGATAACCTTTTTAGGAATAATGATGCAAGTGATAGAGTGCTGGCAAACCAACAAATATTTCAACAAGACTACATTGACTTTAATTTGATACCCTTTAATCCTGTATCAGTAGGAGAAATTTACTTGTTAAAATGGCTGATGGTGTGTTGACTCATACCGGGACTGTTTGAGGTAATAAGCAATAGCTAGCAGTTAAACATGAACATTTGAATGTCACCTGGTGGGAGAAAACAAGATGCAAAAGAAACAACGTGGCTGAATTTCTCACACTGTTGTAATGGTCTCCCTAATTAGATCTGTATAACACCGGTAGCTGACTGACTAAAACAATTGGATGTAACTATTCCACCAGCCCCGGTGTGTCTGACTCCCTCTGAAAAAAAAAAAAAAAAGAAGAATCAGACTAATGAGCTAAGACAAAAGGGATGGAAAGACACAGTGTCTAAATTCTCTCTGTCAAAGCAGACCTAACACAAAAGCTATCTGGCAGCATGCCGCTATAATTCATGTGAATATCTCAGCTGATGTGCCAACACTCGACTACAGAAGGATTCACTCCTTTTTTTAAATTCGTCACACCACAAATTTTTGTCCCATTTTTGTGCCAGGTGTGACATAACCTGACATATCTGACACCAGTTCAAAGGCGGTATTCTCCAACTGGCTGTGTGTATTCAGGCCTCAGCAGAGCAAACAGTCATTCTACTGGTCTATCAAACCAATCAATCCAGCCAAGCTGACCGCTGGGCCAGGACGTTCTCTCTGCGCTGCTTTCTATCTTCCCGTCTTTCACCGCTGTCAGACTTGTTAACATCACTGTCAGCTTTTCTCTGTGGCTGCACCAGGTCTGACAGCAGTCCATTCAAACCCACCATCATGCCACAGAGGAGAAGATGGATGAAACAGAAACTGATAACACAGTAGACATGTACTGAGAAACAAAAACTTTAGAGCTGTGGTGGCAAGCAAGTTTTACAGCTTAGATTAGATATAGTTTGTGCTTTTTCATCACTTTTTTAAACCAAGATATATGGCTAAGGCAGGTCAAATTTAGCCACATTTTAGATTAAATTTCAAAGTACAACAGGTGCCAAAATTATGCCATATTTAAATAGAGACTCTGTGGTGGGTTGCACAAAGTACTGAGACAGGTGTGGCTGGTTCCACCAACCTTGCCTTTATCTTTTATAGTTTTTTAGGTTTTATTTTTGCCTAGATTATTGATAATTCTATAAAATTATTTAATTCTTTATTTTCAAGTACCAGCTGTATTATCAACAAGATGAGTTTAAAGCCATGCTAGCAGGTTTGTTAGGCAAAGAGGTGCTTTCGGCTAAATGCTAACATCAGCATGCTAACGAAGACGATGCTAAAATGCTGATGTTAAGCAGGTAATATTTACCATGTAAACAGTCTTGGTTTAGCATGTTAGCGTGCTAATATTTATAACATGCTGTATGTTATAACTGTAATTATAACTAATTGTAGTATTGGACAAATTGTGTGCTAATTATCATGGCAAAGCATACAAACTATACAATAGTCGAAAAGACATTTCACTCAAAACCACAAATGTAAACCTCATGGTGGCACTAGAGGAAAAGTCAGGGGGTCACCAAAGTCATTAGGATGCGTCCTCTGAGGACCATGATTATCTGTACTGCATTTCATGCAATAGTTGTTGAAATAATTTAGCCTGGACCAAAGTTGACCAACTGACTGACTGACTGACCAAAATAAAAACTAGAACCTCACTGAAAGTAGCTGGCTGCAGGTTGTGATTTACTGCCAATGACTGTTTAATCCATGATTGCTTTTCAAATCAAAAATACATTTTCAGTAAAAGGGCAATTAATTAGGCTGTTCCTTAACCTAAGTACCGTACATCATTACTTAATCACAAACAAAATTGCATCAAGGTCAATATATATTCAATATTTTATTTTTTTTAGCCCCTAATCTTCCCAGCTTTTCATCTCCAAGCAACATCCTCTTTTGAACTCACCTGCATCTCCCATTGAGCTGAAGATACTCTCAGTGACGGTCATAATGGTGTCTGTGGCCTGGTCGTAGCGCCCGATAGGCTCTCCCCTTGACGTGTACTGCCGGACGTGTTGCAAGAGATCTCCCAGAGCCTGACTCACCACGCTGGCTGCTGCACTCACCTTCAACACAGGAGATGTACATCATCAATATTAGTGCTGTGTTTCTTAAGCTGCATTATTCCCTTATTCTTATTCCAGCAGGGTGGAGAGAGGCACACTGGACTCATTATCTTCATTGCTTCTTAAGCCGTGTGTTAGTGCACAAACAGAATTCCCTGAATTAAACCGTGTGTCTCCGCCAACCAGTCAAGTTGCAGTTTACATTCATGTCTGTCCAGACTCATATAATATTAGTGAAGACTTTGAAGGAATTAAATATAAAGGTATTAAGTGTATTCTCCTTGTATGTATTCAGTTGCTTGGCCAATAAAGCTGATTCTGATAGAACACAAAGTTGTAGCCATGACAGTAGATGATGCTTCAGATATGGATGTTGCGGCAAAGAAGCTACAAATCCTAACACATCTTCAACCCGGCAGCAAAGATTATCTAAACAATCACCACAGTTTCAGGGTGGGCCCCCAAAGATTAGTGTCACCAATTCAGCATCCAACCAAATGTGAAATATGGTCACAATCTCCCCTTCTGTTCCTGAGTTATGGTGTTGAATAATGGCCAGAAAACTGTTTTTGCAGAACATTATGATGCCATAGTGAAGTTGACCTTTGACCATTTCGATATAAAATTTCATCACTTCATTATTTTATCCTATTGGACATTTGTGTGAAACTTTGTCATACTTTAATTAGCGTATGAATTCTTGAGTTATGTCCAAAAACGTGTTTTTTGAGGTCACAGTGATCTTGACCTTTGACCACCAAATTCTAATCAGTTCATCCTTGAGTCCAAGTGGACATGTGTGCCAGATGTAATGAAATTCCCTCAAGGTGTTCCTGAGATATCTCGTTCAGGAGATTGGGATGGGTGATGTCACAGTGACCTTCACCTTTGACCACCAAAATGTAATCAGTTCATCCTCGAGTCCAAGTGGACGTTTGTGCCAAATTTGAAGAAATTCCCTCAAGGCATTCCTGAGATTTCGCACTTACAAGAATGGGATGTACAAACAGACGTATGTAAGTACAGACAACTTGAAAACATAATGCCTCTGGCCACGGCTGTTGCCAGCATGGAGACATTAAAAAATGTCTGATGTAGCTTACATGACAAAAAGCTTGAGAATCAGTATCCTAAAAAACACACCAGTCAACTCATTTGCTGCTAATTAGTGTTTTCTGGGTCAAACTCGTGATACAACTTGTTACAATATTTTCTGAAACAAAAAGGAGAAAAACCATACATGGAGGACCACAGTTAAGTGCACAGCAGTCAAACTTACCTGTTTGAGGAGCTCACCATCCTCTGTGGCTGAGAGGCAGGCCTGGACACAGCTCTCCACTGAGCGATCCACCAGCTTTCCAGCTTCGATTAATTGCTCCTGACAAACAGGGGAACTGATGGTGGGACTCACCACCTACAACATGGAAGGTAGAAAGAAATGAAAGTGAGGAATTGGAAGAAAAAAAATAGTTATGCAATAACAGGGACATAAAATATGAAAAAGAATAATAATAATAGCATCATATGGGGCAAAAATGTGTGAAAGGCCAAACTTGAAAATTCCAAAAATATTCAGTTTTCTATCATAGAGGACAAAGAAAACACTATAATGAATATAATCTAAAATAATTATTAATTATTGCACATTAATTTTGTTGATTAACAAACGGATTAATCAGTTAATCATTCCAGCTCTAGCCCAATATAATCTGCATTTAACTTCCCCAACGTGACTCAAACATAAACCATAAAAATCTTCTACGTTGGTATAAATGCACTGCGATAACAGTCTTTTCATCAATAAATTACAAATCACATTTCACAAAAGAACAGAGGAAACAAAGATTAGAAAAGGGAAAGGGATTCTTCAGCAGATGGTTTTCATCACACTACCATGCAGAGAGGTGAGGATTTGTTTAGTAAATGCAACTATTCAGATTGGGAGCCAAGAGGGCATTTAAACTAATTAGAGGCATGTGGGTTGTACAATTATGGATGCACAAATGACTGTGTATTTAACAGTGCCTTAGTGCATTCTCATGTATTCACACTCCAAAAACACAGTTTCTTACGCTGCAGACAAATCTTAAGTTATTAAAATATTTGAGGACATAAATATCTATTTACCAAACCTCACTGTAAAGTCTGCTTGAGAAATGGTGAAATAGCAAATGGGAAATTATTGTCATGCACTTCACCAAATAGCTTCCCAAATAATAATAATAATAATAATATTCAAATCCGAGACAGATCTGACATAATAAATTTAAAAAAATATTACAACACCAGTGCATCGTTTTTAAGTATTTGCATATCTGCTAAATTTATTTTTTGAGAACTGAGTGCATGTTGTACAAATACTTGATGTGATGTGAGTCGTTTAGTACAATGAGTCTCACATTTCATTCTTGGGAACATTGGTGAATGTTCAGCACACACACTTATTCACAAAGCGCTCTTGTTTTAGTGGAGAGGCAGGTTAATTTATAACATTTGAGCATGTTCCTGTACCTTGGCACATGCCACCAGCTGGGAGGTGGACAGGGCACACTGGGTGGCTGCAGCAATTACTCGGTTTTGAAGAACGGTGTCCTCTGCAACCTGGGCCACATTCTTGGCCTTCAGCACCAACATGGCTGCGGCGTTGGCCACCGCTTTAGCCAGATTCATCAGGATATCCTGCACAACAGGTAGCAAGGCAGGAAGACAACACAAAACATCTCATCAGCAACTTTATATATCTTTTGTACACATTTTTTTGCCTCTCTCTTAAACAGATTAAGCAATATTATGGCATTAGCATTTGAATAGCTCAGACTAAAGTAAAATGATCTATGCCACAAAGGTTATATTCGCAGTTGAGCAATCTGTTCAAACTAAGAAACTCAGGTTACATAATGAAAAAAACTTGTTTGAATATACTAGTGTTTACTCCATCTTCCCCTGGTTACAATGTGTTCTTGATTAGCTGAGCAGCAGTTCCTGGATACCATGGTTTTCTCTGAACACTTCACTGAGAGCAGTGATTATGACAAATGGATGGAGTGCAGTTTTACCTGGAACCTCTCGTCTGTCTCGCTCTCTCCAATCTGGCGCAGGAGGTCTCCACTAGCCTGGCCGATGCTGCCTGCTGCCGTCAGCACAGTCTGTCTGGGCTGCAGACACACACACATACACACACACACAAAGCAATCAGGATGTGAAACTGCATTTAGAGGCCTGGTTTGAAACAGCATCATCTTGCATCTTGAGATATGGCTTCTACTTAACCTGCACAGTATTTTAATGTGCTGTATGCTGCATCAGTGCTAGAGTGATTCATAATATTCCTACACAAAGACACAGTTAACAAAGAGAGCCTACATGTCTTCATCTAAGGAGCCTACAGTCACATGTTATCTGTCCAACAACCAGCATCCATAATGCACAACTTTATAAAGCTCAGGGTTCTCCCTAAGATAGATAAACATGTGTATTATGTAGATTACCAGCCCAGCACTGTACAGTTCATTAACTCCTGAATGTTCCAGACAACCCCCCCCCCCCCCCCATAACTCTTAATAGACACTGGTCAGAACATTAAAGTCCTGCAACACAAGTAGATGCACAGTCTCACAAGTGAATTATTCACCATGTGTGTTTTGCAGTATTTTTAAGCTAGCTGTGTTTCCATTAAAAAACAGCACATGTCTGCCAATCAGTTCAGCCTCAGTCAGAGGTCTTTATTCAGACCAGCCAGGACAATTCAGTTAGCTGAAGCTGGCCAGCAGCACAGGATGTTAATATAATTACGTGGAGTTTTGGAAGACCAGGAGAGACGCTGCATTATTAAGAGACCATACATTGTCTCAGGGTCGAGCTGCTCTGCGGCAAATTTAATTAACTTTTTAGGTTGTCGTTGTCAATTTGGGAGGAACAAAGCATTTTGTGTGAAGACAACAAAATACAGACTAAATCTGGCATTTCAAGTAAAACACATGGTGAAAAGTTTGGTTGCTGCATGGGCTCAAATCCAAAGTCAGGCTTCATTTTCACAGGTTATTCTCCATTTTGTGACTTTTTCAACAATTTACCCACTTTATCCACTTCTCTTCCTCCATTTGGTTTGAGATCAACATCATTCATTATGTCCTTCACACATTATTTGCTATGTTGGACTTGAACATGAACAACAGATCTGCATCTTTCAACATGTCTGGTGTGCAGATGGCTACAGAAGGAGGGAAAGGTACGGAATACAATTCTGAATGTCCGTTTTCAGGGGAAAAATAGATAAGTATATAGACAGACTGATAATTCTAAGGCTGCAATGTTCTGTGCATCTATTAAAAAGGTGAATTTGCCATGTTTGACTTATGAATTAGTATTATAATCTCAGAGTTTGAAGTTTCTTTGCTCACCTCTCCAGATGCCGGCTCCACAGCCTTCAGCAAGTCAGACACGGCCCCTGCTAGTGTCCGGGCAGCCCTCATCAGGTCGTTACCTCCACCCACCTCATCCTCCATCAGTGCAGCCAACAGCTTCACACCCTTTGACATTTCTGTCAGGTTGGAGGAGATGGTGGTGATGGCGCAGCCCACTGCTGTGTAGTCTGTGTCAGTCGGGTCACCTATTGGGGACAGTAAGAGGAGAATAAGAGAGGCCATCAGAAAAATAAAGCCCTTTAATTCAAACCCCCAAGAAAGAAAAATGCAAAATGCTCTCAAGTGAGCATCCTTAAGATTCACTGATATGTATAAATTAATCATTCAACCAAGGGTCAACATTTTGCTTTCGAGTATAATTAGAGACTCTGCATAAAACACATCAGTCCATTTAAGTAAGCACTGGGAAATATACTTGAGAAAGTACAGAAATTAGGTATAAGCTGTTATCTGTCTAAAGCACAGATAACAGACTGAAAAAACAACCAGCAGACTGATCAACTGACTTTAACCTTGAATGGTTCAGAATTCACTGTCCCATATTCACCAAACCACAGCAGGAGATGAAGGAACCATTAGACTTCATACAGGATCCATAATGCTGTTAATGAGTGTGAGACTAATGGAAAGATTCTGCTTTAAAGTTGTTAATTGGCCAGATCAATTAAACTGTGCAGAAAATAGCATCCCTAAAATTACTCATAAAAACTCTGGGCATAGGTCTTAAGACTTTCACTGACCCCATCAAGGGTTCCTGAAGGACTTAAACCATTTTATTTACAATAAATGCCACAAATGCTACAACAATGTGTAATGCACTGCAGCCTTGCTCCACTGTCATGCTGTCAGGGTTTTATCATATTCTGCTGAGTCATGCTAATGCCACTGACCAGCTGTGAGGTTGACGACAGAGGCCGTTCCTGCAGTGATGGCGTCGACCTGAGAGTGAATCTCGTGTTTTGATTCGTCCATCTTGTTCTGGATCCACACCTTGGATGCCTATGCACAAAGACAGAGGTAGACAAGACCTAAAGTCATTATACTGCATAAATAAAATGCACCAAAGTGACATATTACCATAATGTATGTTAAGTATGAGTGTGTTCTTGTCTTGTTGGTTTTTATATTAACCATGTGCAGCCACATACCATGTCCTGTCCCAGTGGTGGCAGGTTGTCAACCTCCCCCAGGTCAATCTGAGCCTTCTGCACAGCTTGCATACTGGTGTTGATGGTTCCCATCAGAGCCTGCTGTGCTGAACTCTAAACATAGAGGAAAATAAATAGATGTGTCTTACACAATTATTTTACAAAAAAACCTTGCCAAAGAAGATTCTTGTCCTCAGTTTAATTGTTTGCATGTGGAGGGAGCAGCCACAAGGAAGGTAAAAAAAAAAGGTGACATAATGGAGGATGATGATACTTAGTTTTACCACATGAAACAAACTTGTATAAGTGTGGCTTATACTTTATACTAAGCACCATTCTGCTGTACTGTTCTTACCAGCGGTGGCATGTGTCCACGGTGCATCTGACCCATTGTGATCTGCTGCTGAGCAGATGGCATGGTGCCCATGCTGAGTGACTCTGTGCCAATGGAGCCAGATCGGATCACCCCTGGCAGCGCCACGGAGCCGTGCTCCACCCGGCCCACGCGGTTAAACTGCTGCTGAAGGATGGTGGACCTGCAGGTACGCAAACAGGCAGACAGTAAATACGGCTTCTAAAAAAAGGTTTATGGATGATCACCATGTCTTAAAAAACAATTATGCAGAGTGGTGCACACAATAAGAACAATTCTGAAGTCGCCTCTCATAGAGAGAATGTGGCAGGTTATATTTACTTACAATTTTTTGCATTGAAATCACACTGCCATTGAACTTTTCATCTCATGTGGAGCAAATCTCAGTTTATCAGCTTGCTTGATAACATTGTTTTAGTTGCACACTTAGTAGCGCCACACTTGCTGTGCTTGGCACAAATTATTTAACAGAGGGAAAAGCACTTTTCAAGGTTAGGAAATTACCAACTTATCATAGCACTGTTTGCTCTAGTTTTTGTGCTGCCATGAAAATAGAGCACATATACCTTCTTTAAAGTCACAGTGAGACTGAAGATAAAAATGTCTTTAGCTTCTGTACTGTGAGTTATTTAAACATTAATTAAATCCTTCAGATTTTCTGACTGGACCGCTAAATGGTGGGCGTGGCTTAGTGAATTCAGAGCAATAGAGAACTGTAGAGGACTGTTGGCCTCCACACAAACCTCCCTTACTGGTGTTGTTAGATCAGGAGGAGGATGATGAAGGAGAAATAGTAAATAAGACCAACATTCTTTAAGAGATGGAAACAATACTGATATCCAAACACACACCTCCCCTTATAGTATTTGTTCTGCTAGCTACCACAACATAAAGTCATCAAAGTGATGAGTCATCAAACATATGAAAACCTTTTACCTTTTATACTCAAAAAATAAGACATTTTTATATAAATTTGGCATATAACAAGAAATAACACATTACATTACACTACATTTTTCATTTAGCAAGACGCTTTTATCCAAAGCGACATACATCTGAGACTTATACAACACAAGCAGGGATCTAGTCAGGATAGAGCAACACGAGTAAGTGCTATAAAGTTGGGACCGATAGGACGTAGATGCCAACAGACAGTGCACCAAGGCAATGCATAGATTGCATAGAAGCAAGTTTGTTTTTTTTTTTGTATTTTTGACCTACAGTCCATCAAGGGCAGGGGTGTTCGTGAAAGAGCTGGGTCTTTATTTGATCTACAGAGTCCCTCTCAATCTTTAAGAAAAGACTAGAGTTTGGTAACTTGTTCCACCACTGGGGAAGAGTCTAGCTAGTGACTTAGGGCCCTGTTGTGGTGATGGTACCAGGCACCTTTCATTGGCAGAGTGTGGTGAGCAGGAGAGACTGTAGACCTGAATGAGGTAGTTCAGGTAGTCAGGAGCTGTTTTAGTTGTTGTTTTGTAAGTGTCAGGGTTTTGAATTAGATGCGGGCAGCAACTGGGAGCCAGTGGAGGGATATCAACAGTGGGGTGACATGTGCTGTTTTGGGCTGATTGAAGACCAGACGTGCTGCTGCGTTCTGGATCATCTGCAGAGGTTTGAATGTACATGCAGGGAGGCCTGCCAGTAAGGAGTTGCAGTAGTCAATGTGTGATATTACGAGAGCCTGCACCAGGAGTTGTGCTGCAAGCTCAGACAGGTAGGGTCTGATCTTCCTGATGTTGTATAGGGTGAACCAACACGATCGAGCGACTGAGGCCACGTGAACCTTAAAGACACATGATTAAAACTGAGAAAATGTCTTTTTCTTATTACTGTGTTTTTAAGACTTAATGATTTCTCTCATATAGATGTACAAACTGGTGATTAAAAACAAAAAACAGCCAAGTAATAATCTAACAAAAAATCTAAAAACTGAGTAAATGCATACTCCAACATACATACATACATACATACATACATACATACATACATACATACATACATACATACATACATACAGGAGCATGATGTACTCAAACACACCGTCAGCCAATAATCAGCTTGCTAATAGAGCAGAAGTCAAGCAGTGTCTTAGGAAAAAGCCGAAACAGTGCAAACACTTAAAGACAAGAACACAAACTGTCATGAGAGGAAAAGTATCTTAATGAAGACAAGAAGAGCATGTTTCTGCTTCTTGGCTGTGTGTGCAAGTGTGTTCATGGGAGAGATTTCACACCAGGCAGTGTGGCTGTGCACATTTGTGACAGTGGGACACTAACACAAAGCAGAGTGACACTGCAGAGTCTTCTCACTGTGCACTTCTGGAAGACAAAGCTTTGTTTTGTTTTTCCTCAGATAAGGCCTTCCCGAGTTCAGCTTGTTATGTGTTTGCAGTATTAAAGACTTTTGCCTTCGGCCCAGTGCATGAGCCCAGATAAAAGAAAAATACAATAACAATTGCAGCAAATACTCTCTCAGCTGAGAGCAGGAAAACAATATCAATTGAGGGGAGATGGGGGAAAAAAGGGCTTTAGTTACAGACTGAGAGTCCACTGTAGATAAATGAGCTAATACACATCTAATCAGGAAATGTTCAGATAGAGCCTTTGCTTGTCCAGTGCAGCAAAATTTCCCCACATAATGATTATCTCTCGGGATAAAGTCCAACTAAGGAAGTGTTCATGTGGGGAAATGAGGTCCTGGAAGATGGATGTGTGAGGTGCGGTCGAGGTCGGTATTGTGAAGGAAATTGAAAAAGGACCCAGTCTGAGATTGTGCTTTGCTAGAATAATATGCAATAACTTTGTGTGCTGCTATTGTGCTCATAGGCAAACCATCATCACAGCACATTTTACAGTATATCAGTATAACACAATAACACACTGCAGGAGTTGTATGGGAATTACTGTAAGGATTAATTATATCTATTATCTCTAAGTGTAAGTAAGTCTAGTAGTTTTGATTTCTTGCTTTTATAAAGCTTTCTCTGTTGTTACTATGATTTCACATTAGTTTTTGCTTTAAAGTTTCTCAAAGATGGAATTTAGTAGAGTAGCTCTACCTGTGTAATGGTTTTTAAAAAAAAAGTTACAGTACATACTTTTTAGGGGACACAGATTCCTCAAGCATGGTTGACTCCTCATCACCTTCTAATCCAAAGCGATCCTTGCTTTGCTTCTGCAAAAAAACAACAACAACAACAAGTATTTGTTTAATAAAAGGAGTCTGCAGTGATTTTAGAGACGCTACCCTAATGCTTTCTTTGTTAAAATGTCACATTTTGTGCGCCGCACAAAAGACAACCTGGTCCCAAATTCATCAAGCGACTTAGAGAGAGGAAATTGGTCTCTGACACATATTTGGTCCTATTTTTAGAAACCAGATGAAGGTCATTTAAACAGAAATGTCACACCAAATGAATATTAAATAAACCAGCAATAAGCAAGACAGAGTGTGGAGGTTTTTCACTTTTATTTAAGCCACATATTCAGGTATGCAGATACATATTTTTCAGTATTTTGAAGGCATTAGGCTTAGGGATGACTGTCCTCACCTAGGAAGGAAAGAAGGGAGGCTCAGTTGTGAAAAAAGGGAAAAGAATTGTCTTCTAATAAGCTAACACTTACTCAACTCATAATTTCAGGTCACTTGAACTCATGATTATAGTTCTAATGCTTCTGAAGGCGACAGTTGATTATAATTGGGCTGACAGTAAAAAGGTCAGCTGAAATACGCCTGATGAGTTCTTACAGTATACCTGCTTTGCACTCCGTCAGCTGTCCTGTGCTTCTTTTTATTTAACTGCAGCTGCACCACACAGTAGCCAGGGTGCATCAAGCATCAACAGATCTGAGACCTTATCTGCCACAGGAGGATATCGATTCATTATGATTCATCTGTGTCTCCGGAGATAAAAGGTCTCACCTTTTTGAGGATGATGTCGATGTAACCGGCAATGAGCTGGGAGATCTGTTCCCCTTCAGTGGTCTGAACTGAGTAGTAGCTCTCCTGGTACTCCCCGAAGTCCTACACACACACACACACACACACACACACACAGAAAGTTACCACTGCTGTGACAAACTGCTGCAACACACAGAGAGTCAGATTAACCCAAAAACCATCTCAGAGCACATTTTATGTTAAAAACAGGACAGATTTTTTTTCCTTTTATTAGTTGAAAAAACATGTGAGATGCAGTGATCTGTGCCCCTCATACTGTCATACTTGAAATACAAATCAATCAACCCCCTACACTCATCCAGCTGACATCAGATCAAAATATACAACTCCTTCAACAATGAATCTTTTTTTATTAAATCCCAGTGTCACAATAACACACAGACTAAACAGCAGAGCACGCAGCTGAAATAACTGCAAGAAAAGGAGGCTGTGTTAATTTAATAGAGACAGTACATCTAACAGATCCGCAAGATTAAATCCATGTTGTTCATTGACTGCGGGTGCTGACACAAAAGAGGAATATTGACAGGGAAGACAAAAGAGTCTGTTCAATAACAGAAGTGCACGGCAGAATGAAAGGACAGGCAGACTGAGCACTGCAGCGATTGTTTTATGGCCACTGCGGAACAGTTGGTTTTACTGGGAGCCTGTCGTACTTATTTACAACTAGAGTTAGACTGCCTAGTTTGGGCAGATTGAATAAAAGATAAAATGGATGCAAGAACAAAGCCAGCAGTACCCAAACATTGTGTATTCTTGTGAAAGAAACTCTTCAGAGAGACCTAAAATTTTCACACTAACTTGTAGTCTGAGGCGAGACCAGCGTCCAGCCAAACGTTGCAGGTTTTCTCATTAAATCATTGCTGTGGTTGTAATTCTGTGGATGCTTTGTAAGAGCATGCAAGTCTTACCAGGGTGAAGCTCTTGGGTGACGCCGCCCACCTCTTCACTGTGGTGAGTGGCCACTCCTGAACCACATCTTTGGTCTTCTCATCCACTCTCATCACAGACTCTTTGGTGATCCCCAGGAGCCGCGGTACCAGCTTGTTCTTACTCTTCATCTTTTCCTGCAAAAACATACACTTTATTTAATCCTCAAAAACTTTCCAAACCTGACAAATACCCTGACATTAAGCAGAAAACTTCACGCTAAACAAACACTGAATTAAACCGGACCACAGACCAAAGGCACTTGGTAATCCTGAACTTGCCAGTTTCCTTCTCTTAACTGAAAGCATCATATTATAAAGAATCTCTAACAATTACAACGTTCTGCAGCCATAATTATCAAGGACAACCCAACAATTTCTGTGGTTGATTATTCAGTGACAAAAACAGGTATTAAGTTGAAAAAAAAAGTAATATTCTTGACAAGATGACACAAATCTTTGTCTCCTTTAGCGTGCCTTACACTGAACATCCTATACCCTACATGGGCAGCGACTAGTTCATTTCACAGTCATATTAGTACCAAAATTTAGTTTGACAAAGCATCACTGTACTGACTTGAGTTGACTTTCCCTGCATTCTTTGCTAAATATTTATAGAGCTTAGTCTTTGTATCTCTCATCACTTATGCAGTAAAGGAAAGGAAGCCAACTGCTCCACATGACTGGACTTGAATGAACCTTGAAAGAACAGAGTAAAAAAAGCCATTATACTTAGATGAAATTAATTTAACAGAACAAATGATTTCACTTGAAGTCTTTTACCTGTTTTAAAAAATATTAATCAAATCCTACACTGACAATACTTGTCCCTGCAGGTTGTCTCACTGTAGGTTTACAAAAGCCACATGTTGTGTTTCATTATTTATTACTGTTTTGATGTCTACTTTCATCCTTTCAATCTGTACCTCCATTGAAGCCTTGTGTGTTTTAATGTTATTTGGTCTTTTAATTGTATTCATATTGTATGTATTTATAATAATTTATAACTTGTAGCATCTCTGCTTTCATGGGCTTGTGTTTAGAGTACAGGGCACTCATGCAAAAGAGAGTTAACTCTCATTGGACCACCCTGTATGAACGAAGGCTGATTGAGTAAATGAAATCAGGCGATAAACCTACAGAAAAAATAACCCATGATGCAAACAAACCATTTAAATGTCCATTTCATTCCCTTCAGCAAGCAATTTTTGCCCACATTAATTTTGTTTAATTTGCCTACTCATTGCATTTGGAGAACAGGACAGATTAACAATTCAAGACACAAAAATTAAACACACAGGCCTAACAGCATGAAACTCTCATTTTGCTGTCACACTGATCCGCCAAGATGGGTATTCATCTGTCTAACCAATAAGAAAACCCAACTTTTCCCAGTTAGTAATTAAAATGTTGTGTTTTAATCCATGTCTTTGTCTGCCTGTCAACAACTCTCAAACTCCACAGTATTCACTAAACCTCTAATGTCAGACTCTCTCTGAGCCCACAGACGTCTTTTTTCTCTCTCTCTTGCATGGAAAGAGCAAACGTCTCTGCAGGAGCTGCAGTCCGTGAGCAGATGGACAGAACGTGATGGTCTGTGACGTGAGGGCAAAGAGGTGAGTTGTGTAAATGTCCTGGGGTGCCTGTAAACTCTCTGGGGCCTCCAGGGGTTATGGGTTAGGGATTATAGGCTGCGTTTTTTGTTTTTTTTTCCTGCGTTATTTTTAAGATGTTTCTGCTCCACTGGATTATACTCAAGGATGACCGAAACGACAGAGGTGAGAAGATAAGATGTCAAATGGATCATGGGGAAAGCAGATCCAAGACCAGGAGGTGCATAATGGTTTAAGATTTGTGTGTCTTATGCTTAAAAAGGAATAAAAAGCAGGGTGCGGCGTGGACTTACAGGACTTTGGGATGTGTGAGCTACTGTAAATGAAGACTTGATGAGGTGAGCTCCAATCTAATAGGGACTGTTTTGGGTTTTTTTTTTTTAATACTTCATCTTTGCCCTTATCCTCTGGCGCTGAAAGCTACTGATGAAAAGCCAGAAGCTGCCTGGCAGAGTCAGCACAAGCAACCTTTATTTCAAGCAATTACCGGAAATGATCTCATTTTCTATGAGAGCTCAGCAGCAGAGTCAGAAAGAGGTGACAACTGGAAAGCAATTTATCGATGCAGACGTGGACAGTTCCAATGTCTTTATGCAGTTAGTCTTGGCAACAAAAGATGTGTGTTATCTGTCACTCTGGGTATAGCAGCTCCACTGGTAGTACAACTGGAAATCAGCAAATTGCTCCTATCAGCAGGCATCCGCTGGCAGTCAGACTATTTGGGAGAGTTAAGTGTCCCGAGGTTTGCCTGCACGATGTCTCCTTCATTCACTCCACTTCCTCCCTCTCGCTCTGAAATAATCTCAGCGCCACACTCGGCTGCACAGGCAACATTTGGTTTTCTTCCAGGTAAACGCTGAACTCCCAGCAGACGAGGTGCTGCCGGCGAGTGTGTGTGTGCACGCCTGTGTTTGTATGTGTGTGTTAGTGAATAGCTGAGAAAAAGATAGAGATGTATCCCTTGGGGTCTCTTCCCTCGTATGCTTTTGTTTCTATTTCTGTTTCCATATTTGAAGAGTGAAAATGGTTTTGTATATACTCAGTTTCATCTAAATAATGCTTGAAAATGGTTACGCTCACCAATGATATGCAGTCTACTCTGAATTCATTATGAGATCATCTCAAAGAGCAGGGTAAAAGTATAATTTATATAACAAAAGAAAAACTATTTTAATTTTGCAAATAAGGCTTTGAGGGAGTAGTTATATTATCATGCACAGGTGCAAAACGTGTACTCTTTTGTTCTTTGTAGGCAATTGCAGATGAGTATTTTCAGATCCTTCTGTGCAGTCTCGTAACGTTAAAGTGTCATTGTTTATTACAGTTATATTAAGAATAAAGATTGTTTTTGCCTAATACTTGTTAATTTTATTATATTACATAATGTTTGTCTTGTTTCTAGTATTTTTTTTTGTAGTGTGTATATAGGAAATGGCCAGCAGGATCTTTCTTTTGTTTGGGTGACATGAAAAGCTTTGAAAGTTCAGGTGGACCCCGAACAATTACCCCACCTGCTGGGTAGTTCCCTTCAACTCCCTCATCCAGTTAACACCGAGCCCAGGGACAAGATTTCACACTCAAGAGATAAAAAGCTCAAACTACATGTCCAAGTTATTCCAAAATCTCAAAAGCCTCTCCTACTTTAAATAATTCAATTTAAAAACGAGGAGAGAAGAACTCCAGGCTAGGTTTTTTTTTTACTTTGAGAGCAGAAGATCTCTTGAATAAAATGGTGCAGTGGTACTTGATAAAAATGTTGTATTTTTGTAAAAAAATCACAGAAATAAACGTTCAACTTACTTTGACCAGGAAGAAAGATACTCCATATGTCCGCAGAGACCTTGCAAGTTTCACATATTTCACTTTTGCTTCAATCTCCGTCATCTCTCCACAGTGATTGTGTTCCTGTAAGTAGGTCAAACATGTATTCATCTGTCTGGACATTTGGTGCACAATTGTTAAATAAGTTGAATCAAAAAAAAACAAAAAAAAAAAAAATCAATATCTGCATTTATTAAGAGAGAAACCATGACAGCACCTGGAATACTTTCTTCTCAGCTCCTCGCTGCTTTATATATTCTTTGGGTAGAAACTCCTTCAGGCTAGGAAAAAAATGAAAAACAGAAAGAGGCTGAACTTCATATAAAAAGTATGAGTTCTTCAATTTTCTGTTACAGCCTTAAAACTCTCAAGAAATCTCAGTTTCATACACTGCCAAGGCAGGATTTATAATATGAACACAAATATTTCTATCAGTACTTCCATGGAGGACTGGGTTTTTTGTTTGGGATTTTTTTTTTTACTTTTAGTCCACTTTATTCTAATCAAATGAGTTCTACACCAAATGTCTGAGAAGAATCCAGTGAAAATTCATTATTTACTTCTGGAACAAGTTTAAAATGAAGGAACAAAACACATTTTGCAAGCAGAAGGTCTTGGGATGACTCACAGCTTGTTTTATTTCTGTTTTTTGAGTGATTTTGTTTACTTGAAAATGCTGCACTAGTCAATGTGAAATGACATGTTGCACCACTGGGAGATCTGCTCGTGGGTTAGATGCTTACTCTAAGAATCCAGGTTTGTGTTTGTGCTCTATATGAGGTCCAAACTGGATCTGGGCCTGAATGCCTCCAAACTCACAGGCCTTGTCAAATGATACAGGGTGAGAACCGTTCAGGATGTCATCTCGAGCCTGAAAGACAAATGAAACCTTCCATTAGTTATGAACACCTAGAAGAATTTAGCTTAATGTTGGCTTGCACTTGCATTTTCTTCTGTGAACTCTTACTCCTCTTCAGTGGTGGAAAGTAACTAAGTACATTTACTCAAGTATTGTACTTAAAAACCATTTTGAGGTACTTGTACTTCCTTTTTCTGCTACTTTATACTTCTACTCCACTACATTTCAGAGGGAAATATTGTACTTTCTAGTCCACTACATTTATTTGACGGCTTTAGTTGCTTTTCAGATTAAGATTTGACACAAATCTCAAGATTCATTTTAAGATTAAGATCTGACACAATGGTATATACACAACTGTATATAAAGTAGTTGAAACTAGCTCCACCTCCAGCAGCTACAACAGTAACATGCTGCTCTAACACTGATGCTTCAGTATTAATAATCTAATGATGTCATATATAATAATATATCAGTCAGAGGGACCAAACCACCACTTTTACTTTAATACTGGTACATTTTGCTGCTAATACTTATTATGTGTTTTTCATTTAAGTTTTTCCATGCAGGACTTTTACTTGTAATGGAGTATTTTTATATTTTTGTATTGGTACTTTTACTTAAGTAAATGATCTGAGTACTTCTTCCACCACTGCTCCTCTTCATACCGAAATGAGTCAAAACCTACTGGTGCTCTGGTTTGATATTTAATGAGGATCAACCATGCATTTCTCAATTCACAAGCCATCTGTCACTGCACATTTTGATGGCTGCTTGTAGCCATTAGGGGACTATGGGAAAAAATGACACAGTATATCGTCTGGTTTGTACATTCTCATGTAGAAGGAGGAGGGGAGACTTCAGACGAACGTATGTATGTTAGAACTGGTTGGAGTGATGATGTGCTGGCGACTCCACTAGACGTATCTGATTCGGCTTGAGGCACAAAAATTGTACCACAGTGCTTCTGCAGCTACAAGAGTCATTAGTTGCTTTTACTTGAAAGTGAATAAAGAGAAGCTTTTAGAAAAACAAACAGAGGCATTAACGTGGCAGAGTGAGAGTCAGACCTGTACGTAAAGCAGGTTGAGCTGGACGGGGTCTCGAGAATCCACGTTCTGGTCCGAGTAGAAGAACTTGCGCCTGAGCAGAAGCGTCTCGTTCTCGTCCACGCCCTGCTCTCTGAATGTTCTGCTGTGGTCCAACCAATTCACTGACAACACAAAATACAGGCACAGGGATTAAATCATACCGGTCGCTTCTATAAAAGGCAGACAAATAACCTACACTTTAGTTTTATTTACAGGGTTATTTTCCAATATGTGTGGTTACAGCAAAGACCAATGAGAACAATAAGAATGTGATAAAGGTATCTGTGGATTTGTAAGAATTCATAACCGGAGTAATCCATTCCAAACAGCCCTTATTCATTTTCTGGTGGCAACATCCACAGTGTGCTCTATGTACTAGACTATGATCTGACTGGCAATTTTTTTTAGATCCTTTCTAAGCTATGCATAGAGTTCCCTAGACTTTACAGTTTGGATTTTGCTCTAACATTACTGTGAACTGCATAATGTTATAAAGGACAGGTGTATGACATCGTATTACATTTGTATCTAATGTAATAGGTTCCAGATATATTGCTGTGTTATCAAAGGAAACACTCTCTGTGCTGTCAAAAATGCCAAGTATGCTTAAAAAAAGATAAATTCAAGATGAGATATACTGGTGTATATCAGATGGTCTTTGGGTCTGAGCACATTGAGGAGAAATGGATGCAAGATGGGAAAGCAAAGGGCTAATCTGATGGTAGATTTCACACGCAACTATTAAAATTGTTATTGAATGGTCACCGTGTGCTGAAAAATATTTTTTATGTTTAAAGAGCAATACGTTTTTGTTAAGAGGGGGAAATCAAGACACCAATCAGGGCAGATGTGCAGTTGTTTTTAAGCACAGATGCTTTAATGAGAAACAAATGAGCGCCATCAACTACGCCATCAGGTCACACGTAATTCTACTGCACTTCTGCACTGAACTCACAGTCGTCGTCTGTGTGTAGTTTGGCTTTCAGCTTCTCCATCTTCCTCTCGTCACGTAGCAGTGTCCTGTCTTTCTTCAGCGTACCCATCCCTTCCTCTTTCTTCTCCTCCACCGTCTCCTGGATCAGAGAGTATTCCTCATAGTTGGTGATGCCTGTAAATCGAAAGAGAAAAAACATCCTCGTCAGATTTGACATGTTTAGATCAAATTTTTGCATATATGTTTTAAATACCCAATGAAGGACAAGTGACAGTTTAAGACTCTAAATTACTGTACCTATTCTACTGCATATAGTCACAAGCAGCTCTCCCACTGTTTTGGAGTCGTCGACCATGATGGTTTTAACAGCCCCATCCAACATTTTGATTTTCTGGGGCCTCTGCTTCTTCTTGTATTCAAGGATGTCCTGCTCAGGAAAGAAAGCAACCGAGAACCAAAAAGAAGAATCAAAAAGACAGGAATTCAGGAATTAAATGAAAGAGAGATTGAGAGAGAGAGAGAGAGAGAGAGACAGAGAGAGAGAGAGAGACTGAAAGTAACCACTGAGAAAAATGATCAAATGCACCGAGGTTGCATGGTGAGAGGGGAGAATATAGGCCAGAAAACCTCATTTAACGGCTGCCTATCACAGCCCGCTGCTCCCTTCCAATCACAACAATGAGGAGAGATTTGGTTCAGAATAATTGGTCACAGTCATGCCTTCTACCTGGGTTGCCTTTGGTGGATTTGAAGAGGAGAAACCATTTAGAGCTGCAAAACTAAAAACCCACAGATGTATGGAGTTGGTAGAGCCTTTGGCAGCAGGGATCAGACACTTTGAAACAAGCTGGGAAAAAAAAAGTCTACAGATGGCTGAAAGCACATCTTTAAAACTCACTTTTAAGTTCTCATTTTCTAGACATCCACTTTTATCCTCTGCGTTTATTTTCTCTTTTTCTTCACTGTTTTTTACTCATTTGTACTCCTCCGTATGACTTGTCTATAATGTATATTGTACACTGTCTTTGTTCTGATGTATTCAAATAAAAAAAATATCATTATATTGCACTTGACCCCATCAATTAACACTGTGCTATTAGAACATCTGGATTCAAGCATGCTAGTTCTCAGGTTACTATACACATGATCTGGATATAAATGCAAATGTGCTCAGGATATGAACCTGAGAGTGTGTGTGTGTGTGTCTGTGTGTTTGTGTCAGTTGCGCACATTGAGCTCCAACGTGTGCTGTTGATGTGTTTGTCCGGGTCAATGTTATTCACACATCTCCCTCCAGGGTTTCAGTCACACATAGTTCTCGGTGTAACCCGGTGAGAGTGTGTGTGTGTGTGTGTGTATGTACGTTATTGTTATTCTTCAAGTGCTCACTTTAACCTTTGCCACACACTGCTCAGGATAAACACTCACTCCATGGTAACAGTCATAGAGTGTTTGATTGTCTATATAAATATATGTGTGTGTGTGTGTTTGTGTGTGTATATATTGTATGTGTGTGTTTGTGTGTGTTGGGTTCAACAGGTTTATATATTTACCCCGTTGCGGAGCATGTAGTAGTCCAGAGTCCTGCCAGACTCCAGCCAGATGCCTTTTCTGGGGTCTTCATCAGACAGAAACAGACCGTAGTCCGAAGCTGCAGCAGTGAGAAGAAACAGCAACATTTTAGAGACTATTGTGATGCAAGTTATTTTTTTATGCTGCTATCAGACTACATGGTATCAGCTCAATAATGGCCTGACCTGATAGACATGGGGTGCTGGGAAATAAGTGTCAGGTGCAACAATAGCTCATTTTACCCTGCGTAGTGTGTCGTAGTGGAGGACAAAAATGTTCCCATCTTCTTGCCTAATTTGACAACTTCTACGACATGTTCTACCCACAGGAGCACAGAACGCTCTTCATGCACATCTGTATACATGATGTTGCAACAAGGAGTCATATGGCAGGTTGTAAAAGACGGCATGATTGATATGGGCTCAACAGGTGGGCTGCCATGTCTGTCGGCCAAGTTGCAGCAAGAATCTGTGACTCCATGATGACCTAATCACAGACACAGTGGCCATCTCAGAAGGCAAAATTATCAGATAAGTATTGGGTCATGTTTGAATGTAAATGTAATGCTATATCTTACAAGATATATTAACCTTATAAGGGGTGAAACGGTTGTTATTTACTTAGCTTTCTTATTTATTTTTATAAATACTTTGTTGATGTCAATGTTGTTGACAATGATTTTTTAAAAATATGTATATAAATTATTTAGATGTATCTAAAAAGATAGAAAAGTAGCAAGAAAGTGAGGGAATTTGGAGGTAAGCGTTGTTTTGTTTTTTCCTGCCAAATTATGATTTTTATGTGCTTTTCAAACCTATATGATGGAAAAGTTATCATAAAAATATTCTTGGAAGAAAAAAAAAAGACAAAAGTGTTGAGTAGTCTGATTCTGGCATGAGTTTATCAGACAGAAAGGAAGGGAATCTGAGGAATCATGATAGTACTTGAATAGTAAATCTGCACACAGATTTTACTGTTCTTAAATCTATAATGTTTTGTTCCCATGTTGAAAGCACCACATCCATCCTCAAAACAGTTGAATTGACATATTAACGTGCCAAATGAGATTTGACTTGCACAATATTGACTTGAATACAGCTTTAAATTATTGTATTTAAACTATTTGAATTGTGACACCCAATATATTTTGGTCTGCTGTTCTCATCTTTGCCAGAGCTGTGACTCCATCTTTACCTTTGAAGACTCCTGACTGTTCAGTGCCAACAAGCTGCTTTATTCAGGCCACACCTATGTATGTGGCGCAATCTGAATGTCATTATTTTATCATTCTCACCCTGTCCGGTTTGAGCCTCAGGAACCCTCTCTCTGATGATCCTACAAGCATCGTAGATGGCTGTGGAGGGCTCAAACTGCATGGTCTTCACTACGTTGCATTGGCGAACGCAGATTTTCAGCGACAACACCACCATCTTGGCGGGCGGTGGGGGCGGGGGCTGCAGCTACACCTGCATACGGAAGCACAGAGAGGGAGAGGTTGGGTTTATTGCGTGGCACAAGTCCAGAAAATACAAAACTTGAGCACAGTGACAACACTCATTGACCATGATAAATGAGCCAGATGTCAGAGGAGAAGGAATTCTCTCACTTTTTACACTCATAGTTTAGATAACTATGATTTTGGAATGTGAATACTCTGGCATTACTGCTATGCTTGATATAACGGGTGACATCTTTTTTACTTTCCCACGAAACAAAAAAAAGAAAAAGAAAGCACAACCTAAAACTGGTTTTCACTTCACACGTCTACTTTCTTGTGGCTGTTGGGACACACACACACACACTTTGCCTTGCACTGTCGTAAACAATGAAATTTTATGAATGTGAAGAAAGTGTTAATTTATGCATAGTGAGGCCATTGTTATGCTTCAGACTACATTATCACATTTTTAAAAATCGGCCCATCTGGTCCTGGCTGGGGACAAAAACAATGTCTAAGAGAATAT
Source organism: Thunnus maccoyii (assembly GCF_910596095.1). Taxonomy (NCBI): domain Eukaryota; kingdom Metazoa; phylum Chordata; class Actinopteri; order Scombriformes; family Scombridae; genus Thunnus; species Thunnus maccoyii. The sequence goes on along the minus strand of NC_056533.1, from coordinate 15,322,536 downwards.
TTGGGCAGGAGAATTTAAAAGGTAAAATAAAGAAACAAAGCTACAACCACAACATCTAGAATTAAACAGGTAATCCTCCTCTTCTTTCATACACTGATAATAATATCCTGCTTGATCTACCTCAAAAAATGAAGGCAACTTTTTGTATCAGATTATCATGTTGCTCAAGCAAGACTAATCTTTGTATAAACTACTAAATTTTTTTTTTTAACGTAAAAAATAATTTTCAGGTCAACTTAATTTAAGCATTTCTCATTTGAGTGTATGATGTACTTAACTTTAAGAGTTTTAAATGATTATCTTTAATTGAAACCTACTTAATTTTGAAAATTTCCATATTAGTTACTTGAAGTGGGAACTACTTTGTTTTTCCAAAGACCCAATTTACATTTATATCTGCTCAGATTTATTTTTTTCCAGTGTATTAGGTGGGTCAAAAACCAACCACTAGAGCTGCAACGATTAAATCGTTTAGTTTCCAACTATTAATCGCCATTTTGATAATCGATAAATTGTTTTGAGTCCTTTTTAAGTAAAAAAAAGTCAAAATTCTCTGATTCAAGCTTCTAAAATGTGAATATTTTCTGTAAACTAAATATTTTTGGGTTGTGGACTGTTGGTCAGTGCAAAACAAGACATTTTCTGACGCCATCTTGGGCTTCGGGAAACGGTGATTGACACTTTTTCACCATTTTATAGACCAAACAATCAATTAATCGAGAAAATAATTGACAGATTAATCAATAATGAAAATAAATGTTAGTTGCAGTCCTGCCAACCACTGCTGAAAACATTACATTTCTAAAAACTTAGCTCTGTTTTCCTCTTGCTGTGACAAAGAACATCAAAATGAGCCCAAACAAACATCATCATCTTCACATATACAGAGGCAGCAAAGCAATTTCCAGCTTATTATCCTCCAAATGTAAAGTCAGCATGGGTCCAACTCTGTTAAACTACCAGCATGCCCCATATTCTCTTACTGCTTATAAAATCTACAGTTACATCACTAAAACACCCTGAACAACAGATTCAACAGAACCGCCACCATAACAATCTTTGAGTTAGTAAACCTGTGTTTTATATATATTACAGAAATCTATAATTTACCAAAGAAATGGCGAGAGCCAACACTGCTGTGATTCACAAAGATTAAATGCAGGAAGAAGGAGAAGAAAGCGGTGACCTCCCTAACAGAGCACCTCCTGTCTGGGTGCGATAGTAGCACAGTGCCCCTCTGTGTCCGGGGTCAAAGTTGAGAGGTCAGTCCTGGCCACGGCTGAAGTACACAGGCAGCCCCCCTCATCTTTCCCGCTGGCTTCTGACCCTGACTCACACACAGAGAATCTGGTTCCTATGTGAAATGTGTTCACACACTGGGGTGAAGGTGTTTGTCTGGCACACAACGTTGACACTCTGCTGCAGTATCCTGAGTCGAACCATGGTAATAATACAACTAGACGTTGTTTTACAACTAGACCTTGTTTAAAATATGTATGACAAGTTGCCAGAAGAGAATCTATCATGCTAATGTGCTGTTTTCTCTCAGTTTAGCATTTATTTGCACTATAAAACACTTCTTCTTTGAATATAAAATTAACAAACCAAACACATTTTAGGCAGCCTTCCAAAGAAGCAGGTCATCACCTTTTTTTCCTTTCAATTTCATTTCCAATAAAATAAAATTCGATCTTATTTTGGGCTTAATAGCTGCCTTCATTGATGCCATTCTTCTTAGTGCAGCCTGTAAATTTGTGGCAGTTATGGCTTTGGGCTCTGTCTCAGTCAGTCAAGTACCTCCGCAAACCTGTTGTTGATGGTGGTTGGACCGAAGCCAAGAACTTTTCCGACAATTGGCTCACAAAGACGATGTACAATATAATCACACACGCTGTCAGAGCCTGACAGAACGGCATCCTAAAACTGATATAACCTGCAATTCCCTTGATTTGCCAGCATGAAGAGGCCTCTCCTAAAGGCAGGATCATGACACCACAAAACTCTCAGCAGTGCCCTTAAAAGACCAAGTCCAAGAGCTAATTCAGTGAATGAAAGCAACAAAAGCGACTTTGTGGAAACACTGACGGGGCTGATGGTGATTTACAAGTACATGGACACATTTTTGGAATACTACAAATTCTATATCATTATATGAAGCCTCAGAGTTGGTATGTTATCTATTTGTCCTCCTCCTTTCCCATTACGATTAGATCACAGACTGGAGCCTCAGATATCTGTTTTTTTTGGTTTTTTTTACCTATGGGTGTTATTTTTTTTCGCCCCTGCAAACACACCATGCAGAACCATAGGAGGAATACTGTGCGATTCCTCTTTTAGACCGTAATCGCTGCATTTTCAGCCTCTATAAGCCTGAGGAATGGTCAGGCAAACAGCAGGAAGAAGTAAAGAGATAAGAGAGAGCGATGAGGACAGAGCATAATAAAGTAATAATATGTTGATGTGGTTATCAGTGGATCCACCAGCTGGACTACGGAGTGGGAACCAGACAGCTCATTTATGGCACTGAAATCTGCACTTTTGGATTTTTACAGTATTTTAATGGATTATTATCTTTTGATATGACTAATGGTTTTAATTACAGTCTACCGTGACAGTTCAAAATATATATAACCCCTCTTTTGCAAATCCACCCCCCCCCATCTTTTTTTCTTTCTGGGGCAGTTTCTACACACTGACTGTTGTATTTGTGATACTGGTATGTAAACCTGCTAATCAGATAAAGATGTGACCTGATCTGACGTGTGCTGAAAGGATGACAGCTGACTCACCATGCAGCTGTCCTAATGCTATGAGTCAAAATGTATGCTGTAAATATGTGCAGGCAGGATGTAGACAAAGATCATGTACAAGTCCTGTCATTGCTCTGTTCAGTCACATTTTGTTACCCATTGTGACCAAGTTAGAGCAAAGCAGCAACTACCAGGGCTTGAGGCTGAAGCCAAAGCAGAAGTACCTTAAAAGTACCACTGACGGCTGCTAGATGCTGGCTCCAATTGACTTCCCATTCAAAAGAAAAAAAACATCAACTTCTCTCTAGAATTAGTCAGTAACTTTTCTCAACAAGTCATTATGGTCACTAAATTCAGGCCCTCTGATAAATGTGCTGGAAATTATTGCTCTGTTAGTAAGATTTGAAGGCTTATAGTCACTTTGATATCTGCAGTGTGGGCATTGATTGACAGTTGTGATTGACAGTTTGCTCACCTGCTGCTTTCCCCAGCTGTGGGAACCACTGAGTACAGACTATTGTCGCAATATTTCTGTAAGTTTAATGTTACTTGATTATGATACCAGCCCTGTTGGAATAAAATCCTCTTAGCCTAATATGAAAAATGGTTATGTCAGACACTGTGGTTTTATTTATCCTTCCTTAAACCATGTTGAGCCCTGATGTGAATCCTCTGAATTATAATTTCTTTAAAGGCGCAGTGTGTAGAATTTAGTGGCATCTAGCAGAACTGACTTGGCAGAAATGGAATATAATATTCATAAGTATATTTAAATTAGTGTATAATCACCTGAGAATAAGAATCGTTGTGTTTTTGTTATGTCAGAATGAGCCCTTTATATCTACAGAGGGAGTGGGTCCTCTTCATGGATGTATTATAAGAGATGGATATTAAAAATGGCGCCCATTCAGTCCTGTAAAGAATTGCTCCACTGGTGCATATGCCAAAAAAGGTTTGCAGCTTCCAGGTTTGTTTCCACATTGTGCAGCCCACTGAATATGCGCAGTAGTGTTTCTCCCACTGGCCCCACCAACGAGTTCCTGCTCGGCCCATAGACTTTACATTGTGATGACGTCATTGATTTTTAAATCGCTTTTCTTGGCTCAAGGAAAGTTTTACAAATATAAAACTTCCATGGATCAAAAGTTCATAATAGAAAGAGTCATAATTGTTTGCAGTCTTCTACAATGGTGGTCTATGGGGAAAATACTTTTTGGGCTGCAGGAGGATTTTTCGCTGCAATACCGCAAGTGGCCACTGGGAAAAATTGGCTGCAAGGCTGAGCGGCAGCTCTTATTATACATCCATGGTCCTCTTCCACGGAGCCCGACATGTTGCACTGCCATGTTTCTACAGAAGCCCAGAACAGACAAACCAAACATTGGCTCTAGAGAGGGCCTTTTGCAGTTTTTGCAAGGCTGCCATAGGTTCTCCTTAACTTGTCCTACACTACTTGGAAGGGGAGGGGGAGGGGGGGAGGTATTCAGTTGGTTGCGGTCTACAACCTCACCACTAGATGCCACTAAATGCTACACACTGCACCTTTAACGTCACACAAACAAGGCATTTACAATAAGGAGTTATTAATTCCATAAACAAACATTGAAAATTACATTTTCAGCTTGTTTAACATCAAACTTTTTAACAGATTAAATACAAATCAAGCATAACAAATAATGAGCTTATTTGTTAGTCGGACACTCATATAAAAAACAAATGAAAGTAAATCCCTCCTTCATCCTGCATCAAGAAAAAAGCAGCGTCTCTGTCAAAGCTGGATTACCACCAAAGCATCCTATCATACATTTTCCTTTCCCTGTGATGAGAAAGGATTTGCTGAGATCAAATGTGATTGTACAGGCCCCAAAACACTTGAGTGCAACCAACTAATTAGGCTGCAGTGTGGGAATGTGACTCCGGTGTGCATGCAGCAGCGACAAAACCCCCTCAGTAATCATGTATGGTCCTAATGCAATTCAAAAGACACTGTCTGTTTAGAAAAAATAACCCTGATTTTTATTGTGAAAGGGAGTGTAAAATGTGTCAAAGGAATCACATTATAAATGTTTTCATTTATTAAGAGAGGATCTTTTCACAACAGTAATCACAAAACACTGGTACTGTTATTATCAGTGCACTAATACCATCTATTCCCAACTTGAGGGTCACAGGATACATCTATACAATTATGGACTGGATAGAAAAGAAAAAGAAAAAAAAAAAATCAGGATCAGGAAATGATGTTAATTTTTTATACTGTTCAATAATCTTTGGTCTTTTCTTGGGAAATATCATTATAATTATATATTATATATAATAATCATCTCTCTCTCCCTCTAGAAATATATGAAATTTAACAGTCTGAGAAGTGAAAATCACTCTTTGGTTGAAGCTCATACATATTAATGTAACCTGGACTGAGGGGTCATATGCACACATGGCTTCATTTTAAGGCAAAAAAAAAGTTGGGAACTATTGCTCTGCAATAAGCATCAGCATGATAAACCACTGTGAGTGAAAATAGTAGTTTCAAGAGAAACCACGACTTTGTTTGATAAATTTGTTAAAGATTTTGTCTGAATGACATATTGTTAGTCATACTCAAATCTTAATTAAAAAGGGAAAATGTGGAATGGAAAATGTATTTAACCCAATAACTCAATATATAAAACTCAGTTCCATTATCCAATCCTGGATTTGGCATTTTAAAATGAACAAAATAGGCTTAACAGCCATTTCAGGTCAATTAAGACTAATCAGTGAAACTATGGAATCAACTTATGATTGTACACTGCAAGGAACAAATAAAACCAGCAGAAATACTACATGAGAATAGTTGGCTGATGAATCATACAGTTGCAACTTGAGTGCCAGTTCACATTGACCATTGTTTTGCCTGCATGCTTTATTAAGAACAGAGATACCCTCCACAACATCAACAACCTTCTGCGGTCGTTTGTCATTTGAAACTAATGCAATTTTTACTCCTGAAATTAGAAGTTAAACAAAAGTAGACGCTTGAAGCAGACAGAAGGGACCGACTGGCCTCACACAGTGTTGCATGGGAACACACACACACAGAGACAGAGCACATACAAATCTATAGTCATTAATACACTGTACACTCCCACACTGTAATACATAAGCAGAAAGCATCCCTCCTCCTCCTCCTGACTTTAAACCCAACTGCACCAGTTACACCTACACTCCTTTGATCTACTGCAGGCTCGCATAACAAAGAATATTCAACAGTACCGCTCTGCTGTGAGCAACATTTTTCATGTAGTTCACACCAACGGCAGCAGTCATGCAGGGTGACTTTAATCTGAGCAGACTGGCCTTTTAAATGATTAGTTTTAGTATAAGTTGAATAATTGATGGGAATTAATAATAATTAATAAGAGATTACAATACCTGGTGACCAGGACTCATAAAATATGTGTTTATAAATGCTTCATGCTATGATAGAACATTTTTATTGTTACAAAAATTTGATTTATTTGCATCATTATTACTCATTACTCAATGTCCACTTACTAGCTGTTTCCTGAGCTTTCAACCACATCTCAAGAGTCTTCATCAACAGATGGAGTTACATGGGAGCTATCACATGATCAACATTCCACACTTAGGTCACATGGTGACAACTGAATCAGTAACCTCCGTGACAATTAAGCGATCCCCATCTGCTGATGAAGACCATGAGATGCAGTTGAGAGCTTGAGGAAAAGCTAGTTAGTCACTGCTGTACTGTAGGTTGTGGATTTTCAAAGTGAGGACTAAAGTAGCAGGGTCCCCAAATTCAGGAATAAATTCTTCACAGAATTGTGCTTAATTTAAAAAAAGATCATCAAACAATGACAAACCCCTGTCTTCCTACTGTTATTATGCCATCTGGTATTACTGTCATTAAAAAAAGAATCAGTCGGGGACAGTATGATCAAGCGTCTCAGAAGACAAACACCCAATGAAGAGCCCAAAGACGACAGTTCAGCTGCCGAATAAGAGGTAAAGTCAGCAATACGTTTCACTGCCGTATAAGTAGAGCTAACGAGTGTGTAGTCAACAGCATACAAGTAGCTGAGCCCTGGAGGTGGTTTTTACCCTCGTATCAAATTCGCTGCACAAAAAAAGCACACATCCAAGATCGACTTCTACCTGCTGCCAAAAACGCTGTGATGGTGAGGCTGCTAGGAAAGTTGATACAGTACTACTCTTCATCAACAGCGTAGCCAGGAGCACAAGTGAAGGGACCACCATTTGTCTCATTCTGAAGGAGGTCAGAAGCACTGAAGCAAGTCACTGATCTTATATTGATATGACAACAGTACTTTTTTTTTTCAAGACATAAACTTAAAAATAAAGTAAGCAGGAAAGTAGGAAATAAGCAGCTGAATACTGTGTGAAATCCTGATTTTACTCAGTTATGCTGAAGACACTGACTGTTAAGATTTAATTCAATACTTACAAGCAAACTAAACAAGATAAAAATACATCAAGCTAAGCACAAAGGTCAACAGATGTCAAACAATGTGAGCTGTAGATTTAGTGTTAGTTAAGCATTGAAGTTTTTGAGTCAGTAACTTTGACACAGATACAGACATCACACCAGAGGAGGACAGAGAGCAACTAGGAGCAAGAGGAAAGCAGGTTATATTTTACCAGTGAGCGCACACACCAAATTCAATTTCATTTGGGGAAAACTGCCGGCCTAAGAGTCACACAAAAGCTCATGAGATAAAAGGAAAATGAGACTGAGCACTGGAACATGTAGCTATTGTTCAATAGATCAATGAGGCAGAGCGATGCCTGCTGGGAATGCCCAGGCCCTGTTACAGTAACATGGCCTCTAATCCAATAATAGAACGGCCCACAAGTCAAACAGGCCAATCCTGGAGTTCTGGACCAGAGAACATATTCAATATTTGGCCTGAGCATGTCAGCAGCCTAGTTTCAACATCAGGGCCAAACTGGGCTAGCATGGGCATGATAATTAGTCTTAACTGCTTTCTTTGGTTTACCCTGGAGCAGCATTTCTGTGTTTAATTTAGCAACTAGTTGCCTCCAAAGATGTTAAACAAAACACATCGTTTTCTAATTTGCAGTTAAAAGCATATTGTTCCTGGCCTTAGGTGATGCCACTTGGCCTTGGATAGAGGAAAAAAAAAAAAAAAGCACATGTGGACACCGAACACAATATAGCCTTATCATATGACAGCGGCTTTCACTCTGACACCACACATGCCCTCGGGAGACGCACCGAGGACGAGGCCTGCTGGAAACTCAATCTTGTTCGTTTTCAAAATGAACACGAGTGCAGAGAAACTCCATCTCAAACGCTATATTACATGATAAAACCAACACCAAGACGCAAAGTTTATATTAGACTGTCTGCTACCAGAATCTGTGGAATGCAAAAACAACATATTTTCCTCTGGAACGCTGTTGTGACACAAGCTTTTTTTTTAATATTATTCCCGACTAACAAGTGCACGGGGGGGGGGGGACTAATTTGCTCCAGGAGCATGTCGCATATTACGATCCATCTATTTTATATGCACTGCCGCTGAATAATAATTAGGCTGTGCAATGCGCCACTTTTCCAGGCTTCATTGTTACCATCCTGAATGGGTCTAGTTGAGTCATTATGAGGGAAATCTGTTTCATAGGAACTGGTCGCACCGGCGTTTATGACCGCAAATATCACAACAGATTATATTCATTTCAGTCCCCTTTGTTGCTTTAGTTTTATTACACGTGAAGCCAGACAGTAAAGTTTCTTATCTTATCTTGAAACCACTCACAGAGAAAAGTTGTTAAAATAACATTAACCTGACTGCTTTCGGGCTTCTTCTATTGTTTCTCATCTTTATTGGCACTTTCAAGTGTTCTTGTGTATTTAATCAGTGTTTTCTCAACTGCACACCCTCCCACATATACACAGGGCTGGAAGTCTTTATTCTATAGTGAATCAGTTTCCAACTGTTAACCTATTTAATGCAATTTAAAAAAAAAAAAAAATACACTCTTAGCTGTGAATGAACCAGTGTTTGTCATCACAGCTGTCATATCCATGCAAAGACAGCGTAAACAAGACATTCGAGACTTGCTCTGACTACTCTTCAGGCAGAAATGGAACTGATCTAAAGCATACAGTCTTAGTCACACACGAGTGAGCCGGCACAGTTCAGAGTGAGGTCATGATCCGGCGGGCTGAATGGGGCAGCGATGGCCAGTAGGTTAAAAGAGTGCACTTGGGACTCCAGAGCAACTGGAAAATGCAGGGCAAGAAACTGATTAAAAAAAAAAATCGCTCTGCTCTTTTAAAGCGCATTCGAGTCGAAATCCGCATGAGCATCGAGTACAGTTCAATTGAATTATTTCTTTAAAATAGTTTCTCTGTGGAAATGAAGCCAGATTCAAGGCTTTGAGATCTGCCAAAGAGTGAACACTGCGGAGAGAGTTGACAGGAATAAGGGGTCAGTTTGGAAGTACGTGCATGCACCAGGTTTCGAGATAAACTTGTCGATTGCGGGGACATTTCTGACAAAGGCTTGTTGGGAGTGACTGTGACTGTGGGAGGGGCAGAGTAACAAAGATGTAGCCATGTAAATAATCTTTGTTTAATCTGTTTTTTGAAAAAAGGGAGTAGAATGATAATTTCATAAGGTAGCTTCTTTTACTTGCAGCATGTGAAACTACAAATTAAATCAATGTTTCATTATATGTCAGAGGAAAAAGGCACATTTACAGCAAAAAAAAAATCTAGTATTTAATTACTCTTCACTGTGGCACAGTTGTCACCAGACAAACATGTACACACAGATATGAGACTAAAAACACAAACACACCTCTACTTGAAAAGGAAGCTACATGTGAGAAATAAAGCCTGTTCGGATAATTATCCACCTGGTTGGTGGTGGGGTCAGGTGACAGACTGCATACCTCCTGAGTGACAGAAACAGCACGTCTGCTTGTGTGTTTTTCATGTGCACATTTGTTTGTGTGTGTGTGTGTGTGTGTGTTTGTGAGAGAGAGATAGCCTGGCAAACGGCTGAGGCAGACAGGTGATGCGTCTCTGTCAGCAGCAGCACCAACGCAGGTGTCGGATTTCACGGAGAGGAGAGGCTTCCAACACTGCCTCTAATCTAACACACAGCTTGTTGCTAATGCCTCATTCAACATAATTTAAAATAGATTCATATTCAATTTGGCCTCTCAACCAGAAGAGGGAATCAATTTGAAATTTAAAGCCTAACTGCAGTCACCCCCCCATCCTTTTAGCACATGTAAATTTATCCTAGAGATACCAACTTTTATGGGTACTTAAGAGGGGAGGGAGCTCACATGAGACGACACGTTTATGAGCCACCAATCAGTTAATCTTCTGTTACAACCCTCGCTCACTCCCACATTTTGGTTTTCCCTTAAAAAGGCCTGTCATTTTTCTACTCTATTGCTACTTGAGGATATGTTCAAACACAAGTTGCCATGGTTACAGAGGCTGGTTGTGGCCTGACTAATATCTGATCTATTTTATAAGGAATGAAATGAGAAAGCACAAGAGTTCAGCTGATATGCACAGTTTCATATGTGAATCAAAGCTACTGCTGTCTGATATCTTGAGCTGATATTCGGCATCTATAAAACTAACAAATTTCAATCCAAAAATTGAAGAAAGTCATATTATTTAATGTTTACTCGAGACTTTTGTTCTGGTCAGTGTGAAAAGCCTCTGAGGCTGTATTCAGACCATAATGGAACACTTAAAGATCCACTAAAACCCAGACTAATGAAATCCTTTCAGTTTGGTTTGTAGCTCCTAAAGGCAAAGGGAACCAGCTTTCATTGCCTGTTTCACAGACTGACATCTGTGAAGTGGTTGTGAAGTCCATAATGAAACTATTTCTCAGGTTGGAAATCCTAAATGAATGAATAAACTAAGAATGAAGACATTCATTAATAAACCAATACCTTAGTTGACGTTAAGAGGGACCTACATACTTTCATAACTGGCAGGGTATTAATCAACCTGCTCTTATGTATGAACAACAAAAATAAACAAGTCATTCAAACTCCAAACACACTATGAAAAGCAACTCATTCATATTGTTGCTCTTGGGCCAACACATAAAATGTGACAAATAGTAACAAATGAAAAAATGAGAGCTTGGAGGGAAAAGTTCAATCTCTGGCTCCTTCCTCACCTCCACACAGCTGGCCAATCACGGCTGGCATGAAGTAGGTGTGGATGTGGGATTGAAGGTTTTGGAAAGTTACAGAAATTGTTGGACACAGCCGCCCAATTCTAATGTCAGAAAGGTGGAAGGGGTTTCGGAAACTGTTCAACCATTTGACAAACACTTCTGTAAAAGTATACCGACACCTTAAGCAGTAAGGCAGAACTCTGAGGACACAGGGTGTAAATCACAGTTATTGGAAAAAAAAAATCCATATAGAAATTCACAGGTATTAACAGTATTGCCATAATCCATCTTCCTGTTCCAAAATGACTGGTACTTGCTGCCTGTGGCCATGATGGAGGATCAAAACATCATACGTCCACTTTTAAAAGGACATCACGAGAAGGAGCCCTGTGTGTGGCACCAAAAATATACACTGTGTATCTACTGAGTGGCACATACTTTCCACGTGCAAAGCTGCAGTCAGCTCCGAGTGGTTCGTCATCCACATACACATCAACACTTTCCTGGCACAACGGAGTGCCTACATCGAATACACAACAACGCAGTGAATAAAAAGAGACCACAGTGGAAAACAAATGACTGGTAAAGAGTCAAGTTGGGCCCCCTTTCATTAAAAACAAAGCAGCATCACTTCTGCCTTTGATGCATTAAATGCTTTACTCTCTGCTGTTGCATCTTAAGAATCTGCAGGGCTCCATCATGCAGGAGCAGCACTCTGCAATAGAGTCACGTGTTGTTCTTAAGTGCTGATAATGTGGAATGTGTAACCTATTAAAGTAACAACTTGTGCCGTAATACATCCATGTCAAGTCTGTTCCATCTCAATACTTTGGAGCCGCAAGATGCTGACATGAACGCTGCAATAACAGCAGCAACGCATTGCAGATTAATTGTGATCCCTTCTTATTCTTTTTGTGATCCCATTTTTCTTGCAATTCTACGCATATTGGACATTATGGATAAATGCATCAGTCAGTCGTTTGTAAAGCACTTTGTCTTAGATGAATACTTTGATACAAAACTCACATGACAACACCACTTTGTCTCATTGCACCAAGGCTGAGTAATATTCATGAAGGAAAGAAAAAAAAATATCAATCACCAGACAATACACACAGCATCAGCATGTGCATCATTCTATTATTTCCCATGCGGTTCCCCCGTCTGAAAAAGCTATGATTTGGCTGTAACCCGAGATCTGCAATTTTTGGTATGAAAAACAGGTTCTGGGAGAATCTATCAAATGACTAAAGTACAATAATATTGTTAAGTTAGCCTACAATAGTGTGAATGACAAAAAAAATTAATGGTGTTAGTCAGACAGTCCTCCAGCTTGCCAAGTATGTATTTCAGGGCCTTTGGGGCTGTTTTTTTTCTAAGCGAATGATAGAAATATGCATCCTTGCTTGTGAGGTGATCTCTGGTCAGCAACTGTGATATTTTTAGTCATCTGTACTGATGTCACATAAACATTCCTAAGCCTTCAAGTTGCATGGGACAAATCATAAGAAGACGGGGAATCGATAAAACCTGCCATGTACTAAAGGTCCACATAATCTCTGTGCTTTGGTGTGCTTTTAACGGTTATTATGGGGATTGTGCTTCTTATGGGACTTTCTGGTTTAGTTAAAGGCCGGGATAATTCTGGCTGTCGGGCCGGCATTTAGTCTGAGCCCTTTCCTCAGCAATAATTCCACTGCCCTCTGCAGTGTGAGGAGATCTCTGATTTGAACACTGTATGGGTGAGTCATACTTGCTATGAAATTTATTTGAATGATTATCAGATTGTGTTCATTTTATTGCAAATTTGTAATGAGGACATTGATCTGAGACAGTCCTGCTACATAAAAGTATTCACATCATCAATATCAGGAAAATATTGGGCAATTATTAAGAATTAGATAACCTATTATGATGCCCCAAATCCCTCTTTGAGATGTTTGTACTTTTGTTTTGCTCAAAAGGGGTCAAATATATTGAACAGCATCACATATATATCAGCCGCTCTGCCTTCAATGCAAAAATATCAGGGCCAGAAAAAAAAAAGATCCAAAGGGGAGACCCATGACAGCCGCCTACACATGAATGCCAAGGAGGCCAAAAGTTTTCCGGACACCGAGGCCTGTTCTATTTGGCAGTGATGCAGCTTGGGATTACACAACGCTCCCGATGGCACAGCCACTCTGCCTGGAAAAACAGGTGATTCACTACGTTGGGTGCCAGCCAACTGCTGTGGTGACGGCCTCGGTCACCCCACTAGGAGCCATGATCACTGCTTAACAGTAAAATGTCTGTTAGTGGAAGGAATGCAGTGATAGCATGGAAGAGTCAGTGTAAAATGTGGTCAGGAGTCAGTCATCTTCCGGGCTTAGAAAGAGACTCAGAGCAGTTCTCATAAACTAAAATGAATAGCAAGTTGACAAATTGAATGATTAGTCACATTGCAGCCCTGAGGCACACATTTTAGTAACAGCTAGAGCATTCACCAGGTGAAGCAGAATTAAACAACTGTTTTTCATGATTAATTGGGGGAAAGCTGTGCATACTTAGAGTGATGTAAAATCTAATTTAGGAAACACTCACTTTCTGTATGCTTGGAAAATGGCTGTAAAGGTTTGTACATATCATTAACACAAGACATTTTAGTCAGCTTGGATTCATGATGGTAACAATGGATGAAACAATGGTGTGGCACCATCATTCTACCTAGAAAACAGGTGTTAAATGCATATTCTTGAGCAATTTGTTGGTAAAACTGACATTTTTAGCTCCATCACATACAAGAATATTGGGGTGGTCCGTGGATACAATACCCCTTCCTTAAAAATCTCTGGGCCGACTGAAAAACTAAATTAAACACATCTGCTCTGCTGAGTGTGACATCACCTCCTTGTTTACCGAGCACAGCTTATTTGGGGAAACAGTTGACAGACGAACCACATCCAGCAAATCCATAAACAGCGAGCACAGATAGCTGAGTAACAGGAACCACAGTAGTTGTCATCGGCTCTGATAAATAAACCTTTATGAAGTGCAGGTAACAGTGCTGTGAAATGATGCTGCTCTGGTGACTCAATATTTCCACGAGATCTGGTCAGAGTCAAATGTGACCAATGCCATTACAGTCACTGTATTTGATGCACTGGTACAGGATACAGAGCATCATACTGTACAACGAACAAACATGGATATAACTGGTATTAAAATACCAATATAGGTCATTAAAATCTGATTTCATGTAATGTCTTACATGTCTATGTCAACAGTCCAGAGTACAGAATACAATCAAAAATACCAATGATGAAACATAGGAATTTGTAATAACCTGTAACACTGATCACAATCCACTGAGTTGGAATCTGGGTGCAGTCCCAGTCCGGAATAGTCCAGAGGAATACAATTTGTGAGGAACTTCTAAACAAGAGATTGTTCAGGCTGGAAATGGACCATTTTAGCCATCTTCAGCACAGACATTTCTCTCTTTAGAAAAAAACAAACAAACAGCTGTTTAGTTGCACTTAAATTATACAAGTGAGTGATCCATTTGGCAAGGAAGTAGCTGACAGTATGACACCACAAAGAAAAATAACCGAGCTAATAATCACTCAAGGTTATGTCATGTGGAAAAGTTGAGATGCTTGAAATGTCATAAACCTACTTGCATAGTAATTAAACTTACCATAACTAGAAAAACAAAGACGAGCCAGTTCTAGTTAAAAGCTTTATTCCTCTTGGCGGAGGAAGTTAAACCTAAAATCATGCCTGCGACAAAAAAAGATTATTGTTAATAAATAACTAAATTAGGTTTGCAGATGTCCAATCAAATAGTAGAGCTCGCAGACATTCATTTATCTAAAAGAAAAAATTGATGTCGCTACAACATATGTAGCTGATTCCCTCAAAAATGGGCAGATTATAAAATGCTGATCTGCTGCTAGGTCCAACCCTGGACCAAATATAAAAACACTAAATCAAACATAAAAATGAGTTTAAAAAGTGCTTTTAAAGTATATTAATGATCATTCCCTGGGAAACACTAGCAAAACAACACAGGAAAATGTGACATTAATTTTGAATCAAATATGGAACAGAAATCCAAGTCAATGGAAAGAAAATTAATTTCAACAAAATAGTTTTTGTCTAAAAATGTTTTTTAAAAAAGAATAATTTATGTGGCAGTAATTCATTTGGACAAAAAAAGCAGTTCAATACCGTAAACATAGCGTCATGATTTACTTTCAGCGTTTTGTCCCACCACAGTTTCATAAGCTCAGCCCACGCTTGACTAATCAACCATGAGCAAACAGCTCCGATTTGTCAACAGACTGGACAGTGAACAGCTGGCTGAGGCCGTGTTGACACTGGTTGAGCACAGCCATGACACATACAGGAACAAGACAGCAAAAAAAAAAAACTTTTTCCCACCAATAATCCCATATTGTGAGATTGAGATACAATGCTTAGAAAGCCTGAAACACCTAAATACACATCAGACACCAATGCTGTCACAGTTAGGGGTGTTTCTAACCCTAAACTTCACATGAAAACTTGTTTTCTGTCCTGTGCCTGTCTGACCACCTGCAGCAGTGCTAAATGCAGTCAGAGACAAGAGGAAAAAAAGGAGCACATGTCAGCACTTAAATATTGACGGACGAGCCAAAGGATCATTTGCATTCTGCTGCTTCCAAAAAACAATTTAACGTGCAGTCTTATTGTACTTTTAATGTGCTTCGGATTAAGTTCGGATCTGGCTGCTTATTGAAGCATGGCATGAGACAAATCCACATTAGAGCTCATTAATTGTTAGAAAACTAAAATGCACAGCGACGGTAACCTCATTTGTGGAGTGGAGCATGATTACAGTGAGTGGCTGGGCACCAGATGCTGCCAGTTTAATTGCCCTCTGCAAGCAGTTCATTGAGTCCGCTTGAAAATGTAGATTAGTATATGTACTGTCACGGAGTGATGCACAACCTGCATGCTGGCATTCTTTTGACTTATATTAATGACCTAAAAGTGATCCAAATAAGCACCATTTCTTCTCTTGTGTCCAGACAGAGTATACGTCACATGGTCTTTGATAGAGTGCACCTGGCAAGTGGCTTTAAACCAGGTATGTCTGACATACACATTCTGTATCACTCACACACACACACACTTAGCCTTGCAAGGTGAACACAAGTAGGGAGGAATGGTTAATTTAGTTTCAGCAGCTCCCAGGATTGATAGGATGTATAATTTGAGAGTTATCACACTCTCACACAGGAGATGTTCATACAACACAAGCCCAACATTTTGCATTTATGGCAGCCTGCTGTCAGAGTATTTGTGAAAGTGAAGAGAGTGAATCATAAAGACAGGAAAAAGACAAAATAGCAAACTGTAAGAGCAAGAGAATGTAGAGAAACTGAAGCTACTGCTGCCATTAAGAGCAGCAGAGAAAAGAGTCTGCAGGGCAAAAACTACCATTAAGAAAGCTTCTCAGTTTTAACCCTTTCACAATCTTGTTTCTATATGACTCCCCGGCAGCCAGCGCCGGGGAAAGTACTCCTTATCTGATGTAAGACAAACATACAGCACTCATGTCAGAACCTACACCTGCCTGATTGTACACCGCCACTGACATTGACGCAAGCACGCACCTGTCCACTGTAACCCGGTGAACCATGTTCCCACACATTCTCAATGTAAATCAGTTACTAACAACGTGATACAATTCATGTGAATTTATGTGAGAGCAGGCTGGAGAACTTACAAGAACTGTTACTGGCAAACGGGATGATATCATTGGCTCTGAGTCAAACATTGTCAAAATTGTATCGGCACAAGATTGACCTCTGCATGGCATCTTTCAAAAGTGTAGTGTTTCTGTTACATTCATTAAGATTTCACAGTTTAACTCAACTTCATTAAATGCCAAATCACAATTTGCCAAATCACATATTTTCAGCTAGTTCTCTTTTCATGCGTTAAGTGATGCTGCACACCATCTGTAGTGCTGAAAATACACACATGCGTGCACGCTGCAGCATCCAGAGCTACAGAAGCTTTCTCCTGAGGGGAGAACTACAGTGAAACTAACTGTTCATGACATTTTCTAGTCTGTCTATATGCTCTCATGTCTCCGTGTTTATCAGCTTCTTACCTTATTGCTGAGGAAAATGCCTCCTTTGATGTCTGCTGATCTTCACAGCTGAAAAGACAAATGGTGGACATTTATGAGACAGATGTACAGAACATGTGAATGCAGGTTTAAAAGTAATAATCGTGATTTTCTTCCTAACACAAATGTAAGAAATTCATCTCTCTCTCTTGCTGCTTCATAGGATGTCCAGTCACAAAATGCTCAGCACCATATTTTGAGATATTTGTAATGGGCTATGGTATATGTCACAATACAAGAGGATAAGATACACCGAAGCATTATGCAAAATATAGCCACAAGCGGCAATTGGTGGCTTCAAGCTTTTTTGCAGTCAGTAGAAGGAAGCAGCTCATTCAGCCAAAATTAAAGCCATGAACAGCAACGAGTGGGTTTCAGGCTCCGCAAAAAAAAGGTGAGAAAAGTCACTTCAGCTAGTTTAATTCTGTTTAAAGAAGGAGTGACACCAATCACACGCTTGTTTCATCATCAGCGTCCGTTCGTCCCCCCTCCATCAGATGTGAATGAAACTCTGTGCGTATGTTGAGGAGATAGTGCAAGATGTCTCCAGTGAGTTTAATCAGGATCGCACAAAGGCATCTTGAGTTATGAGCAAAGATGTGATAGGCCACGCTCACTTGTACAGATCAATACGGCACTTCAGATTTTGGTTAATAATCACCCCCAGAACATGCACACCAGTTTTGGTGAAATTCTGTCCACCGGGTTTTCAGATACACAGCGGCATTTGTGGTGCCCCCTATGGGTCAGGCTCAAAATGCTTTGATAGACCTATTCCCTATCACGGACTGAAGAATTGCACCAAAGTTTATGATGATTGGTCAAATGGTTAATGAGTTATGGCTAATATTTGCTAGGCCCCGCCCTCTGTGAAGATATTTTGGTCGATGGCGGCCATGTTTTTCAGCCGATCTTACTCATTTAGAGTAGAAATGTGTATCTCAGTCCCACAAGGCTCTATAATAAATTCGATGTTGATTGAGTCAAGGTGTTACATGACTGTTTTCCACATTATGCAAAGTAGCGAAACATCCATTATGGTGGACTTTTATGGTCTAAGAGGCTTTTTTGTAGAGCACATTGAGCTGGACTTGTGTGTGATATTTCAAGTGAATTGGACATACAGTGTGAGGGATGTGGCATTTCGAATATTGAATCACAGCGCCACCATCAGTCCAACTGGGCTCAAATTTCTTGGGAAGCACGTGCACATCATTTTAGAAGCTTGCTCTCAAGAATAAGGGGGCAGTTACAGCTGTTTAATTGGATGAATGAAAATTTCAAAGTTCATCACAACAACACAGCAAAGATATTACAGTTCTTATTTTCTATTTCTATAGTTTCTATTCCAAGATAATGCTGAGGATCTCCACCAATGCAACAGACTGACAGTTGTTTATAAAAGAGCACACATTTAAGAGGAATATGAATTATAAAATAGTGGTTTCATAATAAGTTTGCATTGTTAGATAAATAATTAAAAACACATAAAATATGATTGATTTTGTTTCTGTGTCACCTGATCTGGTAGGAGAGATAGGAGAGTGCGTATATCTGGGCAATGGGCAGTTTTCTAAACTGTTCCAACTTGAATAGAGTGTTTGTCTACATGGTGGTGCTCTGAGCAAATATTTACTGAGAGATTTTGCAGAAAGAGTTTGGAACAGAGATGTTATCAGAGTCACTGAGGGCATTTTTTGAGTTGATTGTATCTACGTGGCTACATTTAGCTCGATCAAACTCAGATGTTTTGTTTTTTTCGTACGTCACTGCACCCCAGGTACAGTACAGCAGCTTTCAGAAACACCCCACTGTGCTCTGAAACACTGAGACCTGCTGCAGTCACATGATGATGTAACAACCACAGAGAGCCATGAACAAATAAACAGCAGTCAGCAGGTTTGATTAATGATATCCAATGAATGACAACATGAAATCAGTTCAGCTTTGTGGGCCATGTATATTGACAATCTAAACAACCATTATATAACCATTTAAAGTGAATAGTTTTGGAAGCTGTTACTGTCGAAAAAACAAACTAAATCACCGTACCAACACTCACAGTGATAACTGTCATGAAAAATAGTTTAAATTTGAAGTGATTGGCTATTTATAATTATCTGACACTACATTTCACGCTTCGACAGCATTCAACAATAACGATGTTGAGACGTGCTTAAAGTTTTAGCTGTAAGATTCAACATCCTGTTCACTAACGACCAGCTGTGGGTCATTTTGATAACGTGCTAACATGCTAGCTGCTCGTCTGTAAATGAGGTAAGGTCATCAGCTAGACTCACCACTGTGTTGGTCTTTTTGAACAGCAAAAAGACCAAAAAAAAACAATCCACACTCTTTATCTTTTCAAAAATCAGAACTATCGAGTGGTGTTTCTTTCCCAAATGAAACCACATTAATCAGACAATAGCCAAGAGTGCCATTTAGTGGTTTGGTCAACTTCCAAGAATGAATGTTAATTAGCTACAGCTGACTGAACTTGCAGCGATAGTTGTTGTTTTTTAGCTGTCAAAATCAATGGTTTACCTCACTCTTTAAAATGGTGATTTCAACTTCAATTGCTCAGCCTGAGCAGGACTGTATGTAAAAACTCTTTACAGCACATTACAGTGTCTTATGGAAACAACAATTAACTATAAAAAACACAAAGAGCCCATTCTGTAACAACAGTGACAATGTCACATGTAGTCATGTATTGTATGGTCTGTAGTCAGTTTACTACTCTGCTGCAGTTTTAACTTTCCAAACACTGTTGACCAGAACAATCAAAACTGGGATAACTAGAATATTTCACAATAGACAGTGAGGGTTATTACACCTGTCCAGGCTGTACAGTATAATGCCCCAGAGCCAGAGTTAATGGCATGGGTTGCAGCCGCTCCTCTGACAGGCTGGAGACTGATGGGGGACAAGTGAGACACGCTCTCAAGGTGGATCACTGGACAGAAAAACCTCTGCAGGCTCTCACCGACGTGCAGGTCTTCTCTCCCGTGGGAGGTTTTGCACGCACGGCAGTTACAACAACACTCACAAACACACTCCACAAGACTGTGGTATAAGCAATAATGCATCAGCAATGAAGTACTTTGTTTTCATACACAGCACAGGTGTGATAGGACAGAGTATTTTTCACACAAAAAACAATATTGTTGCATCTTAACCCACCAATTAATCATCCAAGAACAAAGAAATCCAAACAATGTAATGTTAGAGGGTCAAATCAAAACAGCTGCATTCTGATGACATCGAACACTGGCTCGCACCGAAAACCGCTGTTAACAATCTATCCGGCTTCTGATTACTTGCTTACTCATCAGACCTCCTCAGAGTTCAGGCTTTAGCTCCAGCAGCTAGCAGCAACAACCTGTCCCTTGAGCTATTGACTTGCTGACATTGGTGGAGCAGGAAAAGGTTTCAGGTTTCTCACAAGGAGGAAAATGATTCACATAATGACTCACTTTTCAAATTCCACAGAGGAGGTCAAATAAATGACAGGTTCCTTTAATATCTGTCCATTATAGAATGATGATTAAAAAGGAAAAAGGAAAGTGGCACAAATCGGAGTCATGCAGGGTCTGAGTCTGCTTCCATGATTTTGTTCGTTGAGTTCACTGAGTTCACAAACACATGGATGCTAAAATCATGACTTTTAAGTTTGTTCACCCCAGCGAACTCATAAGATGTTTGTTGCTTTCACAATTTATGTCAAATTTTATTTTGATTCCACAATGTTTATATTCCATGATAATAAATGGTTATTAAAGTGCAAAATTACACAGCTTCAGGTTATATTAAACCCACTTAAAAACAACAGCACAATAGCAAAATGAATCCCTGGAAAGTCAAAATAATGTGATAATGGAGACATGCTGAGCCTTTTGCCTCCAGGAAAGTAAACGTGAGCTACCCGTATTAAACAAAACACGCTTGAATAGAGACCTTATCTCAACAGAAACTTTACAGACATTTGCATTCCTGTGATTGTCTTTTCTATGCCTGAGGGGGATTGCAAAAACTCTCCATTTAGGAGACACCACCTAGAGGTGTAACGAATCTAAGAGGCCAGTAGTTACTTTGTGCTTAAAAAAAACAAAAACCTGCATTGACTCTCAGAATATGTTGGTAGATTTATTCTTAAGATTTTGTGATAACCAAACCAGTCATTAAGGAAATAAATGACAGGAAGTAAGGCTGATGAAAAACTGAATGAGTCGGGGAAACTGCTCTCGTCCCCTGGGGTTTCCAGAGGTGGGGCGCAGGGGTACATCGCCAGTGGCGATCTTAGGAAGCACAATGTGCCACTTGAGAATTCATTGTTCCGTCCATCCTGCGGTTTCATTAATCTCGCGCTGCAGAGGAGGACAGAGTGCTCAGACAATATGGTGCCAGGGAAACACCTTGCTCTGGCCCCAAAAATGAAGCTTTAATAAAGCTGCCCACTATGACTTCTCAACATCACATACCATCAACACAGCTGGATTACACCATGATATTAACAAAACATCGGTGCAAGGGTCAAAGTGGCAGCCCAGTATTTACCGAAGGTGTGTATGCGTGGCGATAAAATACTGTGCTGCAAATCTTTCAGCTATCAAGGAAAAAACATACATTTGAAATCATATGATCCTGTTTTATCGGACACACAGTTGTTGCCACTGAGCAGCTCCACTAAAACTGATGGGGGCTGAGTGTTAAGTTCCTTGCTGTAGGCCACCTCAAAGATCAATGGAAGCTGCTCAGTGAGAGGAAAGCATTACTCATTCCCATCCACATTCCCCCCCGGAAGTCTTTAGAGATTTGCACAAACACTCTATTCCATACAAACTAGCTTCTCTAAACTTTTTGATTCTCACTGCCCTGATTAGAACATCAAACCAAATCCCAAATTGCAATTCTCTTTAAAAAAAAAATCCCCAACTGATGCACAACCTAGGCTGAAAAACTTAAAAATAACACAGGTACCACCTTTCCATCTTAAATACATTGCAGCTTACCATCCCTCTGGAAACCATCCAAATTGTGGATCCGTTCCGACATTCTTTAATTTAGTACACATTAGCCTGACAACTGGCTCGGTGCAGTCGTTCTGCTGGGACATAACTGTCACTATAACCACGTCCTTGAGGCATTAAACTGTAACATCAAGGACAGTCCAATCATTTCATTCCACCAACATCAGCAGCAAACCTCTCCTCCATCAGCTCGAGAACAGCGCATCAATGAAACCAAACACTACAGCTTAAAAATCCCTAAAAACGCAAAGATAGAGTGACCCCTTTCTGTTCCGTACACAACTCCTAAACCACAGAAAAGGACACTTTAAGAGCTGAGCAGGGTCAGCTCTTACAGAGAAAACAGAGTGAAATTTGAGGAGCAGCACAGAGGGGAAAAAAGTCTAGATGATGCAGCTACTTTCTGGCTGTCAGTAGCAGGGGATTAGAGGTCCTAAATCATAGCAAACTTCACAGCTCAGCCTAGCAGCTCAGACTGACTGACTGACTGAAGCCCACTAACTAATTGTCTGGTGTCTTCCGCCACTCCCATGGATGAGTAGCAGACCTAGATATGCAATTAGCTAAATGAGTCCATGGGATGTGGGCCTAATATATGCAGGTGGGGGTGGGCGGGGGGGGTTCCTTGTGTGGTAAGGGACTCATTACCCACTGCCCTCTCATTGGGAGCCACCTGTCTAGAGCTGCACTCATCATATAGCACATAATATCCTCTAAAAAAAGACCTGTAAAAATATAGAGACAAGAAAAAGAATGGAACTTGACCATTATTACAACATAGCGCTGTTAATGAATGTGCATAACACGTAGCAAACGTGCTAAATATACAAAGTTCCGGTATGCAAACAGTCATATTTGACTACTACCTGTGTGAAGCAGATAATGTAACCTTTCAGTGCAAATGCCAGATAGAATTTCACTTATTTCACAGACAGTGGAAGTGATTTAATGATTTTAAGTTAATGATGCCTGTTTTTCACCAGGAGCCAGCAGTGCTCCCAATAACAATAATGCCTCCATCTTTATAAACACAAACCATCTGCTCTCTCCGGGTTTGCATGTATGAGTAAGCAATACATTTTCTACCGCAATAGAGACTGTGGGAAATGCAGAAAATGAAGAAGAAAGGAGCATGAGGTTCAACGCTGAAGACAATCAATCAGTGACCTGCAAAAACAGGGATCAGGATGAGGTTTTCAAAAAACTGAATATCTGTTGATCAATACTCAATGGCAGAAATATTCAAGTATCTGAGTATCTACCCTTGTAGTTTTGTTTTATCTATTGATTTTTTTTTTTTTAAGATATCCAGCTCTGAGACTTCTGCCGCTCCACCAATAAGAGGGAGGTCAATGGAATTTCATTTGTTGTGCTCAAATCCAAATGTTACTCATAAATTAATATAAATATTCCCAGAGCCTCATCTATACCTCTTTGGGGTTGGTATTCTCTTTCATTAGTTCTTTATTTTTCCCTTTTTGGGGGGGAGTTGAGGACATCTGGAGAGCAGCTGTTGCTTTGCATCACATGCTAGCACACACACACACACACACATACCAACAAACACACACACACACACACACACAGTTGTTACATAGCCCACCTCATCAGAGGTTAAGGGGTCAGGAGCCCTGTGTCCAGACGCACCATTTAATCTGCTCGAGGTATAGACAATCTCTGGAAATCAAACACCATGCAGCTACATGTACTCACCAAAATAGGCACGGATACACACAAATGGACACACACACACACACACAGCAGACAGAGCCCCTCTCGTCTCTCTTCTATACAAGGCAAGCATTCGACCCTCTCTCTCTCTCTCGGGATGGTAGAGATCCTCAATGATTAGTCCTGCCCTTCCAGAGAAGAAGGGAGGGTATGGCTACTAATTCAATTACACAGACCCTCGTCCCTGTTCAACCCAACTCCCAGTTCCATGAATGGAATCAAACCCACCCAGCCAACTGTGGAGGGAGGGGAGGGGGGGGGGGCAGAGGCAGAGAGGCAACCCAGCGTGTTTACATTTGTGATTTACATTTGGTTTACACTTGTGCTTGTGACTGTGTGTGTCCTATTGCTCTTTGGCAGAACAAACTGTAAACTAGCATGAGACAAGATGAAGTAAGAGTTTCATTATGCTGTCCGTCTCTCTCTGACAAGCAAATATAAAAAAGGTGAAAAACACTATTTTTCAAGGTTTGCTGGAAGACACTTGCTATTAGAGCAGAGCATCAGCGCTAGAATTTGGGGTGAAAGATATTCATCTGGGCAAACTATTTCCATACCACGAGGTTAGGGAGGATTGGCATAGGCATAAACCATGACAGCAAATAGACCAAGACTGCAAGACAAAATCTAAAAGGAAAACACAAAATTGGAAATCAAGGGATTATATGAGCTGCTCTTTGTAGCCTTAAAACAAATCCCCATACCACTTCAAGTGATTGCTTTCTGAAGCCTACATTCTGCAATAATAATACAAGGGAATTGCATTACAATGTTCCTCTCCTCTGTAGTGATAAATAACAAACGATGGTAAGTCTGTCCCAGTTACTACCCTCTGAGCAGCAACCGTAACCGACTGAGAAAAGCGTAACACAATTAAATTGTAACAAAAAGCCGAGATGAAATGTTAAAATTACGGAGGAAATTGATCATTAAGATAATTCACTAGCTGATAAGAGTTCATTATGTTCACAAGCACATCTTTTACAGGACATATTAGCCGGATTTTTAGGCAGTTGACAATTTTACCCGCTGCTACGGCCAATATTTCCAGCCTAAATCTTTAACTTGTTGTGCGTTATCACTCATTTCCTTTTCATTGCTCAATAACAATCACCCATCCCTGAAAGCAAACGTATGACCTTGTCAAAATGCTCCTTCCTCTTTCACCATCTTAAGAGCTAAACAGAGCAGTCTTTCCAGAAAAGCTGAGAGCTGAGAGACAGAGAGGGTTTAAAGTGTCACTGTCATCATGGGCGAGGCTGTCATGCACCAGACTGGGTTTAAATGACACTGAACACACACACACACACACACAATTGCACACTCAATGGGGGTCAAACAGGTTAAAGCCCATCGCCTCTTCAATGTCTGACAAATAAAGAAAATACGACAATTATGTAATTTAACTTTGAGTAACTGAGGAAGTAGACAACCTGCTTACATGCAACTTATACAGGGATTTCAAATCATCTTTTCCATTGCAGGAGATTTACTCAAACATGCAAGTATAAAGTATCAGTTCATATCATACACTTATTTCTTCTACCTATCCTGCATGAGATTTCTAGTGAAGCTTACTAAGGTTTAGAGCTGAAAGGTTGGGACCCTGTCCAATGTTTCAATCGGATCGTGTTGATCGGGGGAGACACCAGCTGCCAAGCAGTCGTGGCATAGCAGAGCAGCTTGAATCAAATCCCACTTTCGCACTCCATTGGTACAGTATGATAGATATTGTTCTCTGGTTACAGCGCTTGGTCAATTTGCATGAACCCATAACATCCCAGCGCTGGAGCTAAGATCTCAACTTGTAAACCAAGTATTAAGAGTTGATAAAATATCTATGTGAACAGTTGGTTGAAGTTGTCAAAAGTCATTATTGGGTGCATTTATAGCTGTATTGTGGAAAGCAGGAACAATGCAGTTTTTACAGTTTGTGTTAGCTGTGGAACACAACTGAGCCATTGAGCTCTGGATGTATCCCATTACTGCTGATTAAAGCCCCACTAGAAATATTAGAACTGCTTGAACAGAAATGGCACCGAACCTAATGAGAATGCTGCATAAGTTACTTAAGCGAGAGTACCATTAACTTGCTTGATGAAAGAAACTTATCCTGTACAAGCCTTTAATATGCTGGCCAGTTCATCAAGGCTGCACTCTCATCCAAACAAATGATCCATAAAAAAATGCACAGCCTGCCACAGAAGTGAGTACATTATTTACAAGACACAATAAATCATCAAAGCCAAGTCTAAAAAGGCAGCGTCTCCCTCTGGCAGGCCTGCAGATTAGGATGGAACAGCCCTCTTCATGAGCTACCGACCTAATCTTCTTTTACATCTCAGCCGTAGAGATATGGGAGTCCTCTAATCCGCTCTATGGCTGGACAGCTGTGAGCAGACTGTCTGCTACTGTAGCTCCAGCAGCTCTGGCCTTCAAAACCCAATTTAGTCAACAGCTATATGGATTGACATACATTTTAATTAGGATAAGCGCCGCTCTGCCGTTCCTTATCTTTTCCATTAGCAGCTTTTGCAGTAAAGGGTTTTCTAAATGGATGAGTGCCTTTCTAGGTGTGACACTTTCCTAAAGCTCTTTGAAAAGTCCACTGCAATTCCATTGCAAGTTGATGTAATAACAATTTGAGGCAGGTAAGGCGACCGCCAGGCAGGAGAACCAATTAAAAAGCAGGCTGGTGGCTGGGCAGAGGCTCAGGGACACTGAAGGAGAAGACATGACACAAGAGTTTAACTGCCTTACAGGGCTGCGGCTGCCTATTGTGGGTGAACAATCCAACTACTCCAAGCCCAGTTTTTTCGTGCTGTCTGCAAAGTGAAAGCCTGGCCCCTTTGCTTGTCAGTTCTATTGTTAGGAGCAGGCAGGAGCCGCTCCCAATCCACCTCATACACATTAAATACTCTGCATTGTTTGGAGAGTCAGATGGCAACGGCAGGCACGCAAACTTGCAAAAATGCAAACACACCTATTTCTTTTAAAAATCCAATCCTAGGAAGAGCCTGGAGATAGTTTGACATGGTTGCAGCTAATTTAAATGGCAAATAACCTAACCTTGCATCTAAAGAAACAGTGTAGAAAAGACCAAATCCTCAGAGCCATCAGAGCTCACAGAGGAAGCAGCATCAGAGTCTATTAAATCCAATGAAAGGGCCTAGTTTTAGCAGCTGTAATACATGGTTTCACATTCATGTTCAACAACCTGTCCTTCAGTCACTGTCAAGGGTGAAACTGCTTCACCCTTCCTTTTCAGCTTCTAGTATAAAACACGAATGTTATCATTCTGTTTGAAATCTAGTCCCCTCACAGATTGTATCCTCACATCATGTAACCTAACACACTTTCTATTTGTGGAAAATCCCTCCTGAAAATCAGGTCTTGGTCAGACATTTTAATAACTTAAAATTAGTTTATAGGCTAAACTGCATGACAAGATATCTGTGTCAGAACAACTTTTCGCCACAGAGGAAACTACAAAATGTGCAGTCATTATTTGATTAGTCTAATAATCTAATGTACCGAAGCGTAATTGAGATACACAGATGGCACAAAATGGTTACAGCATTCACAGCATTTCCCAGCAAATCCTCTTGAGGTCTATTTTTCTCTTTTGCTATTGTGGTAAACCTTCTAACTGCACATGCACAGATATTTCTCATGATGTGTCTTTGCAGGAAAGTGACAATGATACTTAACTCCAGCTAAATGAAGGTCATGTGACCTATTTCCAGTCATCATAAATCACACAGTGGATGTTTCCTTGCAACAGTCCATTTTTTAGCCAGACACACGCAATGAAAAAAATTCTAAATGTCACTCAGGCATCAATACACCAGCCTTCATCTATTTACCAGATGTGTGTGTGCTGATTTACAACCCAGCAAAGCAACCTGTGTCATTTCATCCCTGTGACTGGGTTGCAGCCGAGGTGTTGACATGCTTGCTAGCCACTGGGTTGAGAAGAGAAAACGGGCGGGGTGGTGAAATGGAGATAGGAGATGAGAGGAACTAAGAGAGGGGTAGATTCAGGTGGCAGAAAAAGAAAAAGTGAGTGAGATAAAGAGAGAGACTGAGGTTGTAGACTGAGCTGAGGTTTGGGCGTGAGGTGGGGGGGGTTGCAGAAGGAGGGGCTGGCCGCTACTGTTTCCTGCTCAGTCAGCAGAATGGGGCTGATTCCAGGACGGCTTATCTTTCAGCAGGAATACCACAACCACACCAAAGGCAGGGGCAAGAGTGAAGGAAGAGACCAACGCTAGGAATTACATGCATGCTGCAGACTGCTGGGATTAATACAGTGAAGATGACAACTCTCAAGAGCAGACTTTGGCACCGACAAATGCCAAAAATGCTGCACAAAAGGGACAATAAATAGTATTTTATTGTCAATTTTGGGCAGCTATGTATGTTTAAGCTACATATACACTTTATCAACATTATATCTTTAAAATAACAGTTCCCAGTTTTGAGAAATACACTTACTTGCTTTCTTCTTGAGAGTTAGATTAGAATATCAATAGTCTCTCATCTCCATGCCATAAATATAAAGCTAGCACTAGCAGACGATTAGCTAAACTTAGCATACTGTGCTTGGCTGAGAAATAATTCCAACACATGACTCAATTTCCTCTTCTTTCGTGTTCTTATACTCCTGTTTGTGTACATATAAAAGAAACATGATATAATGTTGTGAAAAATGTTTTAGGTGTTGGCAGGTTGGATCAGGCTAGCTGTTTCCCCCTGCTGCTAAGCTCAGCTAATCGCCTACTGGCTCTAGCTTCATACTTAAACCTGCAATAAGAGATTTTTTGACATCTTAGGGAGAGTGAAAACAAGCCGTAAACACAAAATTGACATTATCACCTTTTAAGTTTATAAACTTGGAAACAGGGAACATTTGCCTATTTAGACATAGCCTATATAGAGCAACATTAGTGTTCAAATGGAGTCATTTGTGTCCACCAGATGAAATTAAGCCCAATATACTAGCCTTTTTAGCTCTGTTTTTGGTCTCCACCAACTCCTGAGGGAAATGTCCAGCTCCTTAGCTACTAAATACCCCACTACATTAGCAAGCTAGTCGCTATCTGTGTCCGTTTGCCGTTTCGTGCTCACAGTTAGCAACAGTGTTTTGTTTTGTTTTTTTCCTGAAAACAGATGCCTGCTGTAACCGAAAATGACACAGATAGCCATGGGAGTGAAGCAAAACAGAAAAGTTATAGTCCAGAAAACCATGGGTGGCTTTCAGATTACATCATTTGATGCATCAATCTTTCTCATCTAACTGTCAGCAAGAAAGCAAATAGACATATTTCCAAAAATGTTCATTTCTTTCATATCTCTATGTCCACCTGCATATTAACACCATACCAAACACAGCATGCCAAGTGCCACCTCTGCATCCACTCCTATAAAAAAAAATGTGTGTTTTTCCTTCATGTAAGCACAGCCAGCTTTAAAAACAGCCCTGTAGGGTCAAGGAAAGCTCAGGAATGCATGGCAGTCCAAAGCAGGCAGGGATGCCAGGTTGTTAAGGAGTGTTCACCTGCTCCCACAGCTGCATGAAAGTAAAAGGCTTGGCAGCACAGTTCACAAAACTCCAATCACAGAACAAGCTGCACTTGACATTGGGGAAAACAGATCAAAAACAAAAATCCCATTCCCCCATCTGCCACTTGTAACTGGCATTTAAATCCATCGTCCTAGCAGCGAATGTTGCCAATTCAAAATCAGCACCGAGTCTCTCCATGAACATTCGTTTAAGAGTGGCCAGCAATAAATTTCCCACCTGGTGTTTGCCTACCAGCCTTACAAACAGAGATAATCCTCCAGCTAATAGAGAGGACGCCTGACTTCAACAGCATAAGTAACAAACGAGGAACTCAGTCCTTAAAAGGGAGACATCGTTCAATAGTGTTGTCAAGGAGGTGGAGGAGTAGGTGGGGTTGTCCCCAGGCCCCCAAAGTAATTTCCCTGAGGGTGTGCTCTGCTCTGGGGAGATAACCCAACTGAGGACAAGGCTGGCATTCTACACTGAGTCCAAAAGACAAAACGCCCGAGTCCATCTAAAGAGAGGAATCTGACAATGCAGCATTTGTCTCATTGCCAACTGGAGAACAAGCTCCCCATAGACACGTCAATATGAAACACTGTGCACACACAAACTTAAAGTTCAGAAGATTACTATAAACAATCTTGTTTTAAATTGGCAAAGCATAAAATACTGACATTGGATTATCTCAATTAAATTCCAACTGGGAACAGAAGAGATTATGCGACTGTTTGCAAACAGCAGCCTTGGAAAATAAGCATATAGTGCTTATGAATCATCACATCCCATGCTTTTCATTAATCCCACACAAAGCAATGCGTCAACAAGCTGAAGGTAAGTCCTTGTGCATCCAGTTCATGTAGAGTGCATTCACTGAGCAGTATAATTCAGCTGCAAACTGCACACCCATGGTGATTATACAAAGCTGACAACCAAATGTGAGCATTGCAACTCATGACTTAGCACCGCCTCCACTACTGCCTTCCACCACCCAAACGACAACTATACTCCTGATCAACCTAAGCCTTGTTAATGAGTTAATTAAACGTGTTCTCCACAGACAGACGGTCTCATTTTAGTTTTCTAAAATCTCCTCAGCGATTCAAGTCTCTCCTATTGGAAACATATTTAAACAACGTGTGTCATCGGAGATACAGGGGCACTCCTCATTTAATATTGTTTTCAAATGCAGATTATAAAAATCCAACACCTTAAACTGAAAAATTAAGAATTACACAAGTACCTCCTTGAACAACTTAACAGCCATCTGACAGCTTGCTTCTAGGAAAGTTACGAAAGCTTAAGTGAGAATCAAACAACCAAGACACACTTACTACTACTCCTAAACTACGAGTCATGCCAGAAGACAGGCAGGCTGCAGCAGGTGGATGGCCTCGCTCCAAAAGTCTCCACCCAGCTCATAAGTCTACTGACAGCAACCACCAGACTGGAAGTCATTGTGAAGCAGCTAATGTAACCACTGTATGCTTGTGGCTAGTTGCATTAGTGCACACTGCCCATAGCACAGCGCACAAATAAAAGGCTATTTTCAGCCACTTGATTAACACTGAGCCTTCCATATGTAATGTAAGCCAGCTGCCATGCTCATAACGCACAAAAAAGGAGCAATGTTTACAGCTCTGCATAGCAGAGTGCACTCTGCTTGAGTGGTGTTTCATCTTCCTTCTTTCTGTCCCCGTTTTCTACTCTGAGAGGCCTGGCAGCACTCCCATGTACTCTCCCTTCACTAATAAACAAAGAATGGTTTCCCTTATATAGCTTTATTCACTCTTCAACCTCCACAAGCAATATCAGAGGCTTGCAGCAGGGTGGTGGGAGAGGGACGGCTGGGGGGGGGGGGGGGTACAAGCAGGTCTGTTCCAGACAGAAAGGTTTCGGCCAAGGGCAAGGAGCACTGACAGTATGATTGTGTAACAGTCATACATTAACAGCTACTTAAAGTGCTATTTCTGGTGCCATCCATCTGCAGAATTTTGCAGTGTCAGGTTTTTATGCTTGAGAGGGAGACACATAAAACATAAAGCTATATGAAATAAGCAAAGCATCACAAGGTCAAGAAAAGTAAAGAAACGTTTTCTTATAGAGAGTAAAAAAGGAAGGAGAACTTACTGAACTAATTGCTCTTTTCATATAGTATCACAGGAGGAATGAGAGATGACACTCATCTTGCCATTTTGCCAAGTGTGTTAAACACTTTCACCTGCTTGTGGTCAGATGTCACTATGTGTGATGGAGCCATATTTGTCAACATGGATTTTGCAGTCTATGACAAAATCATCTGGGGGGGAAAAAAACAAACAAACAAATGAAGCACAAATGGAAACGGATGCAAAGTACAGCTAGCAAGTATCTGTCAGATCTGTCGAGTCAAATCTGTTACGGGCTTAAAGCAGACACTGACATCTGGCTGAACCGTCTCATCAGAGAACAATATACTTTATACATATAAATTTAGCTAATCGTTTTCAGTAATCACGCAAAACTATCACCTGTTGCAGGGCCTCTCTGTGTGGAGTTTGCATGTTCTCCCCGTGCTTGCGTGGGTTTCCTTCGGGGGCTCCGGTTTCCTCAACCATCAAAAACATGTATATTAGGTTAATTCTCCTGTCAGTCTCCCTGACCAAGTCACTAGCTTAGAGCTGGAGTGGGTCCCCGGACACCGCCCAATGACTGCCCACTGCTTCTCAGGGACGGGTTAAATGCAGAGATCAAATGTCACCATGTTGTACTGTGTTCATGATTGTATGTATGTATTGTTCCTGGGAGTTTAAAAATCTTTAAGAATCTTGCAGTTGTAGCGAATGTCTGACAGAAAGATTTGAAGCTGAATTAGCTTAACATCTATGCATGCAATGTATGCATGTATATGCAACGATTATTTTCATTATTGATTCATCTGCTGGTAATTTCCTCAATAAATACATTAATTTGTTTGGTTGGTAAATCAGAAAATAATGATAAAATGCCAATTACAAGTCCCCAAAGTCCAAGATGATGTCTTCAAATATCTTGTTTTGTCCAACCAATTGTAGAAATCATTTCAGCTCCACCAATTTTGCACTTTAAGATCAGTTTTCTAGTCATAGACAATAATATACAGCCTGTGAAGAGTTGTATAATAATATACTCCGTGGCTCTGGAGAGAACTTTTCATAGTCTGAGAAAATAACTTACCAATAATAAATGATAATAATAATAATAATAGTGCCAGCCTGGGCTTTGAGACTGCATGTTTCTAATGGAGAGCCTCTTTCACAAAGTGGTGGTTGGGCATTTGAGAGACAATGGTGTATACCAGGCAGGGAGGATTGAACATTTTGGCTTTTGCTGCTTAGAGTTTAACCTTTTTTTTTTTTTTTTTAAATCTGTCTCTTAGAAGTCAATATTAAAATATGTGAAGTACTCCTTTAAGTCTTGTCTGCATTGTGATTAGTTTACTAAAAGAAATAAGTAACACTCATTATTTTTAGCTGAAAATGTACAGTACCACCTGAACACAGTATGGTAAGCTCATTTGTTTTTTAGCCAAATTCTTTGGTTATATATCTGCCAATAGCCATAATCAAACAACATTACACATTTAAGCCATTGTTTTAGGCACTGGTACTTGTCACTTTGTTAAGTTTTAACATTTCATGGTGTAAATGTTAAACCAAGTACATCAAGCTATTAACTGATAATTGACTAAGGTCAACCCCATCCAGCATACATTGCACCAAATGCCAAGCGTACAGAAATACACATTTCATAATGGCAACTGAATGCAAAATGATCCTACAAGACTAAATGATATAAGTGCGAAACTTGAACTCAAACAAGCTGTCCATCACCCTCACATCTCTGGAGCATTTCATCCTTTCTATTCTGCAACACTGGGGACCATTTCAGCCCCCCTGCCAGGAGGGTGGCCTTATACAGTGGGGTTACTCTCCATACAAGTTGGCGGCCAAACATTTGGAGCAAGAATTTATCCTTATGGGAAAACCAAGAATAGATGCCCCACAGGCTGCAGGAGGGCTGAGGAGCAAGTGAAGGGGGTGGGTTACATTTTCAGCACTCCCAGAATGTTCACTCACCCCTGCTCGACAAAGCTCCGAGCTGCTCCGCACTCACTTCCAGGGGAATTCCAGCACAGGATTATTTTCCACAAACCACAACGTCATAGGGACAAAAATAATTTGATGAGTGCTACAAATGTTGAAATTTGTCAACAAACAACAAACATGTTCAGTAATGAGAGTACCATTTGTTCATGACTTTGGGACTTGATATAGTTACAGCCAACTGCTGAGGGATCTTCAAGGCAGCAGATGCAGTCATGCTTGCTCTCATCTTTAAAATGAAAAGGATGGGCCATCGACTTTTTTTTTTTTTGGTTACCATCTCATTTGCTCCTCTCGCACTGTGATTGATATGTTTACATATGATCTTATACAGGTGCATAATGCATGGTAAGACTACACACTTCAATAAAAAGTCAACTTGCAAAAGAAATGAGCCTCTAAACATACATAAAATAATGTTTCTCATCAGCACACAAACACACTGTCGATATGTTACAGAAGTTACAAGTAGAATCTAGAGCACTTGTTGAGAGAGTGCTACATGATTCACTTCCTCGCTGCAGACTTTCTGACTCAGTCTGGCAATGCAAACCAGCAATCTCCATGTAACAGGCATGCTTCTGTAACCTGTAGGCAACTACTGTATTTTGTGGTTACTTTGGCAAGATCAAATAGCTCCCGAGAAGTAGTAGGAGTAGGGTAGGTGGCAAAGGAATTTTACAGCCTGCGGCAAAATAAGGATTAATAAGGGATTCCATGTAAAATGTGAAAAATACAGGGTGTCATATAGTGACATGGTTCACAAGGGTGTTTGGCCTACACGTGGTTCTGTACAAGACGGCCAATCTACACTCTGTTTGCAGTGCGGTGTGCTTATGTACTGGCAGCAGCAGACACCTGATTAGGTTACATTTCTGCCCTGGTGACTAAGAGGCATGAGCCTTGAGGTTGCAACCATGGCAGCAGGGATTTCTGCCAGAGATGCAGTCCAGTAATAGCTGAAGAGCTCAGCTGCAACCTGAAACACATTTCAGAGCAGGTCCACTCTCTGCCGGGGGACGAGATGACGATTCGCTTTTGGCCAAAACCCCCTGAAATTACAAGCTGAGGTTTTAAAGTGAAATTGGATTTGATCAATTTTACGGATATTTGTGTGACTCAAAGAATCATTTTATTATGTTAATAATAAGCTCAGATCACAACTCACTAATGCTGTATTTTACAGTGGTTCCACAGGAAAAAGACAAAACAATTAAACAGTTTCATCACTCACATTTTGACCGTTTATCAAAGGTGAACAAAATCAGCAAGAAAAAGAGTATTTGAGAGTTTTAGTGCAATATTAGCATAATAGTAAAAAAAACTATCACTGAACCAAAGGAAAGAGAGACCAATTATGCATAATTAATAAAATTACCTGAACAAGAAAGGAGACTAAAGTCCAAGGGCAATTTTAACACCAACAGCAGACAATTAAACAATGTTTGTGTTTACATATTTATAGCCAAACAGCTGTAAGAGACCCCGTGACAAACAGTTCGGGAAAGCTAATAAAGAAGACACTTAAATTCAGAAATAGCTGGTGTTCATTTCAATGTGCCAAACTTAACCAGGGGGGCTTTACCTCATTTCACCACAGGGATCTTTCAATTTTCATTTGACCATCTGATCAACACTTTACTCACACACTGCATTTAAAACTCTTATGTCACATAATATAAGCTTGAGTGTCCTCAACAGCGTTCAACTGGGTGGCAAGATTCTCAGCTCCTATGTCACCACATGACAGGGTAACTCATGAGGGTCGCTTATACAAGCTACTTAAAACTATGAAATATAAATACGCAAAAACTACACACAGATCTCAATCTATCAAAATTATTATGAATGCGCTCCATGTCCACCTTAATTTTGCATTTCATCGTACTGGGGTACCAGTTCAAATGAACAACTCTGTTCAAAACGTCTACCAAGTTGTAGGCAGCATGAGTTTTCATCCCCGCCGGTCACTATGACAACCACATTGGCTACTGCTGCTCAAGACTGCTCAGCCTGACAAAAAAAATTTGTATTTTTAAACTAGACTAGGGGGGTCCGCAGACTTACATCTCAGCATGTAGTACCACATATGGAGACTGCTGCAAGGTGCTGGTTGCTCAGACAGACTGCTCCTCCTGAAACATACTTCATGTTTAATTATAGACTGAACAAAAAAAAAACCCTGCAAATGTTTCCTATCCGCGAGTCATGCAGAGTATTTAAAAGCAATTAGCAAAGGCCACTTGTGCAGAAATTGTTGTTCGTCTTATTGGCAAGGAACTATTGTACTGGCTTATTTCTGATACAATTTACATTGGATGGTGGATTGAGTGGGAGGTGGACAAACAAGAACTCAGCAGGAGGTGGAGAAAAACAGAAAATAGATGGGATGTGTCAACGAGGCAGCTTCTGCTTGATACATCCAACAATGACCAGCATCCAGAATGTAAACATCATAACTTTGGTTGCATACTTCAGTGCTGATGGGCTGGATGGACAGACTCTTGTCAGTCTAAACAGCTGCCAACATTCAAACTTGTACATTAGTCTACACATGGCTAGTTATTTCATTGTCATTGACCTTTAGGAAATGTAAATTTGGCTCAAACCTGTGACAGTTGAAAGTTTTGTGAGCTGGTTGCGTGTTGCCAATTATAATTCTCCAATATGAGATTGGAGCTAGGACAACGGAGCATGGAAAGGGATACAAGGCTTTCTCTGTCTGGAACTATTAAATACTAAGTGAGTACTGTACACTTAGAAGGGCCAGACACAGGGGCCCCTTTTTCTAGAGGAAGCCTTGCTTGGAATCTTGTGATTTGACTCTTATGTTTAAGGTTACGCATGCCTTGGCTCGGTCACAACCAAGTGTGAAATTCTGTGATATTGTTAACTTGAACTAGGCCAGACATTCCTCAGCCTCCATTCAGACCTTTTTCCCCCCCTTCACACTGCAGAACTCTACACATGCTCATCACCGCACCATTCCCAAAATCTGTGTTGGCTGCATTAAACCGCAAAAACTAGAGAGCCACTCAAATGTAACAGAAAACTTTAAGTGTATGTGGGCTTGACAGCAGGGCTGCAACTAACGATTATTTTCACTACTGATTCGTCTGTCATTTAATTGATTAGTTGTTTGGTCTATAAAATATCAGAAACTGGTGACAAATGTCAATCACTCTTTCCCAGAACCTGAGATGACCTCCTCAAATGTCTTGTTTTGTACAGACATTCATTTAATAGTTTTCGTCTAATCGATTAATCGACTAATCATTGCAGCTCTACTTGACAGTAAAGGTTGCCTTAATCTGTTGACCACTGAGAATCAAGATTTAGTCACTTCGTTGCTAAGTGTGGCAGAAAAAAGGCAATCGACAACTCAAAGGTTATCACAGGATCACAGTTATCACAAGGCTGCAGTTATGATACTAAGAATGCCAACACAAAGCAAAGGTGACAGAACTTAGGGCTTTTGTTAAAATACGGAAAATTTTACCATCAGCCCTGCATACCACACATTTACTCCATAATCATCAATCAGCAATTATTTTGATAATCGGTTAATCGTTCTTAGTTCCCAAATTATCTGGTTCCAGCTTCTTAAATGTGAATATTTTCTGGTTTCTTTAGTCTTCTATGACTCTATAAGTAAACTGAATATCTTTGGGTTGCGGACTGTTGGTTGGGACAAAACAAGTTATTTTAGGTTGCATCTTGGGCTTAAGGAAACCGTGATCGACATTTTTCACCATTTTCGGACCAAACAACTCTTCGTTCAATTGAGAAAATAATCGACAGATTGATCGAAAGTTAAAATAATCATTAGCTGAAGCCCTATACTCCATCATTGAGAAGACAGGTTATCTTATCCTAGGGGGCCCATCCTGGTTACCGTGCGAGGCATCTGGATTGGCAATATCACGACATCACAATATCACGTGACAATCCATCTAATCAGGCTTCAAGTTATGCAATTGTGTCCGAACTACCAATCAGTGTTCTATGAGGATCTTGCATGATCTCACGAATCCAGCTGCCTCACAAGGTAAGACGATGATTGACAGATGGTTCATCCAACCACCTGCCAAGTATGTTTTGAAAGTGACTGCCCTTTTCCAAACAGTTTCCCAGGACAACTTCTCAAATGGTTCTGTCTAACAAGCCATCTCACACGTCACATTAACATCATGGATACACAAGGTTAAAATTCATAGAGGACAGAGTGCTTCAAAATATAGGCTAAATACAGTAAATCAGGATATCCTGGCTAAATATTTTAACACTATTCAATGCTCCATTCACTGCGGAGACTGACTGACAAACCAAAGCATGTGATCATGTCCGCATAAAGTCATTATTCAGCCTTTTAATGTTTACCCTAGTAATTAATGCGCAGAGCAAGCATGAAATCTAAATGTAAATAATGATCATCTCTAACTGCATTATCACATCAGACCAACATCACTCAAACAAACAGCTAAAAATGATGGCAATTATTTTTGCCAGATTTTGGCAACCGGGCAGTGATGCCTGGTTACCAACCTGGCAACCCATTTGTTTCAGGCCCTGAGATCCATGAAAAAATACAGAATTAATTCCAGGTGATCAACTGAGAGCTGCACTAGGAAACAAGCAGAAGAGAAACTGACTTTTCACATTTATTGCTGCATTAACTGCAGACAGATTAAAGTTATTTCAGTACAACTGTGGAACTAGTGTCTGTAATTTTGCAAATACTCTCTCAAACGTTTAACATGTGTTATTTAACCAGGCTTTTGCTGCACAGTTTGAATTGTATCCCTCCAGTGGAATGGAAAAAGCCTTTTGTCATCACAACAGGTTCCATGTAAAAAGAAGACATACAGTTTACAAGCTCGGTGTTTCCTTTCATTTACAGCAGCCCTCACTGTCTCTTGCAGGAAATGATATGAATTACACTTGCTGTACATCACTACTATGACTGGTGATGGTAGTGATGATGGTACTGACACTTCTTCCTGTATCCTGTTTTTTTCTTCCTAACAGAGCACAGCAGAGCTACCTGGCTAAGCATGACATGACAACAACAAACTCCTGGCTCCCCCTCACATGTCCTCTTGTGATTAAAGTCTCATTATGGGTTGCTCATTACTTCCTCTCTGTGGTCACCGGTGACAGTCGAGGCCTGTTTTCATGCAGAACAAAATGGACAAATCAATAAATTAGCCATATGCTGCTGATGAGTAGCCCTTGCACTACCGGATGAGATGGCCATGAGCCAGAAGCACATGGCCATCGAAAGTTAGTCCCCTAAGGATACAAACCAAGCTGCATGACTATCAGAATATGTCAGAGCTATGTGCTACCGAGTTCTGTTAAAACAGTCATTTAAAGATAGATATTTCTCCCTCACATGCAAGGCGTAAGTTAATTAGGAGTAGAATCATCATTTCATGAATAACTGATTTACAACACTCCTTTCATTCCACTGATACCAGCACTAAATATCGGGAGCTGCTAAAACATTAAAAGAGTATTTGTTGATCACTCTGCTTTGAGAAAATGAGGTCCCAAACTCTAACAGCATGATTGACGTTTAAATGCGTTCTCTAAAAAAGGTCAGTGCAGTTGCTAATATAATGAAAAAGCTTTTGATTGGTGCTTTTATGTCAGGAAAGCCAGATAGAGTTTGGTCAGTTTAATAAATGATCGGCGCCCGTCGCCGGGTGGCAGAGCTGCATACTAAACACTAGCGGCAGCAGCTGATACTAACAGTTAACTATGAGGCTGGAGGAGAGAATGACATTTTCACAGAGATGAAACAGAAGCATAACTGATCAGCGCCGAAGAAAAAGGGGGACCTGGCTCATTAAGACAAGATCTGCCATTTTGAAAGGACAGGTTTTAACATGGGGCAACTTGAGGAGATACGGTGACATTCTCTTTTCTTCACACCTTTATTAAATATAGATTTTGTGGGAAGTAGATTTAATAACACTGCCAACTGTTCCCATGAGAAATGCTGCCAAAAATGGATCTCAAACACACACACACACACACACACAACACAGACTGATGTCAGGACATAGCTTGAAGATGTGTAAGAAACCAGTCAGAGGAGAGCACTCGCTCCTGAGGCATTACACACACATATTGGAGCCTGCAGCCTATAAGGTCATGTGTCTTTTTCTGACAAGCCAAGGTCTAGGCAGCCAGTAGGGGAGTGGGGAAGAGAGTTAAGGGAAGAGGGGACGATTTACTTTTGCCCATTAAACTGCCAGGGAAACTCAGTTGCACATCAAACATTTCAGACATCTCTTGCTCCATCTGTGCCCCAGCTCATATGAGCCTGTCATGTCTGTCTCCTAAGCAGCTCACAGTCCCACACTAGTGAACTGGAAATTCATTGGCTGTTGACTGATCCACACCTCACTGCTATACTAGTATTGATCCTTGCGCACAAACTTGGGCACACACACACACACACACACACACACACACACACACAAGTGATCAGTCAACTCACTGACAAATGAGACACATTATAAATTATTTTCGATGTTCCCTACAGTGATGATAAAAGGCAAGTCATTGCTATTAATTATGCCGGTAGCAGGACATCAGTGCCTCGTGTTTCTATGAAGGGGTGTGGCAGCAGGAGCCGACACAGGCGCACATCCTCACAGTTTCAGAAAACATAACATGCATGCATAGCCGCTGTAGCTGCGGTGAATCCATACATCACATGTGTCGCACTTGACGTTGTTTTTTTTTTTTCAACGCTGTTTCTCCTTTACACCTTGACCGTGATGCGATACGCATGGGTGCAGGGAATATGGCAATCACATGCACCGCGACGTGGACAAAACACGCTGGGAATAAACACCCACGGCTGAAAAACACTGGTCCCCCCCCCACCCACCCCCTACTTACCCACCCAGCCACCCCCTTGCAAGCTGTGTGATGAAGCTATGGTGAAGGTATAATGTCTTGATTGGAAAATTCACGACCTGGCTCCACGCGTGCACAGGTGGCCGCCCTTCCATGTGTTTCAGACGCTGCATTCTCGCATCGGGAGAGGGAAGAAAAATAAAAAGTTGGAAACAATCCCCTGTGGCATAATATAGTGGCAGCTTGACTGAGGGGGTAACTTAACATGGCGGAGGCTGGTTTAGCCTGACCAGTGCAATCTAACTTGCAGCCTCCTCCGTGAACTCTCCATGCCTCTTTGACTCTGCACACCCACATACACATACAACTACAGCCTCAGGCTCAATCCTGCAGCTTCAAAAACAACAGCTTTGCCAAAGAGGGAAGAATAAAGAAGATCCTCACCAGGCGACCCATGCGACCCCCTCCAGCAGCAGCCCTGTGGTCTCTAAAGTCGCCACAAACCAACCAACCGATGTCAGAGTCGACAATTAAAAGGCTCCACAAGTTTTGTCGATTGAAAGGCGCATCGCAGCCTCCGAGGCACAACTTAACAGCGATCCATTCAAAAAGCAGACCGGAGGTGCTGAAATGCGGTGCAGCCACAGAGAGGCTGGGACACACACACACACACACACACACACACACACACACACACACACAACACATACGCGCGCGCGCGCACACGCACAAACACATATACACACGCACGCGCGCACATACACACACGCAGCGTGCAGTTTTAATATAAAGCTTGGTCGGAGAGAAGGTCAGACAGATTTCTAGTGGCTGCTGCGGGGGGGAGATGAGCAGCAGAATAAGCCGATTACAGGGTTGTACACCTACCTTCAGGTCCTCTACTGGGGCATTTCAAGCAGTCAACCCGGAGAAGATGCACATTTGCCGACAGTCAGTAAAAAAAAATATCCTCCGCGTTGAGGGAAATTTCCAAGTGGCTGGACAGTGTGAGCAGCGGCAGCAGCAGCAGCGGCGGCTCTCTCGCTCTGTGTGTGTGCGTGTGTGTGTGTGTGTGTGTGTGTAAATGGGGAGGGGGGAGATAATCCTACCGTATGGCCAAAAGGAAATGCGTCATTATTAATGGACCAAGCAAGCGTTTTGTAGTCCATTTTATACACCTACGCTGTCCACTGGGACTACACGTGGGGTTTATATTTTTTAAAAAATCATTTTCAGATGTAGGATCATTTTAAGAGCAAATACCTCACCTTAACAGGTTTTAAGTGGCAGGGATGCATTTTATTTTTTATGTTTTTATTAATAGCACCTGTAGCAGACCATCATGTTAAATATTTGTGATAATGCCCTGTAAGTTTTGTTTCTAAACCAAAAAAAAAACAAAAGGGGGGGAAAATCAAGCTGAATCCCTGTGAAAGGCATCCAAACATGCACGAGCTGCTCAAATATTTGAGAGGAAGTTCAGAAATGTTGATTGTTTATCTGTAGGCTGGGAGTGACGAGCAGGTGCTCTCTAGCCTTCTTTATGCTTCTCCCTTGCTTTGTCCAACCAACCAACCAGCACCCTCTTAAAGGACAAGCTCACAATTTTCCAAGTCTGTCCTAAAACAATAGTCAGGTGCCCAAATGAATATTGGTATAATTTGTTTTTGCTGTAAACATTCATCCTGTTCAAATTGGCTGTTAAGAGATGCCTTCGTAATCTACTTTCAATGTAAGTAATGAGAGAAGAAATGTATTGAATAGTTGATCGAAGATAATATGAGGCTTCAGCCATCCAAATTAGTCAAGTCAATAGCTTTCACAGTTACTGACTTTTTAAGTGCCAAATTCCTTCTTTTTGTTACTATGCTTTTGCAGCTGAACAGGAAAACACTGTCCTTCAAGACATAGAGGGAAATGTTGTTTTTTTTCTCCAAAAGACTAACTGTGGAAGATATCCAGCTAAAGCCTTGTATTATCACCAACTTTAGATTTTTTTTTTCTCAAAACAAGGACTGTGTCCTCCCATAGCTCACATTGTGCAATACAAACAACTTTATTAATCCCACAAGAGGCAATTTGTTTGGAGCAGTATGTTGCACACACAACACAATAATATACAAACAAATATATCATAAGTGCATTTAGAGGGGATCTTCTAATGGCCAATATGAACAGGAGGAATAATTACAACAAAACCTTTTTCAATGTTCATATGGGTACCTGACAGTTGTTTTTAAGGACCTTAAAAATTGTGAACCTATGCTTTAATGGGTTTACTCCAGCAATTTAGTATTGAAATTTCATAATGACTGGGGATGTGTGAGAGACAGATTTTTTAAAAAGAATCATCAAAATCAAATCAGCAGAGGCTGATATATATATTTTTACTTTTGCTCCCTAGAATGCACAAACTCCAAAAAGTCTGGATCCTACATTTCCCATAATGCATGGACTCTCCCTGCCTGGTAAATGCCCACATCTTTCAAACTCCGCACGCCCAGTTTGTAATGCAGGCTCTGTTCATTTATTTGTAGTCTAGTAGTATCCCAAGCTGATATAATGATGACATCACTATGACCTCATCAGGGTTATTTCCATAACCTTGATAAAACTCCTCCAGAGCCACAGAAGATATTAAACAACTGTTTTTACTGGCTGTGTAGTACTCGGATGAGTAGGACTGACTGAATATTATGTGTGAAATTAGTGGAGTGGCCCTTTAAGGCTAAAATATGTTGACTATAGATCTAGTCTATAGATTGTAGGCTTAAAGGGCTAAAACTTTGACAAATACAAGATATTTGATTTTATAATTCATTTGAGAATTTAATTATGTCATTTTAGCTGGGGTCAGTTTGGTTAAAGCAGGACAAAAATAAAAATTGAGGGATTGGAGGCATTCCCCCTCTCATGCTATAAGTGGATACTGGATCCTTGTTGTCAGGGTACAGTTGGGTGAAATGTGAACCTAAAGGGGGGGGGGGGTCAAGCTTAAAGATGTTGACCCCAACCAGAGATGGACAATCACAGCTAAATTCCAGACATTCTGATGGAAGCCCCTTGTTACTGTCAGAGCCGTTAACACGTCTGCCTGTCTGCCTGACACTGAGGACGCTGTGCTCCTATAATCCCTACACTTCCACAACCACTTGAGCATATATCAGCAGGTACGTCACATGTCTGAGGGACAAAAAGGCCTTTTAAAAATACGAACACACGTCGTCGTACCAGAACATCTCTGGGGAGACATTTCTGCTTGGGGGCTTATCGTTGTCTGTCCATATATCATAAAAACACTTTGCATCATAATTGAAATTTACAATAATACCCAACTGAACCAGTTTCCATAACATCAGGCTCACAGGAAAAGTTACTATCTTTGAAATAAGATCTCAAAAGATGTTCTTCACTCTGGCAGATTTTCATGTTGACACTTTTTTTTGCGGTTTCCTTTCAACAAGCACTCACAGGCATGGAAGAAGGAAAAAAAATCCTTTCAAGTACAGCAGACCTACCATCAACAGTGGAGATGTCAGGTTTTGGCCTGTGTTCAAGATTCATGATCACTGCTGTTTAAATTGTGTCTGTACTGCAAGCATGAGAGGAACAGGAATTCACATAACATTTCAGAAACAAGCTGGTGGACTTGTGACTGTTTCCAGTTGATCGGTGACCATGCGCCAAGTCACCTGTACTAATCATAAAGAACAAAAATGTGCATACATGTTTTGCTCTACAGTATTAACCTACAAGTAAGGCACATACACTAAAATCAGACAAATGGCGCCCTCTTGTGGCCAAACATCTGCAGTGCTGGAAAAAAATATTTAGAGAAGAAAAAATTGAGTGGCAGTTTCACTCATAATGTTCCATGACATGATGTTTATAAATGTAAACCATACTTAGGTTTAGGTGACAGCTCAGACAAACTATGACATATTTGTCCCATTTCGCTGTGCTTTCTAGTTCAGTGCAGGAAGTCAAATGGCTAGTAAACTTTACAAATTTACAAGGTCCAATTCTTGAGTCTCAAAGTTAAAATAATGGTAAAGTAAATATGAAAAAAAACATCAAGTATGAAGAATATACAATTTTATTTGAAGCGAAAACAATCTTAATATAAATTCTACATCAGTTGATTGGTAATAATA
The DNA here is from genome assembly GCF_910596095.1 of Thunnus maccoyii. Taxonomy (NCBI): domain Eukaryota; kingdom Metazoa; phylum Chordata; class Actinopteri; order Scombriformes; family Scombridae; genus Thunnus; species Thunnus maccoyii. Next base: position 15,277,944 of record NC_056533.1, on the reverse strand, counting down.
ATAATTATAATAATATATTTAGTATAAAGACATCACTGACAAGCAGATTCATTTCTATAAACATTTACATCAGGAAATAAAAGCAACTGACATTTTTTCATGATGGCAGCCGTACATTATATTTAAATAAAAAGCTCTCACTGGGTGTTTTCCATATTTCCCCAATACTGTGATTTACAATATGTTAGTGCTTTGTACCTATTAGGACTGAGCACTTACACTACAGATAAGCAATTTCAGTCCATAGCTTGGGAAAAAACAAAACATGTTATTTACATTCAAATGATCCCAGTTTCAAATGTTTGAATAGGGGTAAGGTGAATTACACATATCCTAATTGAATCTCCATCCAAACCAGGACTGAGCACAACTGGGTTATTTCATCTTTCATAAAACTATTTGTCTTTTTGTAAAGTCACAGTGCAGGAAAGAATGAATGGAGTAATGACCAGCCAACTACAGTTTTATTGTTTTGAGCAATCAGTGCAAATGGTGCTTGCCATCTCTGCTGAAAAATCACCTGTTTTGTACATTTAGAGTGTGGCAACCCAACATCACCCATACAGTAACAAACTCCACAGGCTGCTTTTCCACGTATACACATGCACAACACTTCTACTCCTCTGGCTCTACTATTTTGGGTTTTGGCTCATGTATATGAGATTCCATTCCTGGCAAACTAGTTCTCCTACGTGCAGCGGTTTCAATTTTCTGCACCAGCTCCACATCCCAGGGATGAGTGACGAAGCTGAGCACCTCCCCGTCCTCGACCCCTCCTGCCCTCCCCACCCTCCCTGCCCTGTGGATGTAGTCTGTGTGAGATTCTGGGAAGTCATAGTTGACAACCAAGCGCACCCGGGATGTGTCCAGGCCACGTGAGGCAATATCTGTGCATATCAACACATCTGTCATGCCCCTCTGGAAGGAGCGGAAGATTCCTGCACGCACAGCAGCGGGCATCTCCCCTTGCAGACGTGCATGCTGCACCCCCATCTCCTCCAGTGAGTACCCCAGCCAGTTGACGGTGGTAGACTTGTTGCAGAACACCACAACAGCACCCCCTCCTTTTTCCTGCTGGAGCAGTTTCAGAGCTTGGTGGAGCTCCAGGACCTTGTCAGTACCCTTCACCTTCAGGAATGTCTGCTTGACATGCGGCATGAGGAAGTGCAGCATCTTGCTCTTGATAACCACCATGCTGCCAAGGTCTGTCACCTGGCTGAGGACTTCCCCGACACCACCAGGGAAGGTGGCCCCCACAACTAGCAGCTGGGCTTTATGGCCAGGGCCCTGTGTTTCCCTGGGATTACTCGCGATGTGGGTTTGGTGCAGGATGCTCTCTAACATGTCAGAAAAGCTGGGGTCAAACATAGTGTCAGCCTCGTCCACCACCAAGAATCTCAGCTCACTCAAGTCCAGGCAGCGTCTCCGCAGGGCCTTGACCAGAGCGCCTGGTGTGGCCACTAAAATGTCCGGGGAACCTCTCTTAAAGACCATCTTAATGTGTCCTACACCTCGTCCACCACCCACAGTGCTCGTCTGCAGGCCAAATGGAGCACACACGGTCCTGGAAACAGCTGCCACTTGCTCAGCTAGCTCTCTGGAGGGAACGAGAACCACAGTGCGAATCTTTGCACTTTCACCGTACATGTCTGATGCCTTTTCTGCCTGTAATTTGTGAACAACAGGCAGGAGGTAACTCAGTGTTTTTCCACTGCCCGTCTCTGCCGCACAAAGAATGTTGTGACCTCTCATAACCTTTGGGATGGTCTGCAGTTGCACAGTAGTGGGTTTAGTAATGTTGATATTGTCCAAAGTCTCCACCAGTTCCTTGCAGATGCGAAGATTATCAAATGTCACCGGCGTTTTCTCATCAGCATCCTTCTTCTGCTCCTCAGCAACGAAAGGTGCAACAGCTTTGAGGTTGTTGATGGTGAAATAGTCGCCGAATGATCTGTTGTGTTTCCATCCTTTCGAGCAGAGAGCGGGCTCCTCGAACTTCCCCAGTATGTATCCGGCAGACTGGTTCAGCTCGGGATTTCTGCTCTGGATCAGGAGTCTTCCAGCTTTGATGGTGTTGATCTTGTTTTTGCCTCTTGTCTGCTTCACGTCCTCAACGCGCTTCTGCATGTACCGAGGAACACGAATAACTGTTGACACTGTTTGACAAAAGCGAGTCTGAATGACAGAGCAGTGGACTCGACAGCAGGCCGACACGTTAATAACACCAGGACAGCAAACCCCGCTTGAGCAGAGAGCTCTGGACGCAACTGAAGCAAAGTGTCCGACCTTCACACACTGCATGTTGCCGCTGGAATAGCCTGCTAGCAGCTGAGCGTTAGCTAGAAGAAAAACGTGAATGAACGACTAAAACATGAAGATGAAACCAGTTGGTAATATTTTACAACAGTCACTCTAAATAGTCTAAAAACAACGTCAATCTGTCAGCACGTATCCGCGGAATCGCCATGCTTACTCGGCGAGCGTTGATAACGTCATGGGGCGTGAAGTGATGACGGTTTTAGAAGCGCAGCCTTATTTTTTCCTCCCCAACCCGCATTCTTCGAAGACCCGCCCTACTCTATCTCTGATTGGCTAGTACTCGTCACATTCGTTGGTTGGGTTGGTTAGAGTAAGAATATCAGGGTCAGAGCCAATCAGAGGCAGAGTAGGGCGGGTCTTCACAGAATGCGGGTGGGGAAAAAATTATGCAGAAGCGCAACCTATAGATTTGCGATTATGCCAATATTTTTTTCTCATTCTAGATTAGTTGTGTGGGAGCTGCTTTGCAGCATAGTGTGGGATAGTTTCGCTCTTTATCGCTCTTTTCGCTCTTTATTATTATTATATATTTATTCCGCCGTTTTTCGGCGCCTAACTAGTCCTACAAGATTTGTCGTATCAACTTCATTTCAATGTCAAATTGTACATCCCCATAAGGAGATGTATGCTATTACTTTTATCATCTCTGGCGTATTCCGTTGATTTTTATATAATTTTTAAAGCATTAAAATTTATAATGGAAAGTCAATGGGAGCAATGTTTGAAAGCTCATATCTCAAAAACTAAAAGTGCTTAAGTGTTCAAATTTGATTGACAGGTGGCCTATGTGGAAATACTTAACATATTTTAAAATGGGACCTATAGCGCCACCATGTGGTCAGTTATTACATGTTTTACGTTTTGGCTTATAACTCATGAACCGTGAGGCCTATCCAACCATTTTTTGCACAGTGTATTACTTGGATGGTACCAAGTAGACTGATATAGGCCACGCCCATTTGCGCCCAGAAAATTTTTCCGCCATTTTTAACTTTTTCAAAAACACATTTTTTGCTTCTTTTGGCACATTTTTCATCCAATCTTCAACAAACTTGGTAAATGCCATATTTAGATGATACTGAACAGAGCTTATATCTTCATTTTTTGGTATCACTTACCGCTTGTCTGTAATTGGTTACCAAACATTTGAAGGCGTAGCCTGATGCATTTAACGAGCCATAACTCTTCAATGCTGATTCGGATCAACACCAAATTTGAGAATCTTATTCAGATAATTACAGTGCACCATAACGTAAAATTTGATACAATTCTGTCCACAGGGGGCACTACTGTAATATTATAACATGATATTTCTACAGTTCTGTTGTCTTCAGTGAAATGAAACTTGGTATACAAGTTCTTCATGTCTATGTGCACGACATAGTGAAACATGGTGCCAATAGCCCCACCTTGTGGCCATTACTGTAACACCACCATACTACTTCTTAATTTAATATCTCTTAAATTCAACATTCCAAGGTGACCAAATTCAGCAAAATTGTACAGATGGGGATTCTGAACAAGAGTGTGGTATTTATTACAATTGCACCTGTAGTTGGCACTACAAAAGTTTGAATAATAACTGCCGAAACAGAAATTTACAGCGACAGTAGCAATAACAACAGTGGCAGCAGCCGACAGTGGCAGCAGCCGACAGTGGCAGCAGTTGCGTCTGGCGGTTTGCAGCTCCCATTTCTTTAGAAATTATCTAGTTTATTCTACCCTTTCTAAAACACCTTCACCAACACCATCATTTGAACTTTTCCTGATTGAATTTAGAAAGTATTTTGAGTCTATCCAACTTAAAAACAATAAGAAATGTGCACATACAGTCAGTATGCTCCAAGATTTTTTTTTTTAAAGAGATCTGATTTTATTGTCTACTTTTTCTGTTAGGTTGTCTTTATATCTATTTATTTATTATTATTACTCTTATCCTTTGTCCTGTTACCATTTTGACTGTATCAATAAACTGAAAGTGAGGTCATGTCCTTTATGTTATCTTTACTTTGTTATGATGCCTAATTGTTTTCTATTTCTGTCTGTCTTAATGCCGCACATGTTGTATGTGACGCTTTCTATGAATAAAGAGATTAATTCATTTCAAATTTGTCAGCAAATTTAAATGTATACGAGAGTATGAACATATATGTAAACAGAACCAAAATGACAGTTATATAAAGAATACTAGAAAACAGTAAAATGAGACTATACTATGCTTCATTAAATAGAACAAATTAAATACATAGATTGTAATGAAAAGGTTTGGACAGCTGTTTTCTTATTTAATGTTTGCATTTCTTGAAAACATGAAACATTAGTTGAAAAACAATTACATTAACAAAGGTTAAAAAATTTCTATATATAAATATCCTTGTTAGGAAAGAAAGGGCTTTAAATATATATATATAAATATATATACAGCATATACACACATATTATTGCATGTGTATTGGTGTGAGCATGAACAGATTTGATGTATCTATGATAATGTGATGTATCAAATTACAGATACAGAGGAGTTTTTTGTCTGTGACCCTGACAGCAGCTAGAATACATTTTGGTCTTTTGAAAAGGAGTGAACAATGTTTGTAAATGTAAAATGGGTATTATAATATGTTAAATGTGAGTTTTGCTTAGCCTGATGATCTCTCAATCATTTCCTAACTGGCCTGAATTGAAGAACGACAGACCAATTAACCATCTTCAGACAAGTATTGTCTCCATATCTGGGACACTGTCTTTTCTGTATTCAAACTCTTGTACATGATATGCCTGTTCTAACCATAAGTAGTGCTGAGTGAATCAGCACTTCCTGCAGTATAATAATGTCAGAGATTATAATAGATTAGGGAAGGGTGAGAAAGAGTTCATTGACATAACAGTGAGTGTCAATAACTGTCCACGTGACTCTGAGTTCTGACCAATCCTCTTCAGCAAAGGCTGAGCCTAAGGCAATGTAATGAATAAAATACACTTGTATTAATCTGAAAATTGTTGCATTGCCAAAGGTATCAGATCAATATGTTGTTTTGTATGCCTGTCCTAGGGGTTCTTAAGGGGTATAATCCAATATTGCTGCTTTGCCTGCTTTGCCACTGGCTGTGTAAACTAATAAAAAGGAGACCAATCTCACCAGGCATGCATCCAGAGGGTCCAAAGGGGGGGACAGAAGTCTGGTATATTATTGATTTCATTCATTTATTTTGGCTCATATATTTTATCTTCCAATCATATTAATTTCTGTAGAGGAAAGTTGTGTTTATACCTGGCATTACAAAAGAAAAATAGCTGTCTGCATCATTGCTGCTGTCAGCATTGATTGTACATCAGCTACTGATGTACAGCCCTTCCCATGTGCTGAATGAATCAGCACGCTGATTGATTTACAGTAGGTTCAGAACATCAGGCACACTTTCACCAATAGACAGTTTGTCACATGTTGGCCAAACCAATGCTGTGGTAGCCTGAATCCCAATGAACTAAGGTCTTAGGTGAATGTTTCTGAGGAAGAAATAAAGAGACAACGGAGCTTGGCGTATGCTGAAAACTGCAGTATATGTAAACCTATTTATTTAATACACATCATATTGGCTAAATTCCCACTGCATATAATGTCCAGACTCTAGGCTTGTGATTGACAGATTGGAGGCAACTGTTGGACTCACTCCATCAGTTTCAGTTTCACAGACTGAACAAAAGAGGGCAGCATAAAACAACAAGGAAACGTTCAAGTCACCTGAAGTCCTGATCAGGGCTTTGACAGCAAGACTTTGTACTTTAAGTCTTTCAAGTCAAATATTTCTTTCACATGCCTCCAAAAGAAATGAAAGTTTTTCTATTATTATTTATTCTATAAACTGTATTCAACATATTTTCACCATTTCATTCTGCTACAATATTAGCAGTCAAAAGTAAACTGCACAAAAGTGAAGATATACACTGGTAAGTAAATTACAGAAATCTTTACATTTTGAATATTGGAGAATTTACATGAATCATAACTGTTGTTCTACAAAACAGTATCATTCTCTCAGTGAGCCTATAATTCCTTATCAGTTGACATTCTGGTACAGGATTGTATGCAATTTGTTACTTGTTGACATTTAGTACAACATTGCGCCTGTTGTCAAGGTGCCGTGTTGCATTTCTGCGGTGTGTGCAAAACCCAATCCTTGAAAGAATGACACCTCTCAAACAGGACCAGTGTGGGGGCAGATGCTGTTCTTTTTTTTCCTTCATAACTTTCTTTACAAGAGCATAATATCACAAACCACATCTACAGCCTCCCACACAATTTGTTTTCTTTATCTTCTCCCTTCAAAGGTCATCAGCGAAGATAAGAGACGCAGGTAACCTGAATTAGACTCGGGTGGGTCTGGAGACACAAGTGCTGCACAGGAGAAAGTTCAGTCATGTCATGTGACTGCCACATAATATGATCATTTTATAATTAAATTTAATAAGAGGATATTTATGACAAAGCTGAATGTGCAGTGAAGTATTGTTTGAAATTAAGTTAATTACCACTAAAACCTTTGTTTGTGTCGCCCCTTCTCACATATTGTTAACACACGATCTAGTTATTGTATTTCAGCAGGATAAAACTTAAATATTAAATGTTTTTGAACCTTTTTTTCATCAAAACATTTGCAAGTCAGTAACTTTACTTTCATTCTGTGCTTTCAGGTTTTTATGTATTGCACTCAATTCTTTATGCAAAAAGGTAAAATAATCACAGAGTAGCCTACAGGTGGATGGCACAATCAGGAGGACAGTCCTTTTAATATTTATTTGATTCTCTTTTTGTTTTTAAGGAAACCTCATGGAAGGATTTGCTATAAACTTTATATGGTCTCGTCTTTGGAGAGCATCATTGAATTTGGACTGGAAACGTTCGTACTTTCACAGTAATCAGATGTAACTGTTGCTCAGAGTAGTCCTATCAAGTCATGTTTAAGTAATGTAACTGTGCACTTATAAAAGTATTTATGTGCTATCTCTACCTATTCAATTTTGCAAAAAATATGAGTGAAGCATATGAACTTAATTTGTTGTTAATCTGTAGCTACAGTATGTAGACCTACTTAATGTCTGGATGGCAGTATGAAAGGGCAGGATAGCATTACGTTGCATGAAGTTTTGAAGGGAAACTGAAAATGTATTGATGGAAGATTATAATCACACCAACCCATTTCGAGGAGAACAAGTTTCTGTTGGGCTGAACTTGTCCGTTGGGGAGAAATTGCTTCAGAAGATGGCATACAAGTCGAAAGCTTTAAACCTTGTGCTTTTGCTTGGAAATTAAGACCACAGGAAATGTGATATTGATGCTTTCAGATGCATTTGTGAGCTGAGCGACTGTCTGTACGCCCACATGCATCTAGCATAGGTACATGTTGTGTGTCTGTGTCAGAAAAATAAGAGGGTGTTGTCTGCTGTGCATGCGATTTGTGTTGAGAATGGATTGATTTACATCAAAATAAGCTCTTGCAGAAGTTATTTTCCAGCAAAGGAATAAAATATCTTTGGTGCTTTTTTGTGCTTAATACTGTGTATGTTTGGATTGAATATAGACAAACAACCTAATAGAACCTAGTTATTTTTTCAAAAAGAATGTATAAATGTACTCATTTGTTTCTTTTATTGCAAGTTGATCATTAAAGAAACAAAATATTACGTCATTTTAATGAATCTATGAATGCGAAGTAGTTCTGATGCACATGATAAAACTTGATATGTTTTATAACTCCGCTTATCAGTGTTGTAAGAACCTTTGGTGAAACATTAAAAACTTGCTTGATAGAGGCAGATGTTCTTGATCAGCTGCAAATCTGTGTACGTGTGTGTGTGTGTGTAGTACAAGTACAAGTAGAGGCCATTGCAACAATAATTACTATCTATATGCTGCCCAGAAAGCAATTATAAGATTTTTTTTTAAAAATTCCCTATATATTCAATGTATACTTCCCATATCAACAAAACAAAGACTCACACTCTTAACGACAAAGCAAAAGAAGACAGGAAGACAAAACATAATGATAATAAAAAAAAAACATAACATACCACAGCAACACACATTTATCCCACACATCAAACAAACAAGCTCAACCTCAGTATCGTCATATCTAATCAATTTAAATGACACATGTTAAATATAAATAAACATACGCATACATCGCCCCAGAAAGCAATTCAATTCACTTACATTATTTTCTAGACAAACAAGTTGCATGATTGAGTATTACAAGGAAATAATAGAATACTAATACAGATGCTGTCAGACAAGAAGACCATCAAAGCCACAACACATTAAAGCTTTAGAGTGCATCAGCCTCTGTGTTGTTAACCCAGTAATATGAGGAGATTGATGAGTTAGATAGAGACACATAGGTTAAAGAGAGTGGAACAGTCCATATAGACAGATTTACTACTGCTTTATTCGAGCCGCAGAGTTACTCTTGCCCCATCTGTGGTAAATGATTAAACGATTAAAATAAAACCAGTGACAGCCCTCCATTCACACAAGGGTATTCTTCAGATTGGAGATATACAGCAGTTTGTGTGGTATCACAATTTTCTACAATGTTTATATTAACCTTATTATACTTAAGGTAAACGTGAAGGATGAAGGGGAAACTATTCATTGGCTTGTCAGGTTTACATTTAACAAAGTGCTTATTTGAAATCCAGGGGTACACACATCTCTTTGACTGCACATATACGTAAACTGTAGACATTTTCAAATGGTTGGCTCACATTGTGTTTATCTTTTCAACCATTATTGCACTTTTGGTCAACATTTTAGTGCAGTGTCTTGGCATGAATAATCCCACACGATCCTACTTGATGTCAAGCACTGTGCAGGATCTTCATCTAAGCAGAAGAGAATCCTGACAAAAAGTGGCAGGTAAATACAGGTATTAATAACTGTGTACTCCGGGTTCACAAAAGGTGATGTTTTCAATGATACTAATTTTGAGATACTATTAAGGTTGCACCATCTACAACCTGAGTATCATCCAAAAGCCATGATCAAGATGTCTATTCTTCTCTGCCTACAGCCCCATTCACAAGCCTAAACTGGCTTATTAGAAATTAATAGGCCTGTGTGCTGACAGACTTGAGGATCAAAAGGTAAAAAGTGCATCATGCCATTATACTTACCAATCCTGGCTTGGACTGGAACCATACAAAAAGGCATAGTTGAAGGTTAGGCACAATCGGATGTAATTTAGTGGTGGGTGGAAGAGAATGGAGGGCCAATTAAATGGTGAAAAATGGCTGTAAGACCTAACTGTTGCAAGGTCAAAAGGTTTGCATTTTCAAATGTTTGTACATTTTGGTTCACAAGGAAAGCACACAGTAATTACACATAATTGAAAATATGATTAAACATTTCTGAATTTAAAGCTTCATGTTTCTTGGGTTTATTCTGTGCATTATTCTACTTTACAGGCACCAAAATGTAACTCCACTTACAAAATATATTACATCTTCAGAAAACAACATACTTTAAGCTGACAACCTTGGAAGTCTTTAATAAACTGTTTATTAACTATATAGCCGAGGAGCAATGTGTGTGTATGTGTGTGTGTGTCCTGTGTTGTGTTGTGTCTGCTGACGTCACCGCTGGAACTGGCTTGTCACGCGGGGTTTAGTAAAAGTTGGGATAGGAGCTCCGCGGAGAGAGAGAGAGAGAGAGAGAGAGAGAGAGAGAGAGAGAGAGAGAGAGAGAGAGGAGGAGAGAGAGAGGAACTATTTTACGGACAATTCTTCGGCTTTATAGCGAACATTAAACACTGACAGTGAAAGCGCTCCTTTGTCGTTGACTAGGACAGAGCGAAAGAGTGAGAGAAGGAGGCACAGAGGGGGGCAGGCGACTTTCTCTGAAGTTGAAGCCACAATTTCGCCAGTGTAAGTGCCAGAGGAAGAGAGGAGAGGAGCCAACGACTCTTTTGGATTTGACAAACGAGGGGGGAAACATACACGGGTTACGTGTATGGCTAGAAGCTCCTGAGTTAACCTTAAATGAACAAAAGTTGAAGTTCGGCGTCGTGGCAGTCGGTAAATGTTGTGACATTTTAGGAGAGCATAAATTGCTCCAGCGGTCGACGGTCGAGTGGCGGGGTAAAACCCGAGCTGTCAAACCCCGATGACTACTGCAAACTGCCCCGGGAATGAGGAGCTGGACTTCAGACTGATCTTCGGAGAGGAGGAGCAGCAGCAGCCGCTAGGCCCCACAGGTCCGTGTGTTTCCCGGTGCCCAGTGGCATGTTTCATACTGAATACACTGCTAGTAAACTTAACGACACAATGTGTTGTAACCTAATGTTAACTCACTCACCCCGCTAACTCACTGCTTGCTCAATTTACCCTACCAACTTTCGACCGCAATCCCGATACTGTTTGCAATGTAAAAAAAGAGGAACCGACCCAAACAAGAGTTGTTTTTTTTGGGTAAGAAATGGAAATATTTAATAAATATCTCGCGTCTTTTCTATCGCGGTCGCCCAGCTAATGTCCACAACACCAGCTGTCATTATTAGCTTGACGTGCTAGCTGGTTAGCGCAAGTGTTGTCATTACCCTACAGTATGTAGACTCCTATATAACTTTTAAATATGTCCCATAAGTTCTGCACACAGATAGCTCGTCACTTTTGCCGTGAACGCCATGTAAAAGTGTGGCGGGAGTCTGCAGCAGTCTTATACAGTAGTTTGGTTGATACAGTAAGTAAGTATGGCTGAGAGGGGGGACAGCTTGAATGTCACTGAGGCACGTTTCTGCAAAGCATCACTTGCAAATACTGTCAAAACTTACTCAGTTGCTGTTTACAAAATGAGTTAAAAGCAGGACAGGATTTTTTATCGTAACGTTATATAATGCCGACCTCTTTATTGTATGTAAACATTTCTCTGTGTTGTGTATAATTGATAATTTTAATCAATGTACTTTTTGTTATTACAAATGTATAAACTCAATTTAGAAAAAACGCATGAGATATTAATTATTGTTGATATTTGTACATTTAAAGATATTTATTTCAGCAACAAAGACAACGAATGATGCCCTGTTGTGTTAATGCACAGCTAATTACAGGTTGGCTACTTTAACGTAAGTCAGTTTGTTTCCACCGTGTCCACAAATAAATGAATTCTAATGGAGAACAAATTGAATATTGTAATAATAAAAGATACAAATAAAAATAATACTTTTAAAATTATGAAAGTGAACCAAAACACTAATTATGGTCAATGCGTTCCCTTATGTAGTGAGCCATGACCTCAAAAATAAATTTTTAGAGCACCAGGCACACTTACATATATACATACATACATACTGAGGTGGCCCTCTGTACTTTGACAAGTTTACCTGGTGCCATGTAGGCCACTTTTATTTTTCTTTTGGGTGCACTTTTAATGCCATACGGTGCCTGATATATGATGATAATGTTTGATTTTTAATCTCTAGGTAGTGCAGGGAAAGTTAAGTCTGATAAGTCAGGTAGCAAGACCTGTTGTCTCGTACTCATTTTCATCTAAAAACTACACTGCACCATGAATTTTTGCCATTGAAATCAGTTTTCCATTGAAATTATGGGTTATCCACTATTGCTGCTAAATTTGTTTCATGTGCTAGATTTCTCAAATGTTAGAGACACAAAGGACCTTAACCATAAAAAAACATGAAAATTAGTGATAACCTGTCATAAGCCCTCTTCCCTTACCCTCAGGATATATCTTCCATAATCTGCTTTTTAGATGTCAAGTTAAACAAAAAGTTCACACAATAGATTACAGTCACAATATGTCAATACCAAAACTTGCAATCTAATGAACCTAGACGAGTATATTCGCAGCATGACTCTTTCCTCTCTCTCTCTCTCCCCCAGGCTAGACTGTCCTACAAAAGTGAAAATGCCTAACAAAGTTACAATCAGGGGATAGTATTTTTCGTTTAGTAGGCTATCCTTCAAACTAAAACCAAAGTAGAGAGGAAGGGAGCAGTATAGGCTATGCAGTGTCAGGGTTTGTTGATTAATTATTAATTATAGAAGTCATAAAAGTATTAGAACAACAATACAAACAAATAAGTGATCAGCAGAAGCTTCACAGTGTTTGAGGTGAACAGTGTTTGAACAGATATAATGGATTAGATTTTGGTAAACATTCTAAATGGAAACTAAACTATAACACTGCAATGATTAGTTGATTAATTGATATTTGGTAGACGAAAGCGTTAATTGATTATTTGAGAAAAAATTGGCAGAAAATGAAAATAATCATGAATTGCGGCCCTACTTAACTGTGAAACTTTGCATGTGGAACTATCACAGAGCATTTGGCAAATCCATCATCACAAATTCACAAACTGTTTGAAATTTTAATCAAGATCCCCAGGCATCCAAAGATGCCAAATATTTCAGACAGAATCACAGGAATATGTATCTAAAATGATGCACAAGACAATTTTTCCAGATGATGTAATGTTGGAGCCATAAAATTGGTAGGGATGGATTTGAATATCTAACTCCCTCTATCACAATGTCTACACAAAAGTAGTAGTGTCTGCACCAAGCAGCACAGTTAAAGTATGGGAATCGGTTAAAGTGACTGTGGAAATATAGCTAGAAATTCACAGTGCATCATATGAATGACAGAGGTTGCTGCCTTTTCGGGTTTGGGTTATTTATTTGGTTAATATTTGGGAATGTATGTTTGAAAGGGTCCTTATATAGTCCAAATTGTACAGAGGCTGAGTGAGTTAACAAAGGTTGAGAGCTGGATTTGAACCCACAAATGGAAATGAATTCAATTGGCGTTTTCCTTGGTCTGTTCAGATTCTTCATTTGTTTCTGTCTTTGGGCCGAAACCATTGGAACCATTCAATGCTCCGGCTGTGTCCTTTTCATGAAACTCTGGCAAAGTAATGACTCCATGAAGGTTTGGCTTCCACAATCTTAAATCAAATTTTCCTTAGATTAAAAAAGAAGTTTGATTTGGAGATGGTACGAGGGGAAAAACTGCAGTTGGAATAAGTGTAGGAATAAAAGCACCACTGTGCAAGTGGTTTTAATCTGGTCCGGACTGTATGACTTGGCCCAAAAGGGGGGCGCCTGTCCAAATTAATAACTGGAGTGTAATACAGGATCACACAGCCAGACTAACAGGGAGTTGCACACTCCTGAGTTGGTCTCCTTCTCTCAAGGCAAGACTCAAGTCAGGGCTTGTTTTTGTAACAACCTGGAGAACCTCTACTGTGCATATGTGACAGGTTTCTGCTCCACTAAGCTTCGTATTGTTGCATGTTGCATGAACTGGGCCGTGGCTGTTGTCATTTCAATATCCGTGCACCCAGTTCTTAAGACTTTTAAATTTAAGTGTTGTAAAAAGGAGAGGTTATGTCTCCCAAAAGAAAAACAAAATAACAGTGCCACATTTTTTATATCTGTTTTAGCAGCTGCACAAAAGTTACAATGCATTACCATACTGTACTTAACTTTATGAAAAGGGTGCTGTTATGGGAGGTTGATGCTAAGGTTTGTGAGTAATGTCCACTACATCTTTGTTTTGAATATTTTCTCCTCATCTTATTCTTTTATGGAGCCCGCTAGTGAATTTTGGTTTTGTTTACACTTTTACTCACTCAGCCCAGCTGCTAGTTATCCTACTGACTTTCAGCTTTTCTACTTGCATATGTGAATGTGATTTAAAATCTATGTAACAGTGTGTTACTGTATAATGCCCTGTCTCTTTCGTCTGTCTTTTTTGTTCTGTGCCTCTTTATTTCATTATATGTGTGTTGGTCTTTTCTCTCTCTTGCACTCTCTGAGTGTTTTCTTGTTGCTCAGGAAACAGTCACCTCTTTGAGGTGAAATATTCCACTGTTCTATTCAGAAACATTGGCCCAACATACTGTAAGGGTTTTCCCCTGATTATGTACAGTGTCAGCTGAATAGAAGAACAAGTCCCTCTGTGAATCAGCTGTGAGGAATGAGATTGGATCATTTAAAATTCACTGGAAAAAAAAATGAGGGAAGGACAAAGAAAAGCTTTAAAATCAAGGCTAAACAACAGCTTTATAGTGACAAAACAGGTGTCTTTAAATTAGTAAAAACGGTCATTAGAATTTTCCCTTTTCCACTGTGCAATCTTGGGCTGTCCCTAGGCGATTCGTGAGAGAAATATGGCAAAATGTTACAGTGTCTGAAATTTAAGACCTAATTCTCCATATATGAATGCTGCTACAACCTGCATCTACAAACCAACCAATGAGAATACAATATGAAATGACACAAAATACACTGGCCAGCGTGACATTTTCTAAGTGCCATTTTTGACTAAACATTAGGGGAAAAACACATTTGTTCTCCTTAATACATCCATGGCATACACAAACCAAAGGGGCACAGATGGATGACGCAAAATGATGACGCTCATGCTTTCATATACTTTTTTCTGTTTACATCATAGCACTATGATTCACCATGCATTCATCTCACAATTTGACATGCTTCAAATTGATATCATACAATCTGACCAAGATTTTATTAGAGCTGTCTCGCACAGTGTGACATACAATAAACTTAGAAGATTATTGCTGTTGCACAGTCTAAAGGCACCTTTAGAAGGAGAAATTACCTGATACCATGTTGGTACTGTTTGCATTTACATTTATTTTAGTGTTGATCCAGGAGATGGTCTCCTATGATCAACAAAAGAGTTCACTTGGCTAACAGGTTTTGTAATACCAGACTTTTAAGTTAGAGGCTGAATAGTGCTTACTGTTAGCAAGGCCTGAACCTGACGGGCCAAACAATTGGCAAAGAATTTGGCTCTGGTCATGTCAGTTAAAATTTGATACACATGTGCTTGTGTTTTGGCTGTGATCAGCTATGGGGTTATTGTTGCAAAATTCTGCTGATGTTTTTTCATTACACTTTTTTGGGTGTGCAGTGGAGCCAGACTGATAAATTGGTGGGTTAATATTATTGGCTGATATTAGCTTATCACACATAATATATTACTCTCCCAGTTATTTTTGTTACTGCAATAAACTCATGCAGCTTTTGCCCCAGCCAATTAACTTTTTAAAACTAATACAGCAACAAGTAGTTTAAAAAGTAGTTTAAAATGGTTTAAAAATACATAGTAGAATGATAATTTGTGATTCAAAACGACAGTGTTACTCATGAGTGGAAAAATTAAGTGAGGTCAATGGATTCTTATCTGTTTGCCATATGAGCAATATGGAGCAAAAGGCTGTAGACTGGCTTATGTCAAAATCTTAGCATTGGTGTTCTGTCTCACTTAAACTCTGCAGTCTGCAAATCTGTATATAGATACAAAGTGAGGTGAATTTTCAGCTTGTTTTCACTACTTGAGTGGTTTTTCAGCCTTTGTCTTTTGGCCACAAACAGCCAATGGCAGAGTTCTCCTGACTAGTGTTTACTGTGATAACAAGTAGCGACTATGTGTGACAGCTCAGACAAACTGATTTATAGACTTACGAGGGAATTCTCTTATTTTCATACAGACTCTTTCCCTTCAGGGTTCAACGTAACATTTTTTTTCCCCACTGGCCCACTTGGTCAGTAGATCAGAGTTTTACTGGCCCCTTGTATATTTTCACTGGCCCAGCAGCCAAAAAATGAAAACAACTTTTTTTCCCATTATTGTGATATGTGATTTATTATACATAATATGTACAACATTGAAGTTCCCTTTAGATTTGGTTGTTTTCCTTTAGTTATTGATATGTAATGTTGATATATTACACAAATATTCAAAATATAAAATTACCCCCATATTGTATCAGTAAATGAATGGTGTATAAATGTAGGTTTCTCTCTATTTTGTGTAAAGCCAGATAGTACGGAATACATAGGAAGAAGAGAATTTATGATAATAACATTTCAGCGAGTATGGATGACCTTGATAATAAACTCAATGAAGCACCTTAACATTAACAACATCAACATTAACAATTAAATAAATTCTGAGAGATCTGCAGAAATGTTCTAACAGTGAACAGTGAAAGAAAGAACATAATGGCATTTGTTTTGTGTTCCCTCTGGGTAAAACCTCAGGTTAGTTACTTTGGATTTAAACCTGTATTAAGTTAAACAAACAGAGATTTCTGTGTTAGATATTGACAAAACTGGCAGGAGCCACAGAGATGAAGGCTACATCTCAATAATGTCATAAAAAACACTCCTGGTGATCAGCAGATTTCCTTGGTTTTAATTAAACTGTATATGTTGTCATTTATTATCCTTGGTGATTAACACATAACAGAGAGTTGTGTGTCTCCTGCAGAGGCTACTGCTGCTGTCAAAGTCACACAGAAGACTTGCGCATAACTATGCAGTGAGGATGCTAACTGGCTAGCAAGTTAGCTGCTCATGTCGCAGACGAACTTGTCCTGCATAAACTTACTGGCCCTGGGCCATCAGGCCATGGGTTATGTCGAACCCTGAAATAATACAACTTCACAAACCATACAATCATTTCAAATTGTAACAATTTTTAATTTGAGCAAGTGTGTCTCAGTTGTAGGTACTTAGAGCAAATCTGCTTCCGTTCTTCTCCATTCACGTCTTTCCATTGACTTCATTTTCAGTTATGCCTCTAAATCTTGTGTTTGTAAAATGTAACTGAATGGCAGCATTGATCACTTTGGATTTTTGCCAACTAAGGTTTTTTTTTTTATTAGTCCAACCCTTAGTATCTACATATACAGGTAATTTAGTTTTTTGAAGATATCTACCCCTGAAACCTCTGCCCCATCTTAATACAATGGAGATACATGGAATTTAATTTGTGCCCCTCAAAGCGATGAAAAATTACATTCAAAAACTTATCAGCAAAATGTCTTTTCAGTTACTCTGGATAGTCAGTAGAGCTGGCTGTCAAAATTTGTCATAGGGACTATTCCTTCAGTAGAAGGTAGTCAGTGAAAACTGTTTGCAGTGAGATCTGCGGATCTTCTTGAGTAACTGGGACATTGTTTTGAGTTGCTGTTGACTTTAAACATAATTTTTCAATCCTTTGTGCACCAGAAATGAAATTTCATTGACTCAAATTCAGTGCTGTAATGATTAGACGCTTGATAAATCAATCGTCAGAAATTGAACTGACAATTGATTGTCGCTTCTAAAATATCAAAAAATTATTGAAGTAATTTAAGGAGGAAAATACAAAACATCCACTGGTGCCATATTGTATTTGGAATATCTGGTTTTGGTCTGTTGGTACAAAAAAACAATCAATTTGAAGAAATTGTTACGGGCATTTTTCAAAAATTTCTGACATTTGTAGATGATGAGGTTTAATAAATGACCAATCATTTAATTGAATGAATAATATTGACAGATTAATCAATGCAAATAATTGCTAGTTGCAACCCTATCCGCATTTTACTCAGGTGGGGCCCAAAATTGAAAGCAGATATCTCAAAACCTATACAAATAAATAAGAAATTAACTAAATAATTTGAAAAATGAAAATTTTTGTAATTAAAACTACTATAAAAATGATTTAAAAAAAATGAAGCGCCATCAAAGTTCAAACACTGCCTTTGCACACTTAACGCCTAAAAAGGAATAAAGTGTATATTTTATTCATTTTGTCATACTTTGTTTTCAGTTAAACTTTCTTAGAAGTATCTTGGGTATATCAAATCAGGAGCCCTATATAATAATTCTAACCAATTCATGTAACTAACGTTACGTGTTGCCATCAGTGTCAGACCTTTTCACTTTGTAGCTTACAGCTAACTGTCATTGTGAAACAAACGGCACTGAAAGTGGCTGTATTAGACGTTTGTGTGTGATGGTTTCACATGCTGCAGGCGGTGGCCTCCAACTTGCTTTCATCTATAGTATCACACAGGGAAAGCCTGGTTGTACATACTAATTATAGAACATATTTCCCCTTCGCTGTTTTTGAATGTACTTTCATGCATGAAAATAACTATCCATCTTATGTTACAACATATATTTGGGCCCTTAAAATACCACTTACCCCAGTAGTGATAGAGTGTCTATTGTGAAGTGGTAGAAATAGGTATTGGTGAATTAGGGTTATGCAGGTCACGAGCAGTTGCCTCATTGGGCATTAGAGGTGGTATGAGGCAGGGGGGCAGAAGTGCCCTTTATGGGTGGCAGAGTAGTAGATCCATAGCGGAGGTGTCTGGCTCTCTGCCCAGACATGCCATGTGGGGTTCAGATGGCAGCCTGGAATGAAAGGAGAGGGGGGCACACCACTCTGTAGCCGCTGGTAAGGGGAACATGAACAGCATTATTGTTCACACTCCTTGTCTAGACCTTTCTTTTATCTTGTTGCATTTATTCCATATACGTTTTTCCTGTTCTTTCTTATTTCACATGTTGAAAGAAGTTTTTTTGTGGTTTGTCGGTTGCCACGATAACAGCACAGAGCATTGTAGACCCAGCACCAGGATGACTGAGGCTTCTTTCCTCTCTCACTGCTTTCTCTGGATTTGAAAGAGACCACCAGTGACATCAGAGAGACTGATCTAGGCTAATGAAATCTCCAGATGCCAGCAGTCACCACAACCACTTAGAACTAGTCAGGTTTGATTTTGTTCTGTTAATATGCAGTGACATTTCCTGTACCTGTGGGATTGTCTCTGTAATGCTTCGATATGAAGATATGTCAGTGCACATTTTTATGATAATGAAATTATCATATTGAGAGCGACAAGTGGAGAAAGCTATTTTGCCCTTGTCTATGTTGTTGTCATTGCTCTGCTCCTCTGAACGAAGAGCACGATCCTCTCAGTCCTTGTCGTGGGAAAGACTGAAAGACTGAAATTACATCGCTCTCATGGTGGACTATTTTGAGCTCCCAAAGAGAGTGGCAGAGGGCAGGCGGCAGGTTCTGGTGACTCGTTCTTTCTTAGTGCAGGAGAACCCCTCTCGCCCCAGCACGTCTGCACTCTGCAGCCTTCAACTTTTTACTGCTCAAGCACTTTGCGATCTTAACGAGGAGAGGAGTGGAAGAATGCTGTGCGCCACATCGCCAGGTGAGTGTGTCGGCACTCCCAGACTCTAGCCAGGTGTGTTTTGTGTATGTGTTTGTCTAGACTTTTAGGTTGAGGGGTGGGAACCACAACTCTAACAAACAGCTGTCATTAGAGTACAAGCTGTCCTGAAGTCCGTCAGAAATAATATTAAACCTCCCCTAAAGTAACAGAAGATAGAAACATTTTACTGTTTACTTATTTAGTGACAGGTATCCAGTCTAAGGTTAAATATGTTAAATGTCCAACATTGAATTTTCCTGATATGTTTCATTTTGCATTCACTGCACTGAACTCCCACTTTGCTAATGTACAGTTAGCTTGGGTCTTTTGTTTTCCTGTATATATTTTTTATTATTTTAATTTGTTGTTTTATGATAATAGACATATAAAAAAAACAGAAACAGAAAAGAAAAAAAACACAGTTTAAGTTTGGGTTTTTTTAAAGGAAGAGCAAGGTCAGAGGAGTGTTTGGCATTTACACAAGCAATTGTCTATAAAAAATTTTGTAAATCTCATAGTTACAGATGAAAAGTTGTATGTGTGAGAAAAAGAGAGTTTATGGAGCTACGTGTCCTAATATCTACGAAAACGTAAAAGACAGAGAGGTCAACGGTCAGACAGTCATGCATGAGGTCCACATGTGGGGCCTGATCACCATGTGGGTGCCCCCTAACCCCACTGAACCGAAGGGGTCCCAGCACCCAGTGTGATGAATGAGACGTTTGTTTCCTGGGGCGAGGCATGAGTAACTATGTGTGGCATCTGTCTAGTTTAAATTTAGTGTAACTGAAGCTACCGCTGGCTGCGCTGTATCAACATGTCAGAGGCTGCATTACACCAGAGAGAAAGCTGTTGAACTCTTGCATCTAGTTGCATTTTTTTCTCTCTGGTCCACTTTTACTATGGGGCGCAGCTTGCTACACAGGGATTAGGGTGGTTTGAATCCTATTTTATTTTGGGCTACCACTCAAAGCTATATTTTGGTCAGGCTAATGCTCGGTATTGGCACCTCTCCCCCATGCAGTTTTTGTTGTCCCACTCCCATTATGTGTCCAGTGATCAGTGTGACATATTCTAAACTCAGTTATCAAGAAAGAATGATTGTTGCAGGGTCATTTATTAGATATGAACAGCGATAGGAGGTGGGATAAGTAAGAAAATGTTTAAATTAAGTGTTCACAATCAAGGACTTCATTAGTCACTTTCAAACTTGTGATGCACCAGTTAGATTTTCACAGGATGACGGTCCACATTCCAACTGGGGCCCATGTGGTTGAGTGGACCCTACTACGTGGGTCACAATTGGAATGTGGACCATGTGGACTCTGACAGCTGGATGAAAAGGGCATTACACACCAATTGCAAATAGAGGTTTTAACAACATCATACAAAATTATGGATGCTCACGCAAAAATGAATGATAAAATTGAAATGTAGGAGATGATGTTACAGTATGGCTGCATTGAAAAGTTTAAAAGTTTTAATTTATCCAGTGATGTTCTTTTGAAATTAGATTTCTTTCAGAGGTTACACTTGTTATTGTTACACACAGTAGCTATTATACTCAAAAGAGTAAAACATGAATTGGGACTCAAGAATTTCTAGTCATCTTGTTAAACATGTATGGACTTGTAGAGCTGTGAAAAAGATGTATAGAAAGGGTTTTGGTTTAGATTTTGTTGTGGACGTAAACACCTTACATTTTTATATTTTTGAAGGGGAAATTGTCGTCTTCCTGTTTTCTCCTTGATTATTTCCGGCTAGTTTTTTTTCTGTTGTTTTGTGTTGGCCTGATTACAAGCATGATACAGAGTAACAGGACCATTATGAGGCTCTCTTCCTAAGCAGAGCAGATGGACCCTTTTACATGAGGACACTGCATTTCTTATTAGCACATGACCATATTTTCAACATCCATTCCTGTACTAAAGAAGCCTGACTCAGAATGGGGAGTTGCTCTGCTGGTACAGTTGTGTAATTAACCTTTGCATAGAGAGGTCATGGCCAGGAGGTTGGAGTGGCCATTGTTTACATGTAAAGATTAGTAAGGTAGATATATATAGACTTATTTTTATACCTAGCATTACCTTGTTGATGCTTGGGTATACCAGGAACAGTGTATAAAGTATAATAATCTATGTGATTTGTTATGAACTTTGTTGGAGGTTATTGGTTGCCACACTTTGTCAGTTTTGTGTATATACTGTAGTCTTGCTATGCTTTCTAAGACCCATAGTTTGCAAATGTCAACTTCTCTCTGCTTCTCTCTGCTCTGTATGTCTCCCTCACACACTCTGTCTCTCCCACTTCTCCTTTCTCTCACACATACAAGCACACAAAAGCTCTGTTTCCCTGTCTGTCCCTCTCCATTGCTCTCTCTCCCACTCTCTCTTTCTCTCTCCGGCTGACTTTTTCAGGCACATGCACGGTCAGCCCTGGCAGATTGTTTAAATGTCACCCCTGCTATCAGTAGCCTCTGATGTTATCTGCTCTGGGTTATTGCAGGCCATCAGGCTGCCTGTGTTCGCCTTGAAGGCCAATCTCCTAATGCGCTGTAGCTCTCTATTCATCCTGCTTCACTGAAAATGAATATATACATGAACTGTCCGACAAGTTTTGTGTTTACATGCACACAAAAAACTAGGTTGTTGGAAGAAACCAAATTAAAGGGAAGAGTTGGAGCATGCGTTAAGATGCACCATAATAATCTGGTTAGTCTTAACACCTGTGTTTACACACAACTGGTTCGTAAAGATATGTCCCCAACCTCCTACTATATTTTTCAACTAAGGCTGGAATATTTTTAATGTATTAGTGAGTGTGGTAGTGATATCATGCTGCAGCTGAGAGGCTCTTTAGTTTTCCCATAGTTCTTTTTTAGCTGTTCAGCTTTCAAAACTACTTAGTTTTAGTTTTACCTTGACTGACAGTATTTTGAATACAGCTACGAGTAATGATATTTCCTTTCATCGAACCATACTACTTCTATAGCAATACTTCCCTTGTCCTGGGATTTGTCATGCAAATACACGCATGAAAAAAGTTTGAAACGTTGTCAAGTACATATATATAGCCAAAAACAAATTTTTCCCAGTAGAAATATAGCTGTGTTCACTGGGTTTCCCAAACTTTTTGTTGGTGTTAACTCCTGATGCGGTGCACCACAACCTTTTAACCAACCTTATGGAAAGCTTTGTTGGCATCAGTGATATGACTCTAGTTTGGCTTTGCTCATACCTTTTAAACATGTCATGTGTCATCCTGTGTTGTGAGAAGAGCAGCCTTCAGGTCCCCCAGGGCTCTGTTGTGGGTCCATTTCTGTTTTTTATTTATATGCTCCCTGTGGAGTATATCAAGTGTTTGTCTGATATTGAGTGCTGGATGTCTCTGAATTTCCTCCAGTGAAATGATTCAAAATGAGTTCTAGCATTAGCAGTTTTAACAAGCTAACATAACTCAAGTCTGGTCAATTAATTGGCAAATGCTCAGTATTCATTTTTATGTTATTTTACTTTTTTAAAAAAAACAAACAAACTCTCTTTTAATGTTTTTTTACTGTTATAGTTTTGTTGAGCACTTTGACAAGTTAAAGGTTATTAGTAATATTAATAAAATATTAACATTTCCTGAGATCTTTTTAAGAATACCAATTGAATGTACCATAAAGACAATAAGGGATGTGTTTGAGAGGGATCTTTGTGCGTTGGCGGGTATTTAGCTCAGGTGGTTACTTGGCATTCTATGTTTATCCCATAATGTTATCACGGCATGAGATTGTTAATTAGGAGCTTAATTTAGCTGCAGGCATATGTTAACGTTGGCTTAGGCTGCAATTGTTAAGCCTCTGCTGGCTGGTGAGTCTGCTGTGACAGGAAGGCTTTTTGATGTAAGTCTAACATAACATTACAGGACAAGACAATAACAAGGTTCTACTGATGCCAGATTAAACTGAGACCCATACCTCAGGATTAAACTGTAAGTGTGCTCTACACCTCGTGACTCTAGATAGATCTGGCCTGCCCTATTCTCTTTTACATATAGATTCCTCTCTCTCACTCTCACTGAATTTTTGTACACAGTCCTAACCACCAACACATAAAGGGATCACCAGCAGGTTTGGCACGAACCCAGTCAGCAAGGTTTAAAGCCACAGGTGTAGGCCAACCCTTACAATAAGTGTCTGCATGTGCGTCACAAGCTCTGTGTTTAGAAATGTAGGCAACCAGCCAGCTGCAGAGTTCTTGGAAAACCCAGGGGGAAGGAATTAAATTTGCCTTTGAAGGCTCTGCTGGGAATCACTGCAAATACTTATATCAACCCCGATGTTAAAAATGTAAAATAAATTCTTTAATTCTAGAAAGGTTGGGAAAATAAGCTTTATTTGATTCAAATTTCAAGTTACTGTTGTTGAATTATTGTTGATTATTTAATTCATTAAACGAGGTATACACTCTTCATCAATAACAACAGTCAGTGTTGTCGCCATCAGTTACATTAAGTCATGGTGGGCCACCAACTGCCATGTTGTTACCTTACATAAAAATGATCTCAAAGAGTTCCACATAGTGAGGTATACATATTTCAAATTTGAGAAAAAGAGCAGCGGTATCAGATTGATAATCCGTATCTGCAAATCCCCTGAGATGAGGTATTGGAATTGGTAAATCAATAAAGAAAAAGTTGGTGCATCCCTACTGTCACTCAGAGCATAAAAAAAGATTACATATTGTCACGCAGCTTGTATCTCTTGATGTGGACTGATACATTTGTAGAAATAGAAGCGTGTCTTCTGTGAGAGGGATAACATATAGCTGTCTCAAGAAACATTTCAAAAATGCTTTTAAAGCATTGAGCATTTACATTTTGTACTTGTTTTACAGACCACAGAATTCAAAGATACTGTTTACTGTTTTCAAATGTGTCTGCAATTAAATGATTGGTTGATTAATAGATTATTGCCAGCTATTTTGATAATCGATTAATCATTTGGAGTCACTTTCTAAGAAAAAAATTTCCAGATTCTCTGATTCCAGCTTCTCAGATGTGAATATTTTCTGTTTTATTTAGTCTTCTGCACAGTAAAGTGAATATCTTTGGGTTGTGGACTGTAGGTCGGAACAAAAGAGGATATTTGAGGACACCACCTTGCACTTTGGGAAACAATGATTGAGATTTTCTGACACTTTATTGACCAAACAACTAATCGATGAATCGAGAAAATAATCAACAGATTATTCTCTAATGAAAACAATAGTTAGTTGCAGCCCTAAATGTGTTATGATAATTCATCTCAGTTATATGCCATTTATCTCATAATATTACATGGTGTGTTGGCACAATGTTGCTGTGGTCTGTTGGTCAGCAGCTCTTGAGGAGAGCTGAAAGAGGAGACTGGGCTGAACACAAAGCCTTCTGCACAGGGGATGTAATCAGAGCCTGTTCTAATCAACCTGCTTTCCCACCACAAAGGGAACCCTGGCTTAGGTTACCCTCTAGCTCCGGCACCACATGGTGTTGGGGCTAGTGGGTAACCTAAGACAGTAATATGTGTTGGTGTATGCACATACACAAACACACACACACACACACGTGTATATATCTATCTATATCTATATCTATATATCTATATATATCTATATCTATATTTATATAGATATAGATATATATAGATATATAGATATATATATTAGAGGACAGTGCAACCACATATACACTACGTGACACAGGAAGGCAAAGAGACACAACCACAGACACACAGGAACATACACATTCGTACACCACCCACACTTCTATGCCCATACACATACACATATACACATACATAGACAGAAAGATCGTGGGCGCACCAGCAGGAACCTGCAACAGCAATGAGCTTGTCATCCTCTCTGGGAGAGACAAATCCTTCTCTCCCTCAGTAGTAGACTGGGCTTTCTCAGAATGTGGGCCTGTGTGTCACTGCCGGTCACAGGACCCTGACACACTTCGTGTGCAGTGAGAATAGGAGGAGGGAGGAACAAAGTCTCTGTGGCTTATCCCCCAAGCGAGAATCCCCAGGCAGTACTACAGTCAGCCAGAGGCCTGTTGAGCTTTGTGTCAAGGAGCCAAAGTGTCTGCCACCATCACCAATGGGTCAGACCGTTCCCTGTGGTTACCATGAGAACACAACTGTCTTTGCAGTGTGTCACAAACATCCAGCAATCCACGCTTCACTGAAACATCTCCCAGTGAGGCGGAGCTATTATTAGCTTAGGTACAGCAAAGCCTCTTAGAGATCTTAATTTAACCGGATTGGCTGTCTGATGTATGGACACTTGAGGAGTGTGTGACGCACTGGGCTTTCAAGAACAGTGCAGGGGCTTTACATCCAAGGCCATTGATAAAACAACAATACCTCTCCTCTCCTGTCCTCTCCTGTCCTCTCCTCTCCTCTTCTCTCCTCTCCTCTCCTCTCTTCTTCTCTCCTCTCCTCTCCTCTTCTCTCCTCTCTCCTCACCTCTATGACCTCCTCACGTAAGGTGACTGGGGTTTGGCTTGGACAGGGGGGTTTCCCACCACTGACCCCTTTCCTCACACTGCAGGGTTTTAGGTAGCAGGCTAATCTTATCCCGGGGCAGAGAGAGGGCTGTGGGCCAGGTAACATCCCCTGTCTGACCCTCATCTAAGCAACACTGCCACTTAACTCTCTCCACCATGTATTATGATGGGTACAAATTAGCAAAAGTCGCTTCAGTCAATCTTACCTTCACCAAGTAAACTTTAGGCTACTATGGAACAAAGAGACAACATTATATCAAATAACATGGCAAACAAAAAAAAAACTGAACTCAGTAAATCAAATTGGTGTTGTACCACTGACATTGTAGGACAACATAGCAGAGGGATTTCTAATCTGTTATCTGAGGAGACTGAGAAACAGTCCAGAGACAGCCATGAAAAGGTTACTGCTCTCATTACTACCACCAAGCCAATACAGACACCTAATACAAAGTCCCAGACTCTCCCACAGAATAATAAGATTTTAAGGTGTATGATTTTTTATGCATCATAAATTTTATCCAAACATAATAATTACAGGATACTTTATTGCACTCTATGACTGAGCTGTTTAATTATTTCCACTGGTAGTAAAATAAAAGTTACAATAAAAGTTTTTTAAACATTGCAGCAAAAGTTGTGCTTGCTCTCCAATAGTTTATATCTAAGGCTACAAAACTCAAAGCAGACTGTCAGAAATGAACAATGCTTGGCTGATTGGTAGCCGGTTGATGCGTGCATACCAAATGAAACTTGCATGAGTTTAGGGAGGACTCATAAGCCCTGGTTGGCATCGGGTGCTTTGCAAGATTTCAAGCTTACATTAATGCCAAAATTTGGGATGCCATTACTTGTGGAGGGAATTGTACAGCTTGCTATTTATACTATTTATATATATATTTATCCCAGTTGTAATCAACCAACTTACCCTCCAAGGGAGTTTCTCAATAAAACAACACAGGGCGCATATCAGGTCACAGAAAAAGGAAAAAAACTTTATCCAAAGAGTCCCAGATTTACTAACGTGAAAGCACTGGGCAGATTTCACTGTGACTTTCATTCAATTTGCGCTTTCAATTTGTGTGTGTAATTACCACTTAATTTACTAAGACAGCAGCTTGTCACTCAATTAGCACCTGGGACTGCCCTGCCCTGCCCTGAATGTTCTCTATTTAATGGTTTATTGGTGTGATTCAACAGATCTAAAATTTGCTCATCTGGATTCTGATACTAGCAACCCAGAAAAGGAAACTCACAAGTTCAGAAACTTTTAAAAATAAATTTATTCAAATATGGTTTTGTGGTTTGTATGTTTTTGCATATTAGAAGTGAAAATTTCATGTCTTGCATGAATGTCTCTGTCTGACACGTAAACATTGTGACTTCCTGCAAAGTGAATATGGGGAAGAAATAAATCAAAAACAAATTAATAGCGGCAGCAAAAAATATATAGCATATGACCATAGTAATGAGGATTATAATGCAAGTCTTTGCATTGTTGAATGGGGCACAGAAAAATACTACTGAGGGCATGTACCTTAGCACACAAGGTCTGCTGATGTTTCAGCATGACACATCAGCAGACTGATACATACATACAAACACCACTTGTATCAGCTCTTCCACTAAAACTCCTCATTAATCCCTGCAGGTCTTACCTGCCACATGCTGTTGTTACTGACTTTACTGTTTCTGTCACATGCTGGTGTTGACTGGTTGTGCTGTTGTGCACCATGTCAACCACCCCGATCTCCCTATGTCTGGTTTCTTGTTAATAAAATGCATTTGTGGTGGCATCTCCGTATGTTTTTCTTCAACTATGTTTAATGTACTGTACCAGCATTATTTATCTGCAAGGTTCTTTTACCCCCTGTGGGTTTAATACTGGTTTTACACTGCCAGTTACAGCTTTATATCAGCTGCATTTAAAAATCTCTCCTCTCTCCATACACATTCTGCCTTTCATTGTATTGAATCCAATGTGGATAACTCCACCACTTTTGCCCATTAGTAAGCTTTAACGATCCATAAAGAGTTTTTATCAGTTAATACTGACATTTCATTGTAAAAACAAAAATAAACTTCATCAATGTCCTCACTGCTGACATTTCTACAACAGTATGACAAGTTCATGCTGCTAATGATTTCCTATATAATATTTAGGACAGACTATTTTTCTATTAAACCCTATATCTGTTGCTGGGTTTTTTAACATAATCATAGGTCTGTGCTTTTTTTTCAGAATAATGTCCCTTAATATCTGTCCTCCCTTGGGATACATGGTGTTTAGCAAAAACAGTTCATCAGACACTTCTAATTAAGTCAAATCCTGTGGCATATTGATGGTTTGCCCATCTCACCCATTTAGAAAATCCTTTCAATGAGGACAAAATGTGAACATGCGCTCAACAGCAGGGGAGGGGTTTTCAAGAAACCTATAGACTCTTGAGAGATAGGATCTCTATTATAATGCAGGGATATTTATGACTCTGCTCCCACCTCACTTTGTTTCTTTGTAATTCAAAATGATTCTCTAAATTAGTCTCTAGGATATGGGCTTTTAGCAAGAAGAAATAACACAGTGTTCCCTCCCTATAGGCAATTTTTTTATTTTAATTGTTCATTTTTATTGCAAATATTGCTTTTTTATTAGTTTATTGAGGAACAAGGAAGAACACTCATGGGATGGATTTGCTTTGTCATAGTTACTGCAGATAGGGAACATTTTGCAACCTAGATAAAAACTAAAACAAGGTGATGTTTTCTGTAAGCATGTAAATAGTGTTTGGCAGTGTAGTCTATCAGAAAAGGGTGATGCTTCCCTCACTCAAAGTGTGTATATGTTATCTTTACATTCAGCATATCATTGAGTGAGGCAATTTGCAGCTTTTTCTTTTTCTCACTGCCTCTTTCTCTTCCTCTCAACTCTGTTGTCCTTCCCTTGCTCCCTGTCAGTCAGTCAGATGCTGTCGTCAGACGATCCACTGCTGGGTCTTGTGACAGGCAGGCAGGGCCAGTGCGAAGCTGAGCAGCTATAAATAAAGAGCTTGTCGCTACTGTTGCTGTTGCTGCTGTTGGGGAGAGAGAGAGGACAGAAACATAAGCCCCTTTTATACAGAGATCCCACAATATTGCTGTAACGAAGACCCCTCATTATGCCGGCTTGGCTTTTTTTACACAGAACCAAACAAAACCGGCATAATGCCGCCCCTGTGGGTGATTTTACACAGCATGCCGGAATCAGAGGTGTGATGTGTAACACAATAGTGTTGGTGTCCAATGTGTGTTGTCCCGCCATGCCGACTGTCCCTTTTGCACAGATGTCCATCCGGCAATGTAACTACCTCCACTGCTGGCTTATTGGAGGAACAACAATGACCCCCCATTCTGTGTTTGTACCTATACACAGGGGGGATATTGGCACAGCATTCCCACCTTGAACAGGCTGTGTAAAAGGGACTATAGAAACACAAACCCTTTCCAAGTCCTTTTTACAAACATGTATACCTTAATGTCTGATTTGACGAAACTGTATGATTACTGTTATGTAGTTATCAGTTGAAAGTTGAAATAAATAAATACGGGAACTTGACTAACTGAAAAGTTATGACCTATTTGTCTGTGCTTGAAAAAGCTTTGCATTTTGTGATAATAACTTAAACATTTGTTTATTTTCAAATGTAACAAAATGGTCTCTTATTTTTAGGACTATGGAGTAGTGTGTGATATTTCACAACCTTATCCTGTACAGGCTACACTGTGGTTTTAGCTAAGCTAGATGTTTTATGAATACACATATTTTTGCAATTTTCTGAAGTATATTAATCATTTTTGTCTTTTCCTATCACCATAAAGCAGAAGCTGTGTTCATCATTGCTCAAAAGGCCAAAGATAGGACGTGACAGGAAAGCTGATGTTACATAATGCTTGATTTATTTTACTTTTTATGTTATTTACTGTGTATTTACAATGGCTTATATAGTATGCATTTGAGTTTTTTGTTTAAAAGTTTATTCTTGGTTAGGGTGTAACTGGGACTGTGGCCACTGTCAATGCACAATACATAAAGTACAACTAAAAGTTGTATGTATTCTAAATGAAGTGTGTACTCATGAAGTGAAGCAATATTGATGTTTTTGGAAACGTTATTTTTATGTGTGAAAATGAAAATTCTCAATTTCTACTTTTCAAATGTGAAAATCTCTCTGCATGTGAAATTAATGCATCACATATGAAACCTCTGGAGGAGGTGAGGGGTTACTCCCAGTGGTAGCAGCAGAGAGCACATCCAGTGGAAGTTTATCAATAACCTCTAACAGAGTAGCGCCAATGCGGACAATGGGCTCTTGTCTATTTGTTTGTGTGTGGGTGTGTATGTTTGTGTGTGTACATGCTGCCTGTGCCGGATGACCTTTGGTATAAATAGCCTGCCGGCACTAGCTGTGATGACAGCCGACAGCACGCACCGTTGTGTGAATTTGTTTCCTGAGTAGTGCTGTTCATCGGTTATCCCTCTTGGAACAATGCCTGTATGACTGCCTGCTACCCAGCAACACTCCGGCCTCTAATTTCCTGACACTGGGCTCAATCGCTAGCGCACACTCAGGCCACAACTGCACATAGGTCTGTGACCAAATGATTTTTTTCATAATTTTGGTGATCAAAGGCTTAAGTGCAGCTCTGGTGTGGTGCACTGCTATGTGAAATAGAGGCTGGAGGAGGATGAATTGCTAGTAGGAGGAATGTAATATCAGCAGGTGGAGTTGGGGCAAAGTTCAATGATTGCCAATCACATCTGCTCCTCTTTTCCTTTTTTAAAAGCAATAAACAGTTTAATGGGTTAGGAGGTGATCTCACTTCTCTGAGGCAGAAACTGTTCTGGAGCAAAGTCCTAAGGCACAAATACTGTATACTGCAACACAAACAGTAACATCCATCCTAAATATGCTTTATGTAAATATCATTAAAGGATATTGGGATAATCATAATCGCTGTTTTATCCAGGATCTGGTGTGCTGAATCGAAGAGCCATCACAGCAGGCAGATGTGTCGCTTTCTAGATGCTTGCCAACTGCACTTTATTAGAGATGGGAGGTTTCTGACATAATATGGAGATGATGTTATTAATCTTTCCTTGACTTCAATACTTGTGATGTTTTAGGTGCAAAAGGCTAATGTGTCGGTTAGAAGCTTTGTATTGTTTTTACCTGATCTGCATAAACACAACCTTAGATGTGTTACTCCATTTCTAGGGATCATAAGAGATCCTAAGAATGTGGCTTATAATAACTTGAAATATTCTTCAAGCTGCTGTATCTTAATCTTCCCTTCTTTTTCATCTCCTAGATCTGGAGCCTGATGACAACACATCGTTCTACATCCTAAATGTGGGCCAGTCCCAGTCTATGGTCACTAACCACCAGTCTATTGGCCTGCCTCGTCATGGCATGCAGTCCCACTCCCAGGTCATCAGCACTTCCCCGCGCCTTCAGTCACACAAACCAGGATCTGAACCCCCAAGCTATGAGGCACAAGACAAGTATGGCACCTCCCCCCTGCTGCCCTCTGCTCCCGTGGAGGCACCAAAAGCCTTTGAGTGCCCCAGTATTCAGATCACCTCTATCTCCCCTAGCTGCCAGCAGGAGATGGATGCCAATGAGGAAAATCTGAGGGCAAATGGCCCTGATGGGGACTACCACAGCGACAGGCCCCTGTCCAGAGACCACCTGTATTTGCGCCTGGACCACTCATACCGGGACTCTTCGCTCAGCCCTAGCCCATGCAGCAGCCTCTCTTCTAGGAGCTGGTTCTCTGATGCCTCCTCCT
The DNA here is from genome assembly GCF_910596095.1 of Thunnus maccoyii. Classification (NCBI taxonomy): domain Eukaryota; kingdom Metazoa; phylum Chordata; class Actinopteri; order Scombriformes; family Scombridae; genus Thunnus; species Thunnus maccoyii. The sequence continues at coordinate 15,246,214 of NC_056533.1, read as the reverse complement.
GTGAATCATTCTCACACGTCTATGACGATGTTGACTCAGAGCTAAACGAAGCAGCTGCTCGCTTTACCCTGGGCTCCCCGCTTACTTCCCCAGGCTGTGCCTCCCCTCAGACCGGTGGTGGGGTTTTGGAGGAGCAGCCCCACTGGCAGCACCACCACCCCGCCTTCGTCCACCACTCCCACTCCATCAGCCTGTCACCCCGACAGTCCCCCTGCCACTCGCCACGCACCAGTGTCACCGATGAAAATTGGCTTAGCCCGCGGCCACCTTCCAGGCCCTCCTCACGTCCCACCTCACCCTGCGGGAAGAGGCGCCACTCTAGTGCCGACATCTGCTACCCAGGCTCTGTGTCACCACATCACTCACCCACGCCTACGCCAGGACCTTCACCTAGGGGCAGCGTGACAGAGGACACCTGGGCTGGCAGTCCTTCTGTAGGCATGTCGCCCTTCCAGTGCTGCCCATCTGAAGCAGACATCCCATCCAAGACAAGGAAGACCTCACAAGACAGAACAGCTATGCAGACTGGGAAAGGGGAGCTGGGACTAGATGACCAAGGAAATATGTCTCCTAATCTAGACTCTCCTTCAGAGGAGGCCATGCACAGCCTGAAGAAGGACGGGCCCGGGGAACAGTTTCTCTCTGTGCCCTCCCACTTCCCATGGAATAAACCCAAGCCTGGTCATACACCTATATTCAGGTAAATTTACTGATTTTAATCACATCCAGCGCCATAGCTCACAGTTGCAGTCATCTTGTTCAGCTAAAGCAAATGATTCATGCAGATGATGTAAACTCAGTGCGAGAGGAAGTGTTTGGAAAATTCTCATGTTTTATCTTTACAAATGTCAGCAGGGTCTAATTTCTCAACCTGTTTCTATCTGTTGCAATCTGTTTGTTGTATCCTACTTCCTGTTTGTGTTTGAGAAACACTTGGCAACAGTCGTGACTGCAATATTAGTTTGGAATAGCGTCATCCTAAAGTTTTAGTAAAGTGTTTTTAACTTAGGGCCAAAAAAAGAAGGTAGCGTGGAGATAACTGCCTCTTTATCAGTATTTTTGTGAATTATTAACACAGTCACCACTTGGCAAGATGGCACATTTTGTCAAGAGAGTGTTGTGAGCTGTCATAAAGATTGAAAACCCTTTTTGATCTCGGAGATCAGTGTAAACATGGCAGTGCAGTAAATTAGTATCACATAGCATGTTACATGAATAATAGGCCTGTTGATGGAACAATGCAGATCAATGTTCAGTTACAGGAGCTTTGAGCTTTGTATCAACAGTATAAATCTCACATAGTTACACTGTAGAGTGATACAAGTTTATTAGTGTGTGAAGGGAAACACAGACACACACACGCACATACATACATACACACACATACACATACACATACACACACCAGCACTTCCAAAAACACTTAAAGAGTGATGGGTGCAATCAAAGGCTCATGATGCAGTTTTTTTTAGGAGAGGAGTCTGCTGTCTGTTCTCCAATGTGTGCAGCAGATGAAGACATGGCCTTGTTTGTGTGCACTGGCCCCTAGCACTGTAAATCAGCACAGGGCACATATGGCAAGGGGGCCACCACACACACACACACACACACACACATACACAAACACATGCATAGACATAACACACATGTGTGCTCACATAGACCTAAACACCCTCCAGACAATAACAGGGTCAGCTCTATGATGAGTCAACTTCTTTTCATCTTTGCCCTTGTAAGTGTAATTTTCTCACAAAACCATGACCAAGACAGTGATGGAATAATGTCCAGATTGCTGCAGAGTTGGGTGCTAAATTAATCTATGACATCCACACAATCTGTAATTTTTAATCTAAAGACATGTACTGATTTGTCATGTCATGCTGCCAAATTGAAGTGGTGTATCTATATCTTATAGAACACAACAGCCGCTACTTTAAAAAAATAAATAAGCTGTCGACTTGAATTTTGTCATTCAAGTGTTTTGCTATACCCATCCTTGCTAAAGCTGCTCAAGCCTTCAATAGTTGCTGACATTGGCATAAAATACATTTCCATTGTCAGATGTGACTCTACACCTGAGAGTCAGGTGGTGTAAGCTTCTGTCTGCCACAAGATAAAAGGTCGTTGGGTTCTCTGTGTGCATGCATATGTGTTAGTGGTGTTTTGAACAGATGGTGCAGGTGAAATGGGTGGGATTGGGTTAGAGTAGGTGGGATTAAAAATTGGTGAGGTTTTCAGACATTTTCTTTGACAGAGTGTCTGCTCACAGCGTCCTCCCTCAGCTGTCTACATTGATATATCAATGCCACTCTAATGAGTTGGTTAAAAGGCCAGTATTAAATTGTGGCAAATACAGTATGTACAGCTCCAGTCGGTAAGCAGAGCCTGGGCTAAAATTTGTCAACAAATAATTATGCTAATTTGCTAATTTACTGCATTTGGACCTTAAAAGAGGGAGTGCTGTAACTAAAATGTAAAACTAAATAAAAACAAAAATAAAAAACTAAAATTTTATGTACACCTACTGGTATACCATGAGGCTACCAGTGAATCCACTAGTTGAAACTAAACACTAAAAAGTGTTTTAACAAGCTTTTAAAAACAAAAAGAAAACAAAACATTGTTTGGAATATATTTTCAGGTGTAAGAAAATTAGTTAACATGTCATGTCTGTGTGACTTAAAATGTGACTGAAGTTTGTAGATGCAAAACTACCTGAGTCATTTGATGGAAAGGATGTTAGTGGGATGATGGAGGTCATAGAGAAGGCTAGGGTGTGGGAATGTGAGTTTGTCTACACTATGACTTAGACATTTGAGAAAGGTTATGCTATGTCAGTCCATAGGCCGCGGCTCCCGCTCTGCTTCGTCACAAAGCTCATATTTCCTCTGTCCTCTTCTACTCCTGTTACCGTAGCAGCCATGCAAAGCCACACTTCCTGGGTGGTTATGTCAGGCTGCCAGGGAGGAAAACATAAAGGTTAGTGTCTTAGACAGAGCTGCCATCAGGTGAAAACCTTGTTTGAAAATCGTACTTAAAAGGATTGAGAGCAGCTCTTTGTTGGCTGTTTGAAAATTACAACATATCATAACAGACTATACATCCATCATGGCACTTGCTCAGTGCATGAATAACTGTACGCTATAGGCCAAAAATTGTATTTTCTGACATAGACAACTGTCATCGCATGTGATTTGCTCAACCAGACTGGTTATTCTTTAAGTAATAAGTTAAAACCTTAAGTTGTTTTAGGTGACATTTCCATGCCATATGTGGTAGGAGAATTTGCAGAATGTAGCTCAGTTAGATTTCTAACCACAAAGCTACACTGAGCTTCACAAAACGTCTACAAAATATCAGACACATGCCTTTTGATTCCAAAATGCAGTCTTTCCTTTAGATTTGGTGCCAGTCTGTTAGGCAGTTTATGAAGTGAAATGGCTCCGCTGAAAGCCTAACTCACATGTCTCTAATTCAGACTGATCAGATTGGTCTGCACATAGCCAGCACTTGACAGGCATTTGGACAGGGAAGAATTAAAGGAGTCAGCTATGCTGGCTAAAACTTTACAAACTTTCCCCTACAAATGACTTCTACTGTCAAATATCTGTCATGCAGTTTAGACTCAGTACATTTGCATGCTAGGAGCCTGTACTGTCTTGGAAAGAGCAAAATAAAAGTTTATGCCACCATGTGACAGTGTGCACAAAGAGCCTACAGTGATCAACACTGAGGTAGAGATCAGTGTGTAGCTGCCTCTTGGCCCATGCGACAGCACATACTTGCAGCTGCCACAGTACAGTGCCATTTCACTGACTCGGGCCTAACATACACAGCCACAGAAATACAGAAATGCACACACATTTATGGACACACTGCTAATGTGCATTGGCACACAGACACACACACACACACACATGCAGTTTAATGTATGATTGCATACTGCTGTGCCCAGAAACAGTGGCACTTTGTAACTGCTGCCAGACAAGAACACCTGGATGAAACACATATTGCATGTGCAGCCTTACTGTGGCCTTGGTGGCTCATGAATAATTCATTATGTACATTATCAAGATGTGACAAAGTTTTACATTGTGGCTTGTATAACAATGCATTTATCTTTGTTACAGTAGAGATATTACAGAGCAGTACAAAAGTAAAAAGGTGCCATAATAAATATATAAACATATGAAAAAAATGTAAACTAAACGTATATTGTGGTATATTCTACCAACAATTGATTTGAATGGTATATTTTTCAGTACATCTACAATAAAATACATTATGGTCCAGATCACTCCCAGTTTTGGGAGTTTGGACATGAGACGCTGTACTCTGAAATATATTAAATTTTAGTGGATTGTACATAAATACAAGTGAATAAATAATAATCAACAACCATACATACAACAAGGATGGGAAATGTTATGGCTTGGTTGATAGTAATGGTTGCTGGTAGTGTTTACAAATTGTTTGGAGGATAAACTGATCTAATGGACTCAGATGGAGAGACCCAGTTTCTCTGTGGAGAAGGCCATTGAGTGTTTTATTTTCGAGTGCAGCTGTTCAAATATGATTGTGGCCTCCACAGATAAAAAAAAAAAAGGAGGCAGGGAGGAAAAACACATAATGCCAGCCCCTGTGGTGCACAACACATAAAGTATACACTTACAGCATGCACACAGAAACACACTAATTTACTCACTGTCTGAGAGACACTCATCCTCCCATCCATTCACTGACCCCCACAGAAAAACAGGTAAAGACTCACAAAGAAAAGTCCCCTTTAGAAAATGATTCACTCTTAAGTCTTAACATGACCTATTACACGCGTTATGTTTAAGAACAAGATCGTTATATGTGGACATTCCAGTGATTCACAGTCTTGTGGGGTGAGTACACTGCATGTTATACCCACATCTACCACCTATGATACTGTCTCAGACCATGAAAGGGGAATACCACTCGTTTTCAGCTTTTGAAACGTTTCGGACTTAAGACAGCTTGTGTCATCAGATAGACGTATAGTCAGAGATGTACAGAATAAGTTGATAGATGGAAAATGTGAAAGTGTGAGTACACGACAGATTTTTCGTTCTACTCAGGTCAACTTCAGGTCAGACTCTTCATATTTACACACACTAATTACTACAATCTCAAGCATTTCTGCGAAATGCTTTGACTTCATCTTTGAGCACATATTTTTACAAAACACTGTATTTTATAATGGTTTCATACCAAAATTGAAATATACTCTTCCTTTTTGTTTATATGTGTGATATTCTCTCCTCAGGACCTCCTCGCTTCCTCCGCTAGATTGGCCTCTACCAAGTCAGTTTGGCCAGTATGAGTTGAAGATAGAGGTGCAACCCAAAGCCCACCACCGAGCACACTATGAGACCGAGGGCAGCCGAGGAGCTGTCAAAGCAGCATCAGGTGGCCACCCAATTGTCAAGGTAACATATTTTGGCATTTTATCACACACTTGGGGCACTTAAAGCTTCTCAGCCATCAGCACTGACATAACCCCCCACTTTTCTGTAGTTTAAAGCTGAAAGACCATTACCCAAAGTCTAACAAGCTTTAGTGAAAAACATTTGTTCTGACATATTACTCTTAAAAATGACTAAAAGCTCCAATTACATCGCATAAACTTTGGTATTTTGCTCCATTAAACAAAATAAATGTCTCTACCATACTGAGGATTAGATTTCCCTCTGAGGTCAGGACTGATTTACCGTCTATGTTAACATGGTGTTCACCATGCAGTAGTTAAGTTAGACACTGTGCACTGAGCTCTTATCATCCAGGTCCCACTGTGTTAACCACATAGTCAAGATGTCAACTCATGCAGCCTCCAGTGATGAAATCGAACATGAAAGAAATAGAAATAGGCTGAGCCAAACGTATTTAGCAACCACTTCCTGAGAGTCAGGCTGTTCTCTACTTTGCAGGGATTGCCTTCTGCTTTTGACTGAAGTATATTGTGCCCTTACAGTGTATGTGGAGACACTCTTCACACTTGAAGTAAAAATATCAGTATTTAAATGAGAAGGCTGATGGAACATCTTCTGGCTCCTCAAAAGTCACAGTTTCCTGTCGAAAAAATCTCATTTTCCTTCCACAATGCTTGCAACATCCACCAGTAATCCATAGATAGTTGTTAGACTAAGACTAAGGCTACATCATTGGACTGTAAATTAGTAATTTTACAGTCTTATAGCTGGAACATCAGCCGATTGTTGTGAATGAGCATTACATTTAGGGTTTCATTTTACATATCTGCATGTTCGGATTGTCATATAGATCCTGTCCCACAGCTGGACCTGTTGATGCAAGAAGACATGCAGGCAGGCAAGAGAGCCGTCTGCCTAGTCAGCTGGTCTGTCATTTGATAGCACCTCTAAGAGACTAGGTGAGCCTACACTGAGCTAGGGCTGCATTGCCCTCCCAGAAACAGAGAGAGAAAGATGGAGGGGAGAGCAATAGCAGACGATGTCAGTCCCATTAATAATTCAAGGCTGCGGTGACAAGCTTCCTTTGTTTGTATGATTAAGGTAGAGCTGTGGAGCCGGGCCATGACCATTGTTGTGGAACCCAACAATGGCTGAGTTCAGGCTGACAGCTCGGTCAGCTGTCTTATCAGCCAGACAGGATCACTACATACAGTCCAATTCCCTCAGTATATGTTGCACATTTGCATCTGTTCTACTAAGACTGTAATGGTTCCTGTAACATTTCCTTTTCAATTTTTGAAATGTTGAACCAATCCTCTTAAGCTTACTGCCACTGTATATCATTTGTATATTTTTATTTATATATTATGCACACTTTATACTTTATGCACACAAGGTGTGTCCAAACTTTTGACTGGTACTGTACATTGGTCCCAAGTCCACTATGGTAACACCCTATGTGAAAAAGTAGCAAAAAATATGTTCTATCAGTAGTAAAACATGTAAAAAGGTATTGGAAGTAGAGCGACACTGTATTTGTTTTTAATTATTATATTTTGTTATTACTGGGTGTGAGCAACATGTGTTAATCATTTCTCAAGACTACAGATGGGAAGTAGGTTAGTCCTCAGGCTAACTCAAGTCACTGCTCATCATGCACGTTATGTACAAGATTTAACAATTTAAGATACAACATTTTAACAGCTGTGGGCACAAAATATCCTCACAAAAAAAACAAGGAATCCCAAACCACTATTGTACGATTGTTGTTGCTTAAGAAACAGCCTATGTCCTTATACATTCAGTCATGCAGGCTCCCTCCAGGCCAATCATTAACCATTTCAACCTCAGTGAGACCAAGATTCTATCCTGCCATATGTGACGATGCATAATTTAGTGGTCAAATTTTTTTCAACTGAGCATTTGCCACGCTTGCCCTCATTCCTCATCCCAAGAGGGAATTGTTTGGCTATAGCAGTTTCCTTGCAATAGCTAGTGAGTGGAGTGTGCATATCTTAGGTCAGACAAAGCAATGCCCAGCTGGAACCTGGTCTACAGTAACGACACATGACTGTGTCAGTGCAGCCGGTTTTATTGTAGTGTGAAGACTGCAGACTCTGGTTTCTTTGTTTCAGATGTTATTTTTATAATTGTATTTCTTATCAATGCAACGGTTTATCTTTTTTGATGGGGGGAGGGGGTGCAAATTTTGACCAAGTGTCACTCGGTTATATTTTTGCTAGAACACCCTTTCATGATCAAACTGACAAACAGCAATGTGTTGCCACAGACAGAGCGAGCAGACAGTGAGAGAAGCACACAGACATCATTTGCTTGTCATGAGTGGTTTGCAGAGATTAGTGCAGTGAGGTAAAGACACTGTGGGGCAAATTCACAAAGAATGGATTGCAGCTGCTGATAGCACCATGAATTGCACATTACTTGCAACCGATATCTGCCCCGTCTCAAGGTCCGATTCACAAAAGATATGGCACTAATGATATTACAGTGCAAACACACCCATAAAGTTTTGCAGCTGAGTGCAATTTGCCCTTGTTTTGCGTCTGATTGCAATTATCCATGTGGCAAAGTATAAATGTTGCCATTGCGCCAAGAACACAGTAGGCAGGACAATGGCAGAGAGAAAGAAAAATAACATTTTCAGACCATGAGCTAGAAGTCCTGACCAACGAGGTGCAGAGACATTCCTCAAAACTTCAGGCAAGGAATTTAAATGTGAAATGATCACTGGAAAGTCTGGCTGTGGCACCGCTTATAAATGCACTTCAGTTACCACCAACTCTGGAGACACTAATACTTTCACTCAAACTGTGTGTGACTATTAGTGTTGGTCTTTGTGAATTGGACTGTTTTTGCAATGAGGCTCATTTGCATAGAAAGGGGCCAATTTTGCACCAAATGAATGCATATTACCGAATTTAAATACGTGCAAATGGAAAAGGAGCAGTTAGGGATGCATTTCATCCTTTGCGGGTGCTTTGTGAATTGCACGGTTTATTTTTGTCTTATTTGTGAGGGTTTAGCGTCTGCAAAAGCTGTGCAGTCCTTTTGTGAATTCGTCCCTGTGTGTTTTATTAGAGTTCGTGTGAAGGGAAATGAAAGACCTCTGTATTTAAGATATCACACTGTACCCAGCTAATGTACACAACCCCCATCCGTTGTTTCTCTTCCGCGTAGTGGCAGTTTTCAAGATTAATATTTTGATGATACACAACTGTACATTTCTGCTCTAGAATTATGTGTCTTTATCTTAACTTTACTTATCTTTCAAAGAAAATGTAACAAACATGTCAGTAGTAGAAGTTGCTTCAGTATAATTTTAGAATACATTTCAGTCTTTACACAACCCATCTTTGTGTCTAGACTTCTAGTATAGCAACTAAAAAAAGACAATCAACATACAATTAACATCTGCTTGTACCATGTGATGATATATAGTATCAGCACTTGTCCAGCAGGTCTAACAGTCAGTCTTTGTTTACTAAACACCCACTCCTCTATTGTTAGTCTTCTTAGCCTCTTTTTGATGCACTGTGCAAAAAAGTACCATATTGAAAGGTCATGTCTTTACCCCGTGATGTCATTATTGTTTTTACAGAAACACACACTCATTGTGCTCTGTGTTACTGTTTGAGCTTATCAAAAGAACACACAATGACATGCTGGATATAAGGTCAGACCTATGTTAAAATTGATCCTAAAAAGTCTAAACAACAACAACAAAAACTCACAGAAACACATTTGTTTTTGCTGTACTCATGAGATATCACTGTAGGCAACCTGAAAGTCATTCAGACACTGTTTTGACCCAGTATGTATTGGGCGTAAGGAGGTCAGAGCACTTGAAACCGTTAACAAGCTTGCACATATCATGTTTCCCAGGTGCACTGTACTGTAGGTGTGAAGCAAGCTATTCCCAACAGGCAGAACAACACTAGTGCCTGCATGTGTGATTGCAGTTATTCTGCCACAGAATTTGAATATGTAGACTGGATATTACAGAAATGAAAAACTTTGACAGGCACCATTAAAAAACAGCTTTTCTTTAGTGTAGAGTGAGAGGTATAGGAAACAGATGTGTTGGGGCAGCAGAGGTCTCATTTGGGTGAACGACTACACGGCCGCTGTGTCGAGGATTCTGTTTTTCTGCTTTTCATCTTTAAGTCATTGTCCACCTACAAAGCAAGCTTTACTTCCAAGTTTTAATATATCTATCTAAAATACTGTGATACTGCAGCAACTACTCCCACTACAGATTGTACTTCTCGGTCCTCTGGTGCCCTGCGGGACTTCTCATTCTCCTTGGGTCTTGACTCTGGTGGCGTGATGTCACCAGATGACGCCATAGTCGCCATCTGGACATGGTGATAACTTCCTTTTGTGGCTACGCTGTTCCCCAGATCAATGCACCACTGAGCTGCTGCGTCAACAGAAAAAGAAGACAATGACAATGAGAAAAAGAGCTGTGGGGCTGTGTCTATTAGTCTCTGGATACATTTAGTTTCTTCATACGTCAGTAGCCTGGAAAGTAGGATTTCTGGACATTGACATTTGTATTTTGGGACCAAGAGTTCACATACTACATTAAAAAGCTGGAGCAGGTTGGGCCCACAGCAGCAGGGAGGGCCAAACTATGTTGTCTTCTAGAGTCAAAAAAGCACACTTGCATTTAACCCAGAGAATCATAGGTGATAGCATCAATCAGGATTATGTCCTCTTACATGCAATGAAAAGCATTCAGATATTTTTTATTGATTTTATTTATTTATTTTAATTTATTTTATTAAGTTGTAACCTGGTAGAGTACAAGCCTTCTTCAGCTGGATGATTTCTGGTAGATGGTGTGATGGTGGCCAGTAGAAATATTCATAAACCAAACATCTGAACTTGTCTGTGCATCTTTACACTTGCCAAGTGGTAAATAAGCTTATCCATGTGGCTTGAGGGCAGCACTGTGGCATGTAACCAGGTTTCCTCCTGTGCTTGAATTCTTTTTCATTAGTTCACTCAGAATTCATTAACTGGCCACCTGTCCAGGGGATCTACACCTTTGTCAGCAACAACTTTATGCAGATACAGTTGCATCTGTGGTTCAGTTGCATGTCTGTCCAAGACGGTAGTTGCTGGAACCTTCTAGGATTTCTTGCCTTTGCTTGTGATGATGTTGGTTTATTGTTCTGTTACAGCCACTGCTGTGGTTTTAAACATACCTCCCTGTCACTACTGATGTTTCTGGTCTTGAAGGCTGTGTCGAGAAGGCTATCATTGGTGGATTACAGTTTAGAGAGGTGTTTATAGTCCACTTTGAAACTCTAAATACTCTCATCAAACAAGTGGATTACTGGCTCACAGTAATACAATCTTTTACTCTTGACCTGACAAAGTACGGTATTGCAGACCATGTGTATCGTTCTCTTGTCTTAATTCTACTTTGGTTTTTTGCTGCTCAGTCACTTTTTTGTGAGATTGTAAACAAAGTTTAGGCAAGGAACTTTTGAATAATATTCCGTATTACTTTAGACCTAAAAGAAAGGAAATGTTTAGGACATCTAGGTAGACTCTTTAGATCGTCACTTACCGAGTGACTCTCATGCATTTTGTCTCTACAAACTGTTTCCTCAGAGAGAATGGTTGTGTAAATTTTTCTGCATGTCTGTGTAGATTTTAATGCCTCAGTTCAGAAGTTCTAGGTCAGTGATTTCTAACCTGCGGTTTTGGGCCCCAGACACAGGGTGTAGGAGCTATAAAGAAGTGTAGGCAAAGAAACTACAAAGCAAATGAACCACTCTGGAGATCTTATTGTAAAGCTCAAGTCAGATTTGTTAACAAGCTGTGCTCTGCGTGTACTCTGCCACTTGTATTATTTTGTGGCATTTCAACCAATATATTGCATTGTACATTATTCTTAGCAATAACTTGTCCTCTGGAAAAGAAATACATCTTACTCATTCAGGGAATAAAACATGACACTTCAGTGTGTTTGGAGTGTGACACCAATTTGGTCTGAGTAATACTTACACGAAAGACATGAGGGAGTTGACCAGCTGTTGATCATTGATTTAAAGAGAGACAGGGATGTCACAAAGCCTTGGTCAGTAATAGTCAGCTCCTTTCCTGTCTGTATGCACGGTAGCCAGACAAACAGAGGCCACAAAGCATGACAGTGTTTACGCAGAATTGTTTTGACAGTCATGATTCATAGTACTGGGTTCTGTGAGGAATGCTGTGTATTCCTATGCAAAGAGTGATACCCTGGGCTAATGATATTGTCACTAGCTACAGTGTAGCATTGTCCATGTTGTTTGTGGAGCTTTTCTGCAGTAGAACTACATCCAGTAAAGCACGACAAAATAGGAACCCTATAAATATTTGCACCTTCTGGTGATTGAAAGTTTTTTTGTTTTTTTTTACAAAGAAAATACATTTGTAGAATAAAATATGTTTGTAAAACATCCGCTATATAATATACAATCATACTGTATTTATAGTGTATATCCAACATTCTTGAAAACAAGCAGTGTTAGGAAATTTTTGAGGTTGTTTAAAACATGTTGCAAGATCCAAATGGTTCTCAATATGTTCCAATATCGTTGACCACCTGCTGTTTTTAGAATAATACTTTGCAGGATGGCTACGTCTGTGCCTGGCTGACTGGCTGTTTTAGCAATTCCTCTGGGGCTAGCTGCAGACCATAATCGGTACACCTGTTGCTAGGAGACATATAAGTCCAAAGCCTCTCTGGCTGGCTGAGGTATCCTTGTGCGTATTTAACCAGCTTAATTGAGTGCTGCTGCACCCACACAAATATAAGGAGCCCCTCTGGTATTACCTGCTGGGCTAGGCATTAGGTAGGCAGACACAACAGAAAAAGGCTGTCAGATACAGTGAAGAAACAATCACACTCACTCACACATACAGTACACAGCACATACACAAAACAAGTGCAGACAAACACAGCATAAGACTGAAAAAAGAAAGAAAAAACAAACAGTTGGAAAAAATATCACGGCCATCTTTAAACTTGTTTCCACAGTTGATAAATCTAAATGAAGCTATGGTGTCTGGTAACAAGGATTTGAAAGAGAATATGATAATATAATGCTGTCCAAGACAGCATTATATTTCCACTGGCTTGGATGATTTTGATTAATTGATTTGGTTTTGATCCCAGTGCTTGAATGCAAGGCCGTGACCCCATTGCTCTCTCTCTCTCTGTCTCTGTCATTCACCCTCACATTTTTAGTGACTCTAATCTCTTCTCTTATTCTATCCATCTTTATCCATTTCTTACTACGCATCACACTTCTCTCTTGCTTTGTACTGTGGTGAAGCTTCTGCCATACCTTGACATCTCTCTCTCTCTCTCACTCTGCTGACTCTCTCAATAGACTGGCTGCCATCATTGGGGGACGAATAGACAACAATGCAGAGCCATGCGGTTTGCACTGTGTGAACTGGCTGGAGCTAGTGTTGCTTTGCCCCAAGGCTGTATTTGATGTAAACATGTTGGAAGCTTGGCTCTCATTTGTTGTAATCAGGCTTAGTGCACAGTGAGAAAACAGTCACTGAGAGGGGGAGAAAGAGAGAGAGAGGTGTATGTGTGTGTGTGTGTGTGAGAGAGAGAGAGAGAGAGAGAGAGTGGGGGAGGATAGAATGGGGAATAAAAGGAATTGAGCTTGGACCAGTCTAGCAAGGCCATATACAGCCCTCATGCAGTATACAGTAAACGCTCCTCTGTGTGTGTGTGTGTGTGTGTGTGTGTGTGTGTGTGTGTGTGTGTGTGTGTGTGTGTGTGTGTGCGCGCGCGCATGTATTGACCTTGTTTAAACAAACAGTCAACCGGCCCCCTGGCTCTCTCTGCCCTCCCTAGTGTGCTGGGCAAACAGCAAGCCTGTGTGAGCTGTGTGTGTGTGTGTGTGTGTGTGTGTGTGTGTGTGTGTGTGTGTGTGTCCATAGATCCCAGATCGTCGTGCCACAGTAGCGAAACCACTGCCAGATAAAATGGGCCCACTCGTGACCTTGACCACCATTGCTCCTGTTTCTACATTTGTCATACACACATTTTAGCCAAACACACACACACAAACCTTCTGTCGCACACACATTTTAGCACCACACACACACACACACACACACACACACACACACACACACACACACACACAAACCTTTCCAAGGACCACAGTTTACACCAAAGTCAGTGTGCTTAAATCCACACATTCTAATACACACACCCCCTCTCTCTCCAACACAAGCTACAGGGCCGTAGTTTACACCAATGTGAGTGTACGTAGCGCGTCGCTCACACACACACACACACACACTCACACACACACATACACGCATACACACAGAGAGAGTCTCACCATGGCAACAGTGGAGCAACACAGGGAAACAACTTGGCAGAGTCAGGCGCTCGCTGTGAGAAAGTGTCGAGTTACGGCAGAGGGCTAGAGCTGAGGTAGGTGAGAGGCGAGGACAGGGACTGAGAGAAAAGAGTGACAAAGGGAAAAGAAGTGGGAAGAGATGAGAGGAAGAAGGAAAGTAAGGATAGGAGACGGTAGGCGATAAAGTAAGTAAGGAAAGAAGGAAATATAAGCAGAAAGAAGACAATGAAATGAGATGAAAAAACAAAATGAATGCTTTAGTTGTTGATGAAACACAGTATGTGAAGAGAAGCAGTGTTTTGCAGCAGGGAGCAGGTGATATTCTCACCTTTGCCCATATAAATATCTCATTATCACAACCCTTGGAGTGCAGATCAACTCTCAGTACAGCTGTTGTTTTTATATTTTTTTGTATTTTAAACAAAACTAAAAACCCTGTGGTGTGTGTGTGTGTGTGTGTCTCACTGCCTGTTTATGTGTATATGCAGTGATGGGAGATGTTTTTCCCGTCAGCTTGCCTGCCTTATTACTGGACCGGTGGAACAGATGAAGGCCAAAAATAAATGGAGACTTTATTTAGTGGGAGCTGAGTATGTAACCGTATCCAGCGGTTTTATTTTAGGGAGTTCATCCTAAACTCGATCCACAGTCAGCAGCAGCAGCGGCAGCAGCCGTGAGTTAGTTACAGGCTTCAACAAGCACAGGCCCGGGGACATGTGACTGGTGTTAATGTCAGTGTCGTTTAATATAAGAACTGATCTCTATCAGGCCCCAGTTACTTGCTGACTGACCAGCAGGGTCCAGTGCACTCTGGCCAGGCAGAAAGGTGAGGAGTTAAAAGTGCAGAGACCACCCTCCTGTGGTATTTCACACTCAAGCATAGATTTAGGGGGTGGCGGAGGGGTGACTCAGGAATGTCAAACAAGTCAAGGGTGTGTGTCGTGTGCATTTCACTGTCGAGAAGCCTCCTTTGCCAGGACCATGGTACTATCCATGTGTGCTTGTTTACATGTCCTGCTGTTTGCAGGTGGTGTTTTACCCATTTTCTGAACTGAAGGTGCAAATAGGCCCCCTAAAGTGTGCTTAGACTACTATTTGAGGAGCTCATGATATTGTAGAGATGTAAAAACATGTTGTTGATGTTGGAAAGGTTGAAAAAGATCAATGAAAAATGAATTAATAATTCTATTTAGGTTTTCCTTTTCTTTGGAAAACTACTACTAACAACTTCTCACATGAGCTGACACGTTTTTTTTCCCCCCGTTTAGTTTTCATCCCCTTCGTACCAGTACTTGGTGTTAAAATAAATGTTATTCTTTGAACTAGCACTATGGTGTAAGGCTTTCATGTGTTAAGTTATTGTTGTCTAAATTAATCAAATCGAATTGAACCGAGGAAATGCAAAACAGAAAATAATTGTGTTTTTAGAAACATTTGTGAATGTGGCAGGGTGACTGAATTAGCTTGGCTATGTGGTAAGTTTCTGTTTGGCCGGGAGTGTCTATTCACTGGGACTGCTGAAGTGAGCCCTTTCTTTCTGGCCCTCTAATCAGGTTTTCCTGGTTGATTATTTGATTTGGAAAGAACTCCTGGCCTGTTAAGTGTATGTTTGTCAACACTCTGGCTCCAAACCAAATCCCTCATGTGCAGAGACGGAGAAATACAGAGAATACAAGAGGACACAGAGGGATGCAAGGATGAAGAGGGCAAATGGAAGGAAAGAAAGAAAGAGGGTCTTTTTCTGTTTCTTAGTGACAGTCCATAGTGCTGCGTATGATGGACAAACTGAAAAAATGAAACTTATACAACCTTTTACAACATTTTTTAACCTCAGCAAGTTCAGGTGGTGGAAAAGTATATTCTTGATGCTAGTGCTGTATTTTTTATCCCCAATTTCTGTGCTTTTAGTGGTATTCTGATTACACGTTCCCAGTGTTTTTTAACGTCTGTCTATCCTCTCACACACATACATTTCCCCAGACGCTGTTAACTCATTTTATGCTGTCTGGAACACACATGGTGCTGCAAATAAACATGCCCTCATTTATGGACACACAAATACAGTGTGCACTATGTCATGCACACAGACACATAGACATGTGTACACATGCAAACGCTACCCGTCTGTGTTCACTTCCACAGTGTGCAGACATGATCATAAAACAAGCGACACAAGCCACTAGACTGTTGATTCCTGTGACTCTGTGTTTCTTTGAATCCAGAATGATGGTGTCATTTATGGTCATGGATCCATTCAGACCAGGATGCATAATTACCTGTTAGCTTGTTACTAGCAAGATTTATACTTTCATGTGGTTCTTAAGATCTAATGTGGCTTCCAAATATGAACCCATTACTGGTTATTATAGGGGCCTCATGTTTTTCCTTGGTGCAACTTCCTTCCGAATACATTTCGTGTGGAACATCCAGTCGTTTTGAATGTTTGGTTGGTTTGATTCCAATTCGAGATGGGTGATGAAAGCAAAGTGAGGAATTTTCTCACCATTCGCTGTGGCTGTCAGTTCAACTAGACATTTGAATTCAGAAATACACGCTGTCTGTGCATGTAGAGTTCACATGCGGTTTTGTGCGAGGAGGAAACTGCCTTCTCTGGCCATCATCCTTGTGGTCAGTCACACAGAAATGTCATACTGACTACTGCAGCACCCTCTGCACTACAAGGATCAGTAGCAACCTCAAGCTCATATACAACACACCGACACACCCAAAAACAACGTGAATTACTGATCTGTTTAGTCATTCACTGTAATTCAGACATGACTCCATCACTGAGGAGTTGAAACACATTTGGAGGATGTGGTAGAGGAGACGGGAGTTATATCAACATACCTTTGGGCGGGGAGTTTTTCCTTCAAAACAAAGGCTGGAAATTCAGTTCACTGATTTAGTGGTACACAACAACAAACCAACAGATATTACACAGCATTTGCAGTGGAACAGTAAAAACGTTACTCATTGCACTTTGCAATTTAGTCTTGAAAACCAGAAAGGTTAATAGATTTGGGAGATAATATAACTGCAATTTCCAGCTATGTTTTCAACAGCTTTTTGGTCAAGTAAAAGTTGTAGGCATATTTTGAAAGTCAAGATTATTTATGTTCTGAAGATGAAATCACCAGTCAGTTAACAGTCTTACCCTGTCTAGTGTGAAATAAGTTCCATGTTTCATTTTTTAAAAATAATATAATATAAAAGGTTTTTTTCCATGCAACCCTCACTGTTTCCTTTTTGCATTGTGTGCCAGTGTTTTGCTCTCTTTGACTCTTTATAAAAGATTCTTTGACTTTCTTAAATGAAGTGACAGATAGACATCAGGTGATATGGTGACTTGTCTGAACCGGGCAGGTCCACAAGTTGAATGGCTTTTTCCTACGTTCACTCTGAAGCTGCATTAGTTACGCCAGCCTGGGCTTTCACTTAGCAGCCCATACTTGAGCGTAGCCTTTGGCCTAGACGCTCCAAATCAACCTGAGACAGTGGGATAGCTACACTGGAAGTGGAGGAGTGGTGGTCAGTTTATGATTTAAACAAGGCACTGCAGAGGAATTTGTTTTTGCCTTTTGAAAACATCTTTCCTTATGGCTCTTTCTCTACAAAAGTTATTCATATTGAAGTGAACTGAAGACAGTTGTGCATCTACTTGCAAACTTACTGTTAGTAGTGGTAAACTTTTTTTTTTCTTTCCAGAAATTTAGTCATTCCCTCGTATTCATTTTATTCAACAGTCTTGTCATTAGTCCTTATTGAGTTCACTAGCAGAACTTTCCTAGATGCAAGGCTTTTACTGAGCTCAGAACAGAGAATCATTATGAAGATTTAAGCTCCATCACTCTGCCTGCCTAGCATGTGCCTCTGGAGGCTCATCCTCTCACAAAACCTGCTGTAAACACAGCATATTTCAGTTTTTCCACAGCTTGTTTCAACCGAGCTGCCCCCGTACCTCAACTTCGTTCACCGCAGGGTCGCGCCTCAGAGGCAGTGAGTGAGAGAGAGATGATGCAAAAGTGAGCACTCTACTAGTAAATCCCATGACAGCAGTTCTCATCAACACAGATTCCACCACTGATTCCAGTGCACCTTTTACCAAAGCTGGAAATAAGTCTTGTTTAATAATGCTGCTGCAAACCATAGTTTAATAATTGGCCTCCGAGAAAAGGTAAATATTATGAAACCAAGCATGCATTGCACCTGCTCACTGTTTTTCTCAGGTACGTATGTTTCCAGGGCCTGATTGTGACCAATTTCAGCCTTTTCATATTAGCTGGTTTTGGAACAGCACATGACAAATCCCAAGCTACACCCACTTTCTCTCCTTCCACCCACCACACTTTTGTACTAAACATTGACACAGGGGTGTGTGCAGCAAACCTAAAGAGAGGAAAGGGTCAGTAGCCAGCTGTGGTGAGGTTGAGGCTTGGCAGTTCCTGGGGTGAAACAGCAATGAAAGGCCTTGTTCTTTTCTGTTACCCTGAATGGGCTGCCCTCCATCTGAGCTGGAGGTGTGGGCTACAAATGCAGTATGGTGGGAGTGTGTATGTGTGGAGGGGTTGGGGGGGTGGGGGAGTGTGCCATCCTGCCGTCACGGAGTCTGCCAAGTATAACATTACAACAGTAGTGGGATTGTGTGGGACTGTGTGTTTGTTCTGTCCCTCTGAGGAGGAAAGGTCCCGCTCTCCTTTCCATCTTCCCCTTGTCTATACCCAACACACAACACTTTTCCTTCATTGAAGATCTCACCTGTCTGAGTGGAAACTGGGGTGCCACCTCTCGGGGGGCTAATGTAGAAGGCAGCTGCTGCTAGGTGCCCCATGCCAACCCGGCTGGCGCGCATGAACCCTTGGTTTTGAAAAGACCGTTGACATTTTTTACTGGCAATTTTTTTCCCCCCATTTAACCACAGTGTAACTATTAAAAGGCTTTTTATATGCATGAGACCTCACAGAACGAGTTGAGGATCATGTGAATGATGCTTATTGTATACTTTTGTTATATTTAACATTTACTAGAGCACATAAGCTCAGTAGATATAAAACTACCACAGATCTGTATCATATTTTTCATCCTTCTGGTTATGTGTATTTGTTTTAATTGTATTTTAACAAATTAAAACAATGTTGGAAATCAGTGCTTGGAGTTTTTGTCTTGACAGTCTGTGAGTCCACATCATCCTCAGCATGATCATGGAACTGACTTGTAGCATATATTTATCAATATTAATTAATTGGTATGATGGTATAGTACACTGGCAGTTTGTTCTTTTCATAATCTTTTAAAGCCAATTCAGTGTCCTTGCTTTCTTTTAGTTTTCTCTTCTGTGGTAGCCACTCTAGCTGCACTCAAACTTGTTTTTTCTTGGAACGATTGACCAAGTTTCAAGGTTTTGGTAAGGATTTTGGAGGTAACAGTGTCCTGCACAGAATCCTGTTAAGGGGCAGGCGAGCAAGGGGAAAAAATTATAGGTCTATTAGTTGAAAACATCAGTGTCAAACTGGTTGGAGGCCAAAGCGCCAGATGAATCTCCATTGGCCCTGCCAGAAATATCACAACACCCTCGACCTGACATTTAGATTCCCTCCAAAAAAGGTGGCCTTCTGAAAGCAGTGGAAATGAATAGAGTATTCCTTTGTTCACACCTCTCATCTGGATCCCAAGAACGAACATCTGTTTTTATTCTGTTTTTCTATCTCTCTCTGTCATGTCTCAGCTCATTGGCTACAGTGAGAAGCCCGTCAACCTGCAGATGTTCATTGGAACAGCAGATGACCGTTATTTGAGGCCGCACGCCTTCTACCAGGTGCACCGGATCACGGGGAAAACCGTAGCCACGGCCAGCCAAGAAGTTTTGATCTCCAGCACCAAAGTTCTCGAAATTCCTCTCCTGCCCGAAAACAACATGTCAGCCAGGTAGGTGTCAGAAGCACTTCAGGTTTACATTACATAGTTATGAGCTTACCACCATGAAGAAAACCCTGTCGAATGAAAAAATAACCACATTTATGATCATACAGGGTTGTAACATCTTCCAAAGGGGATTTTATAGATTAATTTAAACCAACAGGAGTGTCGAGCACAGAAGGAAAATTTGAGGGCTTCCCATGGAGTAGAGAAAACTTTATTCGACTGTTTATGATTCTGCATCACCCGAAAGATTATATTTATATAAGGTCTGGTTTCATTTACTTTGGAATTTGTAGGAAGGGATTTGGTAGGGATTTTCACATCTACTGTTGTAATAAATCATATTCACAGGCATTTTTAATTTGTGATTCAACACTTAATTTTCCTCCCATTGCCAAAGTCCTGCTGGGCTTGTGGTTTGTTTTATCACTCCCAGGCACTTCACTACTTAAATATGTTTTAGATGATTGCCATCGTTATGGTGCTCTATGGAGCCAAATATTTTCCCTCTACCTTGCAGTATCGACTGTGCTGGCATCCTTAAACTACGGAACTCAGACATTGAGCTGCGGAAAGGAGAGACGGATATAGGAAGAAAGAACACACGGGTCCGCGTGGTGTTCCGAGTTCACATCCCTCAACCCAACGGGAAGGTGCTGTCGCTGCAGGCTGCCTCCATTCCTGTGGAGTGCTGTGAGTGTTAACTTCCTAGTCTGAGTCACACACAAACACACACACCCTAACATATTCATTCAGAAAACCACACAATCAAACACACACAGGAAAAACACACACCGACGAGTGCACACACAAAACGTTCCGCACACGTTTTTATTACCAGACTACTTGCTGATTTAGGATGTTGATTTAATCTATTGTTTGCACTTATTGAAAGTCACTTTAGATAAGAACATCTGATAAAAGTTTAAAATGTAAATGTGCACAGTTCTGTCTGTTCCCTTTTAGTCTAGCAGTTACCTAAGAAAGTACACACACTAGCAGCACATCCACGTGCCCACACAAACAACAAGAGAACAGCATGGCCATATTATATTGGATTGCTCGAAATTATAAGGTGTTCCTGTTATTTTGTCCACTTACAGTATATACATTTTACATAGTCTGCACTGAAAAATTGACTGCAGTGTGAATGAACACAGCTCAGAAAATGATCGTCCTCTTTTCTCTGCAACCCCTGCTGCGTCTCTCCCAGCCCAGCGTTCAGCTCAAGAGCTGCCCCAGGTGGAGAAATCCAGCCTGAGCAGCTGTCTGGTCAGTGGGGGAGAAGAGATGGCCATCACTGGGTCCAACTTCTTCCCAGAGTCCAAGGTCATCTTCCTGGAGAAAGGCCCTGGTAAGAGTTGTGTCTGCGCAGCAGCTTAGCCTAGAACCAGCACTCCAGAAACAGCTTGTGCCAATTACATGTGTTAAAAAATCGTATTTCATGGTTGTCAGAAAGACTTTCTCAGAGAGGCCACCATGAGTAAAACATTTTAGAGAGGGACAATCATATTCTTCAGTGGCCTAGTGAGGAAATTTGAAATTGTGTTTATAATCTGGGGTTGGTAATAGAATGTACAAATTGATTACCTAAACTCTCAATTATCTAATACAGAGAGGAAATGTGTGCCTGTATATCTAGGTGTGCATGTTTAAGTGTGTCTGAGGATGATTAATCAGCGTAATGTGGAGTGAGTTGTTTTACTTGTGTCCAGTGATAGACAGTTTGGTCAGTTCTCAGGCACAGTCATACCAGAGGAAAATGTAAATCTGGAGCCCTGTGATATACAAATATTAAAAAAGTAGGTTTGAATCTATATTTTGTGAGTAGTAGACCCAACCTAATTTCTTAGTATTTATGATAGTGAGATAATAGTTTTACTTGTATGCTCTTCTGCAAAATGTTTTTCATGAAAAGGGTCTATGGTCAGATATTGTCGGAAGTAAACAAAAATATTTAGAGAAAATGTATATTTTTCCTCTATAGTAACAAAATTGTGTGTGTGTGTATTTGTGTGCGAGCCTCAACAGATTATGTCTGTTATTAGTGTTGTCTATCAAGATGACAAGACAATACACTATATTACATGATACAGACATTACATTACAATGTTTTTATTACAATGTTAATGTAATAAAAATACTTCAGATCTAACCACTGCACTATATTATATAATATTTTATTTATATATAAATGAAAAAGCATGATTTTTTGTTTGACCCTGTTTAGTTTACTTTCTTAAACTCTGCCATTAAGAAAATGCAAACATTTCTGTTTGTATTAGTTTATACGACAATAAAAGTAAAAATGTATAAAATAGAATATTTATAGAAAATCCAATATACATAGTGACGGTAGGCAAGACTTTTTTATGTCATTGCTATCTAAAAAACATACACACACAGACACAACCTTAACCAGATGGAACAATATGGTCATTTAATAAACTAATTTAATGATGAATTACACAAAACCGATGCATACCTTATCTCTCGCCATTATGTGTAATAGTCAATCTCCACCAGTGAAGTGGCGCCCTCATTCATTGGCAAGATGCTGCTGGGAGGCTAGGTGCGGGATCACTCCTACTGGTTGCTTGTGCCACCTGTGTGCTGGGAGCTCAGGGGTCAGGACTGATATAGAATGAGTCTCTGCCAGGAGGAATGTGTTGCTCTTTTCCTGAAACCAGTTTTTGTGACTCTTTTCGACAAATGCCTAGGTGAAAGAGATCACATAGTTTCTTTTAAGTCACTCGTCTTTCTATGTATGATCTTTTTTCTCTTTTGTGCACCACTCCGTAATAAAAACACATGTAATGGCTGTTCCCTAGGATGGAAATTTTGAATAGAGAACATTCGTTGAGCCAGTCCCTGCCTGCCCGAGGTACCTTTTGTGATGTAGAGCAACGAAATCAAGTTCACACATGGCAGCAAGTTGAGTGGTGTTGTTTTTGTGAGTGAGAGCCATTCTCTTAAGATTTTCTAGAGGGAAAAAAGTGGCCTGGTGGAATGTCTTTAGCTCTTTGAGGTATACCAGGTGAAGCATGGCATAGAAAAGTACCACGGTTGAAGCAACTCACTGATGGTCGGGTCTTTATTATAACACTACAGCAAGTGGAAACATCAGCGCGGTGCATCCTGGGTACGGAGGAAAGCAGGGCCCCATGGTGCATAAAAGCAGTGGACTGTGGAAAGAGACAGAAAGAAAATGAAAAGGGAGGGGAAGATGATGTTGATTAGGTTTGTGTAAATGATCCCCCTCATCATGACTAATCTGCCTGCATTAGTGCAGAAAGCCACTGATTGGAGTAAGTATAGGGATGGAAGAAAAGGAAGAAGGAGGCAGTGACAGATATTTTTCCACCATCTTTCATAATTGAAAGACAACAGTAGATTCATGAAGAACTAGAGAGACTGGCCTATTGTTGCTAGTACACAGAGATTATGGGATGATATTATAAATGACCTCATTATATACAGAAACAGATCCTAGCTGTTGTTCATGTGAGATCATATTTTAAAACAAATACATTTTAATTTGTGTTTTGCTAGTTTTTTACACACCACACACTGTCAATTTACATATTTATTTTATTCTTATGACAAGTGGGTAATATGCTAAAAACCCAGACAGTGAAAGGACTTTACTAAAAAAAAATGCTTATTTTAATATCTGTGAAAACCTTCCTGTTTTTCTCACCTTCTCTTGTTTTTTAATGCTTTTAACCAGTGGCCTGATATACACCATTGAAGAGAGAGAGCAAAATATATATATCTGTTTATTTATTTATTTGACTTTTTGTAATAAGGTATTAGAAGTAGTATTTTAAGGATGATATAATGGAAGAGGAGAAAGAAGACAGATAACATGGAAAGGGTAGGGGCCAGAGGAATTATTGTCACAGTTTTATATATAAACTTATTCAATAATTATTTTTGTTGAAGGGAGGGTATACATACAACACATATTTATATATCCATCACTTAAAAATGAGATAAATATTTTAGAGTAACTAGACTTCATTAAACATCAAAATTTAAAACAGGTCCATAAATCTTCAACTTTGGATGAATGTTTATGTAGATTCATCCAAAATTGCTCACTCAGAAGCTTTATGTAAATGAGTGGACTTAAAAGGCTACAGCAGTGACTGCCTCGAATAGTGACTAATACAGCATGTGTACTCCACGGTTACTCTGTTATTTCCGTTGTAAAAGCCGTTGTGTTTTAAAAGCCCAGTTGCAACAAAAACAGTAATCACCCTTTTTGTTTTTGTTCGATCTTCTGGCACAACGGGTGCATGTTCTTTTTCCTTCTGACTGGGGTGCGTAGGGTGTCTGGATGATCCGAGTCATTGTCTTAGCGTGGTATGAGGTTCCTGTTGGTGCTTGTTGTCTGACAGAGCATGTGGGGCCCTTGCTCCTGCCTGTTGAATGTCAACAAGCCGCACTGCAATAATGCACTGCTGTCAGCTGCAAAGACATTCAAGGTCATTTGCTCATTGGAAATAACGACTCTCTGTCATCCCTAAGTTAAGCTCTTCCTTCACAACAGAGAGAACCTCAATAGGGTTATGACTGCCTAATGTGCCAGTGGATTACTACAACCAAGGCTTTGGTTACATTAATGGTAGGGTTAGATCACAACAGGTTAATTGGCGTCTTAAAGCTACAATAAAGGGTGGATTTTGGTAGGAAGCTGAATAGCCTAAATGTTACAGGGCTTATAGTTGAGTGCTCACTTTGTTAGAATCTACATATAGGCTCGTCCTCTCTGCAGACATGTTGCAGATGCCTGACGGTGGTATTTGGGGGAATCCTTTGGGTTTTGAGGAAGAGGCCATGCAGGTGCAGAGTATACTTGCACCATGTGAGCATCATGAAACAGACAACTGCAAATGAATTTGCATCAACTCAGAAGCTATTTGGTGATCACTTGGTTGTCAAATAAGTTTTTATTCTTCTCGATGTTGTGATAACTGTGACTTCTTCCAACCACACGGCAAGCCTGTCAGTGTTTTCACCCCAACTGCTTCCCTTCAAGCAGCTGCCCCTAAGATGTCTGGCCAAATAATTAGATCCCTCATAGGAAAACTGGAGAGGATGTTTTCTAGCCAGAAACCTGGCAGTGTGTAAAGGCATTTTAAAATAAATACAATTCCACTGCTCTCTCCATAATTTTAGCCACGCAAGACAAACAGCAGGATATTTGGACATTTGATTACTATTTAATAGCTGCTAAGATTATGGGGCTTCTGGGCCTTTAAAAATGACATCATTTTGATGTCTCTTGGTTCTCCAGAACAAATTGAAATCGTGTGCTTTCTGAAGCCTCTTGTGGTTCTTAAGCCCTGTCTGTTTGAGAAAGCACTGTTCACTGACATCATCTTTAGGAAAATAGAGGGACAGAACCACACCAGATGGAGAAAGTTACTTTGATAAATATCACACTTCACTTCAAAAGGGTTTACATTATAAAGCTGTAGTCATTAGTGATAATGTGCAGCCTGCGGGTTTATGACCACTTTTGTGTTTGTTATCAATTCAAATTATATTCATTTTGATTTTCACTCCACCAAAAAGATGTTGTTTTTAATCCGTTTTAACTGTGTATTTTGAAGTTGCATGTCTAAATGATTTAGGCTGTTGTGTATGTCCAAAAACTGGCAGGTATGTGAAGATATAAAAAAATGGTACACTGCTTCATCACAAGTTTGTTTATGTCTACAGTCATGGAGCTCTCAGTTGACTCTTCATTGAAAAGCCAGACATCACTCTATTGACTTTTGCCAGGACTGCTCTCAAAAGTTATTCCAGTCTTTTTGAAGATATTAGTCTAAATATGACTGTATGTGTTTTAATTTTGAAGTAACTAATGTAATATGGTTAATCTAATAAGAGTTTCAGATACACTTTAAATTGTTAAATTGTTTTAAATGTGTCTTTGCCTGTTTATGGCAATAGGAATACCACTGGTTTATGCATTTATCCTGTTTTTTTCTTTTTTTTCTTAACCATGTCTTGCAGATGGACGGCCACAATGGGAAGTGGAGGCAAAAATAATCCGTGAGAAAACTCAAGGAGTAAGTAGTCATTTATTTACATATCTGTTGTTCTACAACATTTTTCCTTCAACATTTGCACTTAAAAAATACATTTGTTTGTTGTAAATGTTTATGCTAGTTTTTTGCCTGTTCATGTATGCAAATGGTATTGTGTTTTATTGGTAATAAGTGTATTTAAATAATGTTAAATGTTTTTTTTGTAGTCATGTATTGTGGTGGAGGTTCCTCCCTACCACAGTAAGACTGTGGGCTCAGCTGTGCAGGTGCACTTTTATGTCTGCAATGGCAAGCGGAAAAGGAGCCAATCGCAACGCTTCACTTACCTTTCAGGTGGGATGACAAGTTCTCATTCATTTTAGAATGAATTTTAGACCAAGGAATGATTTTAGAATCAATTTCAAAACTTTTCTCGGGGAACAAAAGAGGCGATATCTGTATTTAGGTACAAAAGTATTTTTTAATTTTCCTGCGACTCCTTTTACTGACATTTAACTAAAGAGATGCTCTTTAAAGCTTTACTTTGCATTCCTTTGTGTGTATTGCTCCCTGCGGTAGTTAATCCCCCAATAGTAATGACAGCAGAGACATTGGTAACATGCTTTTTGTTTTGCACACCTCTCCACAGGGGCTTCACTAACCCCATTTCTCTCTTTCTCTCTCCAAAGAAAGCATTGCTGTGGTTTAGAGGGGGCTCTTCCACTAACAATAACATTAACACCTGCCAACTGTTCATTTTGTAAAGCCTCCTCCAGCTCCCAAGCCAACCTGTTTTTGTACTTTATGCACTGTTCTATATTTGCATGGGGTTTTATTATGCAAATCTTTTGCTATCCAGGAAACTTTTACTATGTATAAACCATCATTGTGGTTTGATATAATTATTTTAACAGCAAGGAAACTCAATGTTCATGATATTTTGATTAAGTTTCCTCTGTTTTTTATTAAAGTAAAATTGCTCCTTATTATTCGATATTGTCAATGTTTTTTTCCTCTTGAAACCAGTCATACTGAAAACACCGTTGGTGGAATATAATGACATGTGAGCATTGCTGATATGTGCAACATATCCAAACCCTGAGTTTTACCGCAACAGTGTGTATGTTTGTTTGTGTGTGTGTGTGTTTGTGTATGTGTGTGTGTATGTGTGTGCGTATAAGCGGCCTTGCCCCTCCACCCACCCGGACTTTCTGTTTGCAAGCACGCCCACTCGGCACTCAGCAGTTCCTGTTTTCCCCGTTGACAGATTAGAGCAGCCAATGAGAGCAGAGCACAGTAACCCTGCTCTGTCAGTCAAGCTGGGGTGCTGACACCACTAGTGTCACCACGGACACCGCCTGCTTTATTGTGGCCAAAAAAAAAATCTGCTCTTCCAATCAGTCGCGTTACATTTTTCATCGTAGGCTGGTCTGCAGAGGCCCTGGCCCAGTTCAAGGATAAATTCTGAGAAAATTGTGAGGAAAAAAGTGTTGGTACGTCAGTCTCGGTTAACATGTTTGCACATGGAAAGTGGAAAAAATGCCCTTTGTGCCTGCGTTGTATTCTGCAAGGGCATCAGTATTTTTTTTCACATCATTTACTAAAACCTTTCATGGGTATGCTCAATTTTGAGGCTGTATTACTGTCAGGTAGAACAATGAAAGTACCCTGACAGCAAGTATGTTAAATATACAGTACGTTACCCTTCCCTTACCCTTGATATCCCTCTGGGAGATATCCCTCAGCCAGAATAAAACCAGTTTGGCCTTTTTGTGCCCCTTGCCTCTCAAACCCAGAGGCATGATGGGGTAAGATGAGGGCACAATCAGCAAACTCGTTTGTTCTGTTGGTCTGATCTGGGCTGGGGGGCATTCGGCTCCTCTTCCCACACAGCATTTCACATGATGGCACCCAGACTGACAACATATGCTCTCCCTCTGATTCAGAGCTGGATAAAAATAAAACTCACTGTCACAAGGCAGCAGATTGGGAAATAGGTTACCGATTGGCATAGCAGTGCTGTGAGCTGTCACAGCAAAGGGAATGGCCCCATTTGCTATCAAAATGTCACTCGTTTTTTGGGAGGCTTTTTTCATCTGGAAGTAGACCCATTTCACAATCCATACATTTCAGAGACTATGCTCACCACTTTGAGATTCTTTTGGTCTAGTTTTTCAGGTTTTTGCTTAAACATATTTCAACTTTGAAACCATAGATTCAGGGGAACTTCTGGAGCTTGAGATTGTGGAAAAACTTGAAACGTCTGCCTTTTGTAAGCTGGTAGGAGTCACTGGACTAATGTACCTGGAGTAAAAATAGCACTGACACTGTTGGTTTTGCAATGCATAGACTTGACAAATGTATATATTATGTGTGCTTTTTTTGTTCTTTTTTCTTGCAGTGCATGTGATTGATAGACGTAACTGACAGTGTGGTTTTCCCTTTCATTCTGTCTTTCCTCTTTTGTCACATCTCTCTTCCTCCCCTTCTCTGTGAATACTCTCTCTCTTTAGTCATGGTAAAACAGGAGCACAGAGATGAGCTGGACCTTACTGCAGTACCCCCTATGTCCATGCCCCTGGCACATGCTGCCAGTCTGGTGCGCACTCAGCTGCCTTCTCCTGAGCAGGGCCACCCATCGGACAACCTTCTGTCCAGCTCCCCTCATGGCCTGGCCACGGGCTCCGGACCTGGCCTGCTACCCCTGCAGGCCCCCTGCCCCTCCCTGGGCTCCCCGTCTTTCCAGCACCTGCCTCACCTCCAGGGTCACAGTTTGCACCACCCTCCTGCAGACTGCCACATGACGTTCCACCCAGGCTCTGCTCCTGCTCCTCTTCCTGCTCCTTCCCGGCCCTCCTACCAGCCTATGCAGCACAGCCAGAGTCACGGTCATAGCCTGCCCTTCAACGGCCAGTCCAGCCTTCCTCCTCAGGGCTATGAGAGGATACCCTTTCAGCAGAGCCCCAGTGCAGCGTCACACCCGATGAGCATGGGGATGATGTACCCCAGCTCCCCTTGCTCCTCACCATCAGCTCCCTCCTCTTCGGCCACCAACCCCATTGCTGGATCTCCCCAGAGCCAGCAACCCCTGCTGGCCCCGTCATCCCCACACCTTCACACACTTGGAGGCTTCCACTGTTCCCCAAATCCCACCCAGGTGCCCTCTCCTGGTGGCCACCCACTTGTAGGGCAGCACTCCGCCCAGCTGCAGAGGGCCATGGGCTACCATCCGGTAAGTCAAAGGTCAGCTTCCTGCCCCACACCGTCCAGCGCCCCTCCTCCACGGATGGTCCCCTCTCCCCACTCTGGGCCATCCTCCCCTCAGCTCCACTCGCTGCCCTACCAGTCTCCCACCTCATCTTCCCCCACCTCAGGTGGCAGTCCTCTCGGGCCCCTGCAACAGCAGCATTCAGGACAACCTTCTCCCCAGGCTACAAGCCCTGTCATGGTCAGCTTGTCCCCGGCGGCAGCAGGGCCTTTGGTTCACCCTCTAAGCCCACAGGGGCCCTTCCCCTCAGACGGGGAGAGGCTGAACATCAAAGAGGAACCGGAGGATAGGGAGCCCACCTTCCGCTCCATCGGCCTGCAGGACATCACACTGGACGATGGTGAGATATTTATCAAATCATATTTATATCTGCAACTACAAATTGTTTTGGTTTTATCTTCTAAGGGTCAGTATCCACCTGATGTCTTTAACAAGCAGAAAAAACAGGGATAAATGTCATCAGCCAGTTCAGAACTACCTGCCATCTCTATTGTGATTGGTCAGTACATAAATAAAGACAGAGAAGAGCACAGTATGTCCACAGAGAGAATAGTTGATTTAAAGCTGAAGCTCATTGAGACAGTTACACAGCAAAGGCAAAGTCATCCAAAGTTGACCCTGTTGTTCATATTTGGTTGCAAACACTCTAAAGCTGTAGGAAACAATCAAAAATCTGGCCCTCAGAAAAAGACATCTATTGGAAACTTTCACTTTGTTTTCTTGAGTTTATTTATTGATGTCTGTCTCGCTATGTGTGCGTAACTACAGTCTCTTTTTTTTCCCTCTGACTCTCTTTCTCCGGTTTTCTATCAGTCCAGTTCTTCTGCTCTCATTATCACATTTTCCCTCCTCACCCTGTCCTTTTACACGAGATATTTAGAGCACACCCATCTGTGATCAATCTCATTTTCAGTCTAAAACAAGGGACCGCTGAGGGATTAAATTTACCCTAGAATATGTGACGCCCAAGATAAATTTATATCTGATGATGTAAAACAATACAGAGCACCAGTTGTATTTTCAAGAGGCTGAAACCTTGATGCCTGATTACAGTGATAGCGTTTCATCTGTCACTGCAGCACGCAGTTGTGTACTCAGGTTCATTACTGAGGGGTCTTGTGACTTAGTATTGGGTAACATAGACACAATAGGACTGATAACAATAGTATCATATGAAAGTGTCTAATTGTAAGCTGCTAAGCTTCTGTATCTCTGGCAGCAAATTGGAGATTAATTACACTTTGTATTGTTTTGGCTTCTTGGAACTGGGGAGAGCGAGAGGATTGCATCATTTTGTGCTACTTGCAAAGCGCAGTCACTGAGACTGTAGCTGGAGCACAGAGACTACAAGTTGTGTGCTGCTGCAGTAATTACATCCTGTGTGTGTGAGTGTGCGTACGTGCGTTAACAACTCTAATTAGGATGCTCAGGAGAACTTGTTGACTTAACAATTGACCGTGAAGTCAGCACATGCATTTAGCAGCTTTTTTATCTCATCTTTGAACTCTACTTCTTTACCTAAAATATGTGTCTCTAAACTGCTCTAAATCATCCACCTCCTTATCTGCCATTCAGAGCCTTGTCTGGTTTTGTTAACCCCAGTGCCATATTCAGATGTGGGTCCAAAAGGTTTGGGGTTAATAAATAGCCTGGTGAGGCTGTGTCGGGGAGGTGTGATATTGTGTGCTAGCAAGGGTCAGCCTAATTAACACACAGCCATTGTCAATAAGTCACGTGTGAAAACCAGCAATCACAGAGGCCCATAAGTGTGTAATACTTATGCATACACACACACTAACACACAATAAAACATGTAATCTCTGTGAAAAAAAAAGCCTGATGACAAAGCTTTTCTGTCCTTTTCTGTCTGTCCTTTTTTACAGGCTCATATATGCGTACTCGTGCACACATAAAAGCTGTTTACTCACAGAAAACTATATCTCAGTTTAGTCTCTCATCTCTCTCCCCTCTGTCACGCAAGCAGAGACAGACACACAGCCACTCTGGAAGTACAGTAGCTGGCTGCGCTCGCACTTTTTCAAAAAGTGTGAGAAAAGTTTGTGAGTGACACGGTTCAGCCGGGAATGTAAGCTCTCCCTTTGAGCCTGTGGCTAAAAATAGCTTTCTGTGCCAGCCCAGCTCTGTAGGCCATGTTTTGAAGTAGCAACGTGGAGCTTCACCCAGCTACGCGTTTTAAGAGGTCGCAGCGCACTCTTAAGTAGACCACATTCACCCCAGTTTGACAGACAGATCAGGATGGACACAAACGCAAAAAATATTTAGATATGGAGTAGCATACATTCACAGGAAGTCATGTAGCACAAATGATACACATGTATGTACTTACAGACGTATATTCTCACTGTTTTAAATAGTTAAATCTGTTTATACACACGTATATAATCCAGATTGATGCCTTAAAGCGATTATGCATAATTAACATTTTAAGGCAGTGTATGTGACCACTATGGCTGGCTGCATGATTAATGTGGCTAAAATAAGGAAATCAACCCTCTGATCTACAGTTAAGTAACAAACTGCCGTCATCACGTCACTCCTTTGACAGCTGTTCTTATATAGTTTTTCTCATCCTCCACTAATTTAGATCTACCATCAAGTCATGTTTTAGTAGAACATTCAATTTGCATAGGAAACTTTGCCTTTTAACATTTTCCTGACTTGTAGGAAGCTGTGTTTGATACATTCATTTTTACGATATCATGTGTTCATATGTAAAATTAACTATTGCAGTAGTATTGCAGACTTGTGTGAGAGTGGCATGAGAGGGAATATGAATGTGAGTGTGTAGAAAACTGCTCTGGTTAGCAAGCAGATGGCCCTTGTGACGCACACCAGAGCATGGTTGAAATGTGTGTTTTGTTGTGTGTGTGTGTATGTGTGTGTGTGTGTGTGTGTGTGTGTGTGTGTGTGAGAGAGAGAGAGAGAGAGAGAGAGGGAGATGGTGTATTTGTGTGTATCTGTTTGATGTTGTGGAGGTGTGAGTGTGTGTGTGTGTGTGTGTGTGTGTGTGTGTGTGTGTGTGCGCGCAACGCAGGAGACACAGGAGGTGAGAAGACAGACTGACAGACAGATGGATCGACACGTTCAGGGTCCAATCCCACAGCAGGGTCACTCAGCTGAGACATTCAATCTGAAATGTACTTGGCATCTGAGATTGAAGTGAAGTGTACACTGGACAATCTCATGTTTTTTTTCCACACGGTACACAATATATTCTCATTAAACAGTCAAAATATAATTGGAATTAATCCAAAAATAAAAGTGTTACAGAATATGTCATAAAATATTTAATGGCTGCTTTGATATAACAGCCTGCAGACATTGAGGATTTATTTTTATTAGGTTTTGCTATGAAAAAAAGAAAAAAAGAAGATGTCAGCAGAGGCAATGAACTGGAAAAGCAAAGACTGAACTTTTCAACATAGCAGCATAGGACATAACTCAGTGTCACTAAAATGTGCAGCTTTGTATATTTCTACTGCTTTGATGTCTGAATCAGAACAGAACAAAGTTAAGTTGGGTGCCGCCATCATGACATATTATTATTAAAGACAGGTTTTTCATGGTCACTGTTTGGCTCGGTGTAAAGATCATGGTGTGTCAGCGCTTCAACAAAAAACGAGTTGTAGTCGTATAGGCTGTGAGACTGTTAATGTCTCACGTTTATCCTCGGTGTGACTGTCGACCAGATTTGCCAAACCCCTGCTACACTTCTTTGTTCGGCTACTCCATAAACACAGTAGTGGCTCGACAATCACAGCAGTCACGGTGACACAGTCTGAATCGCTTTTGCTTGCCGAGTCATGCATTTAACGAATTAATCAGCACGTGACGATCCCTATGTTTACAGAGCACGGATGTGAAGGGATAGCACGTGTGTGTTTGTCTGTGTGTGCGTGTAAGCAGTTAGTGTCGGTAGAGCGCGCAGCGTGTGTTCACAACAAAACCTGGTCTTTTGTTCGCCCTGCCCTGCCCAAATGCGCAGCTGCCTCACACTGCAAGCACAGCTTTGAGGGTTAATAATAGGCAGAGGACTGCTGCCTGCGCTCGAGACAGTGACACATTAATGACACGAATGTACACACAGGGAGCGACACACAGTAGCCTATAGATGTAATCAAATGTACAAGACACTGTCCGTGCAGTGAAAACATCTTTTAGATATATGTTTTTATCGTTCTGTTGTTCTATCTTTACGAGGATACGCACCGTTTGGAAACAGACGCTGAAGCTTCCAGCAGCTGTTACTAAAACAGTTGTGGTATCACATATTGCACAGCACAATAGTTCCTCACATACTGTAGACATTTGAATCTCTCAAAGTCAAAGTTTTATTTAACAGACTACACCATTGTTACTCAAAGACTTGCACACATGCACACTGCATTTTCTTAATTTAAAGATCCGTTAGGCAACATTTTCAATATTAGAACAAGTCACCATTTGTTATTAAAGAGTCTTGTTGGTACTGCTAACTCCACTGAGAATCAACAGCGTCAGCCCAGTCTGTTCAGGTTTTAAGTCTCCTACAGCTCATGGGAAGCTGTTCTTTGCCCACAATCTGACTGTATGACTGTATGAGAGACGTAAATGAGTAAAATAAGTACAATCCAAAAAGTAGCAGTCCAAAAAAGACTTGGATATTTTTCTCTGTAATTGGCCGATCAGACCAGGGAGAAAGCGCCAGTGCATATTGAATTTACCTTTGACAGGTGGCGAGAAATACGACTCCGTTTGTATCCCAAATGAAATTATACATGAAATTAGACTTGGAAACAACCTTTCTTTGGCTTCCTTTATCAATTATCTTGACACACTTTTCTCTTTTTTCTTTGAAAGGCCTGAAAAAGTCATTAGAACTTTGTAATGTTTTTGTAATATAAAGGAACAAAGGCCTCATTAATTGTCACTTCTCAGCCACAATCACATAGATCAACAACCATCATTCAACAACAGTGTAAATGAGAAAGCCTTTGAATTAAGTTGCCAGTGGTGTTGCATCAAACAAATGGATTTTTCATAATTGTTAACTTCTGTCATTTTTACCTGAAATGTGTGCATAACCACAGAGAACTCTAAACATATCTGGTTGATTTAATTGTGATTATTTGTATTAAGCCACTAGAAATAAATCATCCGTTTTTTGTTTGTGTTCTCATGTGTGAGTGTGTTTTAGTCTTTAGAGGCTTCATGTTGCCATTAACCAACCATAACAGAGTAGTAACACACAACTCCTGATTGGACGACATGAAAAAACAACAGTGGAAAGAAAATACGTTTCAATCAAATGCTGCTGCTCGTTAAAAACAATGGCAAACGTTTGCTGGTCTTTTCCCCTGAAACAAATGGAAACGGATTTTCTGTGTCATCTTTCCATACAGTTAAGGTCTAAGAGGGTGTAATGCAGAGGTCTTGGCAGAGGTTGAAGCCTGGTGTGTGGACATGGTGCCAGTGCTGCCTTTTTTCTTTAGACAGAAGGAAGGAAAAGCCTCGAAATCCCTCCGTGGGGACGACAGCAACATACTGAGTTTTAGTTCATGTTTGTGAACATACACAGAACACATAGACACAGAACATTTACCTAGATTTTATTTGTTGCGTTGTTGGCTGCTGTCATCGCTCTTCCTCAGTGTCGGCGTTGATTTGTGTTCGTCAGCCAAACATCGAACGCCGGTGTTTGACTGGAAAATGAACTCTAATCACCACATTGCTCATGGCGCACAAGTGAGGGCTTGACAGAGTGTGGTGAAGTAGCTTTCACTCCCACCAGTAAATGTTGAGCCGCTGAAATATGTACATGCACCTGTGGGTGTATACAGTTTTTGGTGAGTCACTTTAAAATGTTGCTGTTAAGTTGCCTCAGCGTCCTGTTCATTCTTCAAAATATAAGTGGTGAGGATGTTTTTGTTTTTTGTTTGAATAACTCTACTTTTTTTGAAAGTTCTTAATTATTCTTTCTCATTTTTTAAGCAGAAATGCCAAACAATCCACTTCACAAGTGTGAAGATTTACTGTTTTCAATTCAAATTCAAATTCAAAACACTTTATTTGTCCCTGAGTGACAATTTGCAGAGGCATGTAGAGAAGGACAGGTAACAAGAAACACATTTTAACAATGTTTCCACTATTTTTTGACATTTATAGACCAAACCATTGAAATTATTTTAAAGGAAAGTAATTGATAGATTGATCAATAAAGAAAATTGTCATTAGTTGCCTCTTCTTATGAGAAAGAAAACTCTTTGCTGAGATTCGACATTCTGTCTATCATACTTTCTGCCAGTCCTACAGTACAGTCATTACTGTTAACTATTGTGGTGGGTTTTGTTGATGTCCCCCAGAGACCATTTAGGCTCCAGTGGTTTCCTTCATGAGGCCTGGTCCTGTGGTCATCTGCTGAATGGAGCCGCTACTCTGTGGCCCCGGATCAAATGAGTCTTGTGAATCACTTACCGTCAGATCAAATGGGAAATCCACCGATGATTCACAGAGATGAGTGACTTTGAGAAACTGACTTTTTAACGAGCTTCTCCGGTGCACTCTGCGCCCTCACCCACACTCACACACGCTCACTCACTCACTGCTCAAGTGAAATTAAAATAAAACAGAAAAGAGCACAGAGCAGCAGCAGCAGCAGCAGCAGCAGCAGCAGTGATAAGATAGTGGAGCAGAGGGAGCTTTACTGAGCAGAAATGCAAGATTTCAATACAAGTTCCATCAATTGACCGTCTCTTTCTTATGTGTGAGATCACTCTGTGGATTTTTACTTTACATTTTTCTCTCAAAGCCGGGACTTTGTAAAGACGTGCGCATGTCATTACAGGGCCCTGCAAGTGGAAACTGTGTGCTTTGATATTCCCTTTTGCAGGCAAACCAAGTCTTGCCTCTTTCTGTTCCCTTTGCACAAATGTTTTCCATTGTGGCATGTTGTCTTCATTTGCTGGACCGAAGATTCAGTCAATCTTTGAGTTATTTGCTTAAGCTGCTCTGCCAGAGAAGTGTTTTTTGTGCCTGGGTCAGGGAACTTTTTTGAATGTGTCACAGAGGGTTATGATAATTACCCATTTTCCATTTCGACGGTAGACATGTTTATCGTACTGAATGTCCATCTGCCCGCTTCAGTTCTGTTTTGCATTATGAAAATCTCTTCAATATAGCTCCTTTGACATGCACTTTAAAAACGGAGACACGAGATTACCCAATCCCAGTGGTCTCCTGCTAGATGTAAAACTCGTCGGGGAAAGTTTAGGGAAATTAAAGAATCTCCTGACTCCATTTTTATTCAACACAAGTTAAATTTGATAATAGTTTTGTCTCTAGTGTAACAATTTCTTTTGAAAAGCTACAAAAACTGTGACTATGTTACATTTTCTTGCCACATTTTGATATTTTTTAAGGGTTATATCTTTCTCTTTATATCTGACTCTTAAGTGAGATAAATCTGAACCTGATTTGATGATTCTTTTTGATGCCTACTGCCAGTCAACAGCGGTGCTTAATTCAACAAATGACTGTAACTAGTCTCGTTCACAGCGTTTTAAATCTTCCCCTTGTTCCCCTGCACAGAGAGGGAAAGGTTCCTCTGGCACACAGAAAGTACATTACCATACGACAATGTCTCATGCTTCCTCTGAAAGTGAAGAAGCATGGTCCTCAAAATGAGAATTAACAAGTATGATGAATGAAATGTTCAGAAAAACATTTAAGACAGCAGCACTGACAGATGACTGCAGGTTGCTCCAAAAACAATATTTTAAATCATGCAGAATAGTTGATGGATATGAAGAGAAAAGTTGATATTTCTACTCAAAGTTGAACTGATTTGATTGTGCAGATAGAAATGGTTTCAGATGAAAGTGAACTTAACAACTCAGTTGTGCGTATTCTTTTAATTAACTTTCTTTTTTAAGTTCCCTTTTCAAAAAGTGTTAAATACAGGAAGCATTAAAAGCCATCAGCACACAGGAGAAGGAGCCATCAGATGTACTACTACGTGAGAGTAGTAGTAGTAGTAGTAACAGTCGGCTGACTGTAGATGTATATTTTGACTAGGGAGCCCCCCTCCCAGTCATCTGCAGAGGATCTCCCTCCGGCTGAGCCATTTAGAGCCACTTTTACTACAGCAGGCTGCACTGAATCATCTTTCTGCTGCACTGTCATGAACTATACCAGTAAATCTGAGAAAACACTATCAGCAAATGAAACTCGTCAGAGGCCGTACTCGACTCAAACCTCTCTTTCACTTCTGGAATTATTGATGTGTGGAGCTCCGTTTTAAATTGATTGTATCTGAAGCATAAATTATCTGTTGAACACTGATAAGAGAAAACAAACCTCCTGTCATGTAAAATATTTGTAACGACTCCTTTTTTGTCCACTGATTGATCAAAACTTTGGTTTTAAGTTTTTCTCTTCAAGTTTATCTGGTAAATATGCAGTTTATAGTCAGCACATTGCAACATGTCTCATGAAAATCAGAAGGAAAACAAAGAATAACTCCTCTGATGGAACAGCTGAAAATGCGATGGAAAAACATATGAGCGTGTGTATTTGTTACTTTGGGTTTTAAGGCCGTTCTGAGACTTCAAATGGCCCCAAATCAAATCGCTCAAATTTACTTGAAGTGCAGCTGTAATATCAAGAGTGAAGCCTAAAAAAAAAAAAAAAGTTTCTGTCAGATTGGGAAACCTCTTCTGGCACCTTTTTAAATGAGAAAAGTGAATCATATTGAGAAGAATCAGTCTAATGTTGCACTCAATAAAGTCATGTCTCTCAGGTTGTTTTATGCGAATTGCCCTCAGTACTTCTCCTGACTTATTCATCAGTTGATAGGTTAATGTTTGCCTCTGCAACAATCTAATCAGTACAGCGGAAAGTAATATGTTTCTGCAGACGCCCACTTAATGTCGGTCTGTCGCACTTCGCACTATGTTGCTCATATTCCTGTGGTGTTAGAGCAGATTCACTCCCATCATTCAACAAAGCTACACAGTTTACCACACAACATTTTAGCTGTGCGGGAGGCCGGTGAACTACTATGTAGTGCTTGACTTAGAGCACATGACATTTTGAGTGAAATGTAAAACATTTCTTAGCTATATCGTTGTGGAGTCTGGTATATACTTCTCTATTTCTGTTATATCAGTATAGTTAGTTGCTTTTCTAGTCCAGTGGTCCTTTAACAGCTGTAACATACTGTTTATTTTGAGCACTGTTGCACCAGTTGTCTTTTGAAAGGTCATGCCCTTTAAAGGAAACCTGTAGTCCTCCATCACAGTTTTATTTCACTTATGGAACTGATGTGACAATTGATAAACTGGCCCAACAGTTGTAAATTATAACTCGATGTTTGAAATATGTATACACACAAAGGCAATGTTTGCTTTGATAGTCACAGTGTAGTCTCAGAAGTGTGTGGTGGTGCTGTGAGTGTATGCATGTGTTTGTGTGTGTATGTGTGTGTGTGTGTGTGTGTGTGTGAACATGGTTGACATGGGAAAGGAAGAGCCTCCCACGCTAACAGGATGATGTGAGTGATGGTGGCCAGACACAAAAGCAAGCAGCAGAAAACACAAATAAAACAACAGAATGTACACCGAGGCTTAAAATTAAAAGTGTGACAAAGACTGTAAACGAAATGAGGGTAAAATGAGCAGTTAACACACAGGAAGAAAAACAGAGCACACTGTAGCATGAAGAGGAGGTGACGACGTTGTGAAGCAGATTCAAAGGCAACACCGCGAATATGAAGATTATATTTGAGTGAAATCGTGGAAAGCTGTGCTACTTTGGTTTTATTTTACAGAGTTCATTTGACTCTGTTTGCGTCATCACATTTAAATATTTAATAATCATTTAAATAAATGTTTTGTAATTTGTCATGAAGCAGGTCTCGGTTTCTTTTGTTCATCATTGAGTCACCCCCTGCCACCTTTTTTAAAAAAAAAGTCGAGTTACAGTAACACATTTGTTTATCATAGCCTGGGGGAATGTATGATTTTACAGTACAGTTGCACAAATTACAGAAAAAGGTTGAGAGTTGAAGAGCTACATTTTGACTGTCGTGCACAGACACGTCTTGCTCGTAAATTACCCGACGTTAAACTGGGCTAGAGGTCTCTGCTGCACCCAAACCAGTCTGCCCAGCCTGATCGCTGCACTCCGTCTTTCTGACCCGTCATCATCACCTTTAAAAGACATACAGAAAGCATGTGAAGAAGTCACAGGACAAACGCTGTTGCTACTGTGGAAAAACCCCTCTATTCACATCACATTTTCCATGAATTCCAAACAAACAAAAAAAATCTTCTCTCAGGGTTTCTCTCTCTCTGTCTCTGTCCTTGTGTCGTCTTCACCTTGTCAAAGTATTTGATTTACTCCATGGCTGCAGTTTTTACTAGCTGCCTGCTGTGTTTCTTGTGGTCCCAGTGTGAATAGTGAATGGAGGCAGCAGATGTAAAACAATCACGCACGCTGGCTGAAAACAGAAAGCAGTGCAGAAAAAGAGCTATCTGTTATTTATTTAAAATCAGCCTCTAACAGACTTGCCGGAGTAATTAACCTTGCTGTGCCTGAACGCCTCTCCAGGCCTGACAACATGTTTTTAACAATAGATTGGTTTTACACGGCTCTTTTGCCGTGCTTACAAACCTCGCTAACAGGCCTGAGGAAATGTACTCAGCAACCATTAAAGCTCTAATGAAGTAACGGACAGACCGCTGGTTGGCCGGCCGTGCAGGACTGTTAGTAGGAGTCACTGCGATGTGGTAGAATTTCTTGGATTCAAACAAAGGTCACAGCTGGCACAGTGAGTGAATGGAATAGTTTCTCTCATTTGTTCTGTCAGGAGTGATTATGTGTCATGTCAGAACCTGACTTTGTGACCTTTGGGTTCACCAGTCTGTTCGAGTTTTTCCACCTTGAGCTTTTGTCAGTTTGAGTTTGATCTTTTAGTTATATGAGAAACTTAAGTTTGGAACAAGACTGCCCTCTGCTGGTTAGAAACATGTACCTCCACCCAGCATCTCTATACAAAATGTGCCGCCACAAAGCAAAGATGCAAGAATTCTATTATCAATAAATACTAATAAGTGTTTTTCTGTTTGCTTTTGTCCTCACAGTGAACGAGATCATCGGCAGAGACATGTCCCAGTCCCCCAGCGCTCATGCTCCTCCGCCGGCACACAACCAGTCGTAGCTCAGCCCTCGCTCACGCCAGCCGTCCCCTCCAGCCCTGCACCCCCACGGCTCCGTCATGGACCCTGCTCTAGGTCCTGGTCCTCTGTGCAATGCGACAAGAGGGCAGGAAGAGACAAGACTGTGGTCTGAAGACAGAATATAGATTCTGTAAAAACCATGTGGACCTCCTAGACCCACACAACCTGACAAGACGACGCCCGCATTTGTCTCTTCCCAAAGTCAAACATCTTATGTAGAGACATAGATTCAGATTTCACAACTTCACACAGATTAAACTGAAAAGCGAGCAGGGAGAATACAGCCATGTTGAGTTACACCATGAGTGAAATGATCCGAGGAGCCAATACAGAAATGTGCTTTCTCAGAGCTGTCTGTTAGTTCTCAGGCCTGTGCTCAGATATTAAGATGCGACCCACAACCCTTATAGGTGACCCTTAAAAAGCACCCCTGTCTTCCTGACCAATCAGCTCTCTGTGAGTATAGAGCGCTCATGCTTCGAATAACTTTTTTTTTGTAGCGGAGACAATACAACAGAGTGTGTTGTCCTCCCCCTTCTCACCAGCATTTGTGAATGAAGACATCTTGAGACATGTAAGAATGAGAGACTCAGGAGCACACAGTGCTCTCACAGGTAGCCAGAGCTGTTCAGAAAGGTTGTTTCACTACTCTAAGGTCATTTTCTAAACACCAGGTTTACCAAATTCAAATCAAACCATCCTGGATGATCAGAATAGAAATTTTCAGTCAAATCTTTTAGAAACGTTTAGAGTGAACTCTCCTGTCATGCTAACACAGTGAAAACATCATCTCCCTGTTTTTTCGCTCATGGCTCAGTGATGAAGTCACTGTCCACTCCTTGTTTTTTTTCCCCCTTTAAATTTAAAAACCATTCAGGTCTGGAGTGCAGCGGCGTGGCAGGGAGGAGACGCTCCTCTGGCGCCGGTCTGGGATCTGCAACCTGCAACATTCCACAACTTTTAGTAACCTTGCAGCCGTGTAGATATCTGTACATGAACTCCCTCTCTTCTCTCCTCCTTTCTCCTCTGTTTCATCTGTTCGTGCTCCCTCTCTTGTGTTTCTTTATCTTCTTCAAGTTGAACAAATGCCTTATTAACATTTAGCAGCTTTCAAATGGTAGCAAAAGCTTTTTTGTTGTTGTTGTTTTTGCACAGCTGGGTTTGAGTTTGACTTTTTTTTTTTTTTTTAGGAAACAGATGTGTAATTTGGGTCACGTGGACGTGATTTCATGAATCCCCATGGTTTAGACATGAGTGGGATGAGCGGGATTCAGGACTGAGGCAGCCCTCCTGATCATTTTTATTCAAAGATATGTGAAGATGCCCCGTTATTTCCATGTTACAGAAAAGTGTTTTTATTGATCCACAGAGACAGACAACACTCTGCCTCTTAAATTTTTATGCAATAACCCCCCAAATCCCCCAGGGGCCCTCGTGTGCCTTCTATTTCCTGAGAGCCACCAGCCTAGGCGACGTACAATGGGAAATAATCTGACAAATATTTTAAAGTATTTTATATATTTAAGCTGCACTTATGTATTGCCCCAACCTCCCAAACATCAGGATGTAACGAGATCTTCCCCATCCCCCGTTTGCAACAATCAATGTTCGCTATTCACAATCAAAGACGAAGACGTGTTCATTTATTTGTCCTATTCTGACAGATATGCAGTGCCTGTATGGCAGCAATAACAGGGTCTCGAGGAAAGTTGGCCTGGTGTAAGTGTGTTTCAGGCGTGGTCGTGTCATTCTGGTCGGAAGGTTTCCATTGGCTTGTTTGCCTTATGCTCCTGCATGTGAGAGTTGAAGGAGTGTTGCTTATGACGGTTTTAGGTCAGTTTCCAGGTGAAAATGATTCTGCTATGCATTAAAGTTCTGCCTAATGCCTTTAAAATGAGAAAAAAAAGACAAAAAAGACCTCGATGCCTATAGAAGTAGACTGTAGACTTGTTGTAGATGCTTGATTGATTTGTGTTAGCATCCGGGATTTGTCCATCAGCCAATCTGCCTTGTCAAGGACGCAGTGCAAGCATCTTAATAGGTTCAGTGTATGTGTGTGTGCGTGTGTGTGTGTTTGTGTGTGTGTGTGTGTGTGTGTGGATGGATGGATGGTGTTTGTACCAAATATTCTGTACAGAAGACGGGAATTTTGAGAGTCCTATTTTCAACAACAGAAGCACACATGTATTTAGGCTATGCAAACTGTAACAGCAGCAAATGTGAGATATGACATTTAAATATGACAAAATGAGATTATAAATGTAATATTGCTTATGAACTTCACAGAGCGGAAAGAAAAAAAAAACATTCAGATAGTGAGAG
This sequence comes from Thunnus maccoyii, assembly GCF_910596095.1. Lineage (NCBI taxonomy): Eukaryota > Metazoa > Chordata > Actinopteri > Scombriformes > Scombridae > Thunnus > Thunnus maccoyii. The sequence goes on along the minus strand of NC_056533.1, from coordinate 15,203,563 downwards.
TATCATGTCACTATGTAAACTATTAGGATGCCTTAACTCTTGTTTGAAAACCAGTTTGTCAGTGTGTCTGTATGCTGTTCTGGGTTGATGATTTTCTTTTTTGTCCATGACTAAGACATAAGTCAGTAACTATTATTGTTTTTGTTTGTTTTTTGGGGGAGGGAGGGGGGCGCAGCGTGGACATTGAGGGTCGGGTGCGAGAAAGGAGATGGCTTTTTGAATATAAAGCTGGTTCTGCAGCTTGAAAGACTTGAGTCAACAACAAAAAAAAAAAAAACGAAACCAGCATTCACAGTAAACTCTGGCTGCCGTCTTCTTCAGTCACAACCAAAGACCGAACAATATGTTCCCATTTTACATTATGGTAAAGCAACAGAGACTGTACAACTCTATTTTTGATACTTTGAAATGGATGTCATTCCTAAAGAGGTTGGGGACATGTATGAGTGTTGAATATATATATATATATATATATACATACATATATATACATATATATATGTATGTATATATATACATAATATGAAATGTTTTGTAAAATAAAAGGGAAATACAGGTTTAGCTGATGTTTACCGAGCCTTGTATTGTCATTTCTTGTATATTTTGTATGTTAAAATTTTTTGTAATTTTTAAGACTGCAGTGCTTTTTGAAATTATTCAAAGGGAATACCTTGCATCATACCGTAGGCTCTAAAGTAGTGTATATCAATAAAACAGAAAACTCAACCATGTCTGTGTCACTTTTTTCCATGTTTTTGATACAAAATCTGCATTTTCTAACCCAACTTTCCCATCCTGCTTTTTTTATTCTCCCAAAACTGTCCAACCAGTCAAACTCCCACTCATACACCATCATGATATACATTTTATTGAGAAGGTTTAAAATAATAAACTAACATGACAATAACAAAGAAAATGTACTGTAAATACAGCTTCACACATTCCTTCACAAACTCTTGTAGTATATGTAGAGGACACTGGTCAGCTCAGTCATAGTGGAGTTCAGATTTGGATCGTTAATTTGGCTTTTATGAAATGGATATAATTCAAAAATCATATAGCTTTAAAATGTATAGAATCTGAAAGTCTTTCATTTTATGCCCCCTAGTGGTAGAATTGAACCTGTAAACAGACAGCAATGCATACTGCTGTATTTGTTTAATACTTTTCTCTTGGAACTCTGGCAACAATTCATTTAGTTGTTCAAAGGATGCAAACGTTCTTACAGAGATCTTTAATCTACTGTATGCCAGGCCCATCCTATGTCTGTATCTATAGTAATAAATGATGATTGCTTTTTGTTCTATGTTAAGTGGACACTGCCAACTTTAAACCAACTCTTAAATAAATGTAAGGATGCTTTGAAAGAGATACAGGAATATTGGGATGGTGCTCATTGACAATGTGCCTTTCACTGTATGTGTGGGTGTCAAATTCACCTCCTAGTAATAATATGGTGTGTATTGTGTTATTGGTTACAATGTTTGATGACAGACACCTATAGTCTAAACATCAGGATGTTTAAAGTCATGTTACATTCTATCATGTGCCCATCTCTCTGAATGAGACCAAATGAAACACTGCTTATTGTCAACATTTTTTATTGTTTACAGTCTTATACACAGTTCTAAATTCATACAAGTCTCAAACTTGCAACAAAAGAAACAAATATCTCCTCTGCCACCAGAGGTTGACCTAGCCTTATTTGGGCCAGTATTGCACTCTGGGTAGTGTAGGCACAGTGATGACGAAAAAGCTTGGACAGCTGTCAGCAGGCCTGTCACATGAAAAGCTTTACACAGTACTCTGTTCAAAAGCAGAAATCAAGGCATGCTACAGACTGATCACTGTGAAGAGTCTGGAAATAAGAACAGAAGATACCGTAGTTGAGGTCAATAATTATAAAAGGCATCAGGAGACGCCTCAGGTCTTTTACATTTATTAACAAAATCTCCAATTTGTAAGGAAATGGGATTAGTAAAAATAGAATCAACTGATTATGCTACTCTGATAAAGATTCTCGGTTCCTTAAAGCTTTGATTAGAGCAAAAAGAAATCTGTAGTGCTTGAAGACAGATGACATACGTCAAACATAAATGGTTTTTACAGACAGACAAAAATACAAAAATTAGCTGGTACACTGGCACATCTGTAATATTGCTCTTTAACCAACAGTCCCTGCAGCTCAACACTAGTTTAAATTACTCCAAGACAGTTGAGAAGAACAGTCTCTTTGTTTTCAGTAGTCTAAGTCAGTCTATGGCTTTTTTTCTCTTTTTAAATGGCACCAATACACTGCTGGAGGCCATTAAATCAATAAACATTGTGCATGTACATACACACAGCTGTGTTTGCGTAGCGCTAACACAAAGGATTATAAACTCTGAGGAAAAAAAAAAAGTCTTGTAGTGTTATAAAGTGAAACAGAAATATACAGAAAAGGTCGTGCAGAAGAACGCTTGTGTAAGGTGGAAGCAGTGTCAAGCATTTCAGGATGAACATCTGTACAGTTTTATGAAGGACACATACTGTATATAGAGTATAAATATACATGCAGATGTGGCTGAGCAGAGACACTGACATGGGTTTTTCCAGGCTCCACACCATCACGTCTCAACAACCAGCTATTACAGTAAGAGCAGATACACAGTAACGCTACGCAAGACTTTCACCTGAAATTTAGCCCAACATGAATGACTTCAGCTGCTTCACCTGAGGAGCTGGATGGTGAAGCAGACATGGCAACAATACAAAACTCCAACAGCAGCTTCAGGAGTGTCGGGGCCAGCATTATGGCAGATCAGGGAGGAGGTAGAGGTTCAGTAGCTGTACTGGAACCTGTTCCGATGGGAAAGCAAAAGTTGTTGCTGAAGAGGTTTGTTCAGAAAGCGAGTGCTCTTCTGTGGGAGGTTAAATGAGGGAGATGGAGAGAGATGGAGGACTAGTGGTCAGTTACAGAAGACCAAATGGACCTGCTGGCCGTAGAAGGGATGGTTGGAGCGCTCGGCTACGGCCCGCCTGGCCATCTCCTCGCTAGGGAAGGTGATCAAGGCCTCGCCGCTGCACTGGCCACTGAAGTTGTACAAGATGAGAACGGCGTCGGGCTGGAGCTGTAGAAAGAGAAAAAGAAAAAAAAAAAGACAAAAACAAAGAAGACAAAGTAATTATCGCTTCCATTTCATGCAGTGGCGCCTTGAAAACACCAGGGGGAGCCCATAAAGCTGAGGAGGAACAATGCCATGAGAAAAGTCATCTTATCAAACTGGTCCAGTTAGGTTGGAAAAAAAGATTAATGGGCAGAGCTTGAAGAGAAAAAGCAGAGTACATGCTGTTCCCACAGGATCTGAAGCCCACAACGCAGGCACATTAATTAACCATTAGTTCGCATGCATCCACGTCTTGCATCGAAAATCAAGTCTGATGCAAAAAAAAGAAAGACATGCAGATATGAAACAACTTGATGATTAGGTGAGTAAACTCCGTTCCATGTTGGACAATCACATTTCAGAGCATGAGAGAGGGAGACAGTGTGGGTCAGATATGGCGTTCGGGATACTGTTCACTGGAAATGATCAAGTCATAAAGTGATTTAATGTAGGAGTGCTGAATCGAGACCAACTACTCGTCAGTGATCCTAAATCAATATGTATGATAGCAGGAGCAACGTGAAAGTATCTAATGTTTAGTGCTTGATTGATGGTTACATAGTAATTTGGTAAAATATAACATAAAGGACAGAAATCAAGAATACATGTTTGTATCAAACTAAATTCTATAGCTGACGATGTAGAATACACAAAAATAAGTTGTATATCAACTAGTCACTATTAAAAAGCTCAGTGGTTTGTGAAGGTCTCAATTCTGTCTAAGAACAAGCATACAAATATTTTTCACCATCGCTGTAGATCAGGGACGGGCCATCATGTACCAGCAGTCTGCAGGCTCTCATTCCAACCAGAACACCTGAGTGATTTAACTCTTTAATTCCTCATCAAGTTAAGGTTTAGCCAGTGAATTCATGAGCACTACTGCTTGGTTTGAATGAAAAACCTGCAGATTGCGGGCCCTGCTGTTGAACACAGAATGTTTAATGATAGTAATGACATTTTCCTGATATTGTTTTTCAAATCTTTACACATTCTAAAAGCTTAAAAGACGTACTGAATTGACACTAACTTGCTGCAGAATTTGATCTTTAGATTTTCCTGTTATTAGAGCCAAACCCATGTGCTGTCAATACCAAACTTCCTGCCATGAGCGGGTGTCAAATAATGCCACATGCAAATTATCTACAGGAGGCAGTTATTGTAAAAGCTGTAAAACTGAACCGGTAATCTACAGTTAGCAGGTGTGAGACCACGGCTTTGACCAGGAGTCACTTCATAGGCCTGAAATAACTATACAAAAACAATAAGTGTCTCTGATATATCATAAATTCTGCATACAGCATATTTCTTTGGTCAAAAGTGTCGGTCAGGAATCCAGAATCAGCACTCCTAACAGTCCTAGCAGGAGAGACAGATTCATGAAGGTTATGTGGCAGATTCGGTTGGGAAGCAGACAGGCTGACATGCTGGGTCAGGAGCTTAGAACCACGATGGCTAGATTGGGCATTCCTGTTCAGATTGGTCCTGTTCATGTGTAATCTGGTAGGCATTTGTATGTTGGGTTATGTTAGAGAGCTGAGTTCTCATAAGAGAAACATTTCTCCACTGCAGCATCAATTTGAGTCCCACAAATTGTCCATAGTGGACACAATCTGAAATTTCATGTCGGCCATATTTGGGAAGCTACGATGTTTCTGTAATGTGTGGATTGCAACAGTAACCAAATATATTGATTGATGAATTCAAAACCAAATTAAAATTTTTTCTTTGCAAAATGTATGAGATTTGGTGACTCATCAGTGGTCTTATTAGTCAGGTTAAACACCAAGTAAACACTGCACTGGTGATTTGGAAGTTAAAATATTAGCAATGTAGAGCATGTCCCCAAAGTATTATATAGTCATAGAAATGTAATTTTTAAATATAACCAAACACTTAAAAAAGTTTTCATCCTTCAGCCCAAATCTAAGCTTGACCTCTAGACATTTTGCAAATCACCAACTCAGTGCTTAGTGGGCAGTTCAGTGACCCAAACGACCTAATGATAGTCAAGGAAATGCCCTTTCTGTCCATTCTGGTTCTCTGGTCTGGAGGCTCTTCTTACCTTGGGGTGAGTCCCTAAAGACAAAGCCATTCTTTGGGCTGAATCAGACTCCTGGCCTGTTCGTTCATCTGAACCACGCCGCTGTACTCATCAGGGGCGTACTACAGATAGCATAATAATGAACGGACAGTCAGGGGTGGGAGTCTCCATGATGACACACAGTTATGGATGCACAGACGATGCAGAGGTATACACTCTTAGAAAGAAAGAAAAAAAAAAAAAAAAAAACTAACTAACACACCAAACCAATGACACACACACACACACACACACACCAAATACTGGCTGTCCAGGCATCATTTGAACCATGCAGAGTGCATAGATAATGTGAGATGTGACCTCTGCATAATCCTGCGTACACAGGGTGCTACTGACTGACACCACTGACTCTTTATTATTATTTTACTTATTTATTTTCCTTTCTTTTTCCCCCTTGTCTTTTTCTTTTGTTTCCCCTGGCCCTTCTAGATGTAATATTTTATGTAATTATTATTTTTATCAATATGTTACTGCTGGTATTGTTATTTTATGTTACTTTTTCATTATTCTATTTTATATATAATAGTTATATAATTAGCTCGTCACAGCATATTGATTGTGACAACCATCTTGTTGCCGTAACTATTCTGCGTAAAACTGAAGAAATAAAATGTGGTGATAAAAGGAACCACCAATGTGATTAAGCATGAGACTGGTGGTTAAAGGACACCAGTGCTGGTGTGGGAATTATTTTCTCACCCAGGGCCAGTGTGAGAAACTCTACGGCAGCCAGAAAACACACACTCACTCCATTAGGGATAGAATTACTCTAGTTCAGCCAACAGTCAGAAGTGGTGTCAGCTTCACTCTCCCTCTCAAACACACACACACACACTAAAGGGGAGTTTTTCCGTGCTGCTGTCGCCAAGTGCTTGCTCATAAGGGAATGTTGGGTCTCTGTAAATAAAGAGTATAGTCTAGACCTGCTCTATGTGCAAAGTGTCCTGAGATGACTTCTCTTGTGATTTGGCGCTATATAAATAAAATTGACTTGACTTGAAATTGACACACACACACACAGAGTTCATAATATACGGGTTGTAGCAGTACTAAATGACAAGAGCCATAAAGACCAAAAGCGGAACCCAAACTCTGTTCAAACAACACAACCCCTCCACCTCAAACCCCACCCCTCTCCTCTCCCTCCCTGTCTGAAGCCACACCTGTTAGGGTACATACCTGCTTCAGAGGACTCCACCTAATCTGGCCTGGCGGCAAAAAAAATGATGGGGTAAGGGGGAGGGGAAGGGGGGGGGGCACACACAAGTGCACACATGTCCCTTAATTGAATACTGCTGTAGTGTGATTCTGCGATAAAAAGCACCAATGGATACAGGGGAAAAGTTCAGAGGTCTGATACCCTGAAACTTCTTCATGTGGAGTTGCAGACTGTGAGAAGAGTTCACAATCAACAAAATTCAGCTAAAAACACTGACAGCGGTTAACCTGGTCGGCATTTAAATTCACTGTCATTATCAAGTGGCTGATATTTGGATGCCCGCTACATCCCTGCAAACACCAATGTACTGATACAAGGCAGCTTCTAGATCTATAGAAGTACTGACCTGGTATCCCTGGAAGAAACTGAGGATGTCCTTGACTCCAGTATTGTAGGGCAGGCCCTGCATCCTGACCAGGGCGCCAGGTTGGGGCAGCACAGGAGAGGCGGCTGCAGCAGGGTGGGGTTGGGCTGCGACTGCTGCTGCTACTGCTCCTGGTGGAGCTGCAAAGTAGCTAACTGTGGAGGGAGAAACTGGGGGGCTGGAGAGAGAGGATGGCAGATGGAGGAGATGAAGAGTGAGAGAAGAAGAGAGCCAAGCTGAATGAAGTGTAAGTGGTAAAGAATAGGAGGACCGGTCTAAGCACATTTGTCATTTTTGTCATATTTTTTCTCCGCTGACCTAGCAGTTAGCTGTAGCTGCTGATGCACTAACCTGGGGTAATAAGCGGTGTAGTTCATGTTCATGTTCATGTACAGATGTGGCTGAGGGGGGTAGTAAGCCAGAGTGTGAGCGGGGCTGTGTGTGGTGGTCTGATGGGGTCTAGGAGCAGCCAGCAGGGGGGGCTGATAGAGGGCGGCATCAGAGAGAATGGCAGGTGGGGTGGGGAACGCGGCGTAAGCTGTGGGGGGAGACAGACCTACAGGAAGAGACAGATGTAGTCATTTACATGCCTGTTCACAGCACAAGCACAGTCCTGCCAGCAGTGAAGTTTATTATGAGCTATATGAATAGTTTAAACATCCATAAATTCAATTTTTAAACTCTCTACTTGTGTCACTGCATACTCGGGTCTCAACCAAGAGCATTGATTAGTTGAATGTTACAATAGATACGAACAATGACAAAACTATACAATTAAGACCAACACTGAAAACAAAAACCTACAGATTTTTCCTTTTAACAACACATTCAACCGGAAAGTCTGAAAAAAGCTTCTGCATGCCGGAAGCTTACTGTGTCCTTCAGGCTGTCATGCGTACAATGTAAACAAACACAAATGACGGTATATATATTTACCTACAAACAACCACTATCAGTGTGAGACTGTGGGTGACTGTGGTCACCCTCAGCACCAACCAGGGAACACGGTGACACACAACATTGCTGACCTTGTAGTGTTTCCAGGTTAGTCGGGGTGAAATTTTTTTACTGTAACTAATTCTAATGATGATATACGTGAAAAAGCAAAAACGCCTTTGTCAGACAACTATTTAATGAGTCTTAGATGAAAATAGTAAAGGGAAGTTGATCAGTGACTATTAAAAAGAAATACATAGAAAAGTAAAAAAATAAAAGCGCTCTCTCGTGGCTGCCAATCTAATCTCCAGCACCACAGGCAGATATGAGCTGCACAGAGCAAAGTACAGAGTTTGAGTTGAATTCAGTCCAGTCGAAACTGGCATCCTTGTGTCAGAAGAAGACAAGTAATAGTTTTATATTCTATGTATTTATTCCTTTGTTACATGTCATACCCCGTCTTTCTCTCTCTTCCCTTTGTCTCCTGTCTACTCTCTGCAGTCACTGTAATAAAGTCTTAAAATGCTCCCCCCAAAAAGATGTTTACAAAAAACAAAACAAATATCTGTCTGCATACTTGATCAGGCAGCATTTCTGTGTCCCAACAGGTAAAAAAAAATGATGGTAAATATAGTAAATCCTAACTGATCAATTTCAATTATCACCATAATCAAAAGAAAGGAACCTTCACTGGTGGCTTCATTAACTTACAGGGAAGTTTGCAGGGTGGAGGGGAGAGTCCGCTGCGGTTCAGGGTTCCTCCCATCAGGACGATGCTCATCTCCTCTGTGGAGCACTGGAACACCTCCACGTAACGGTCCTTCATCGTCTTTTTATGGCACTTTTGGGACACCATAAATGCCCTGTCGGGTGATTTCATTTGGATGAAGGCATCACCAGAGGGCCGACCCTGCAGAGAGAAGAAATGAAGAAAAGGGACATTTTTACTGTAAATTATCTGATGGCTAAAATTTGGTGAAAAGAGAGTACTGGGATATCAGATTACATTTTACCAAAATCTGTCACAGATTGAGATATTAAATACATCATATAATGCATATAATTAAAAAACATTAGCTAGAGGAAATTTGTCTGTTAAAAACATACAAAAAAATCCCCAAAAAACATTTGACCCAATGGGATTTCCACAAGTTAACATTTAGTATTTGATTTCAAATACTAGTCAATATCCCTGGTCCAGAGCTAGCATACAATCCCAAACTGAGCCCTTCACCAGAAGGCATAGATCTGGTCTTCTTGGGTGACATGGATCTGGTATTTTCACCATTCAATTTTTGTTTTATCATAACTATAATGCTGCGTTCATGTGGTAGTTGGAGACTCTGAACAGCATCACATTTGTGCAGAAAACAAATCTGGACAGCAAATGATAAACAGCGAACAGTAAAGGCAGCATAAGCATTGCGCCTGCTGTATTTGGACAACAAGAATCATACAGTAGACCTACCTCAAATACTCCCAGAGTTGATATTTGACATGGAATGAATGGGGATGACATTTAACATAGTTTTAAAACCTGCAGATTTACATGTACATGTGTGTCCCACCAGTCTGACCTGTTGGTTGAGGACCATGTGGACTCCATGGGGTTTGATGTCAACAGTGTGCTCTCCCATGAACTCCAGAATATCCTCAATGCCAGCGGTGTAGGGCAGACCACGGAGGCGGACACAGTCACGGGTGCTGCTGGCTGATGAAAGGAAGGAAGGTGAGGCGAGGACTGGGACAGGCACGATGGGTGAAGGGGGCAGTGTGGAGATCAGTGGGGTGGACATGTAGCGGTTCAGGACCTGGCAGACACAAAAGAGGAATGGTGATGATGAACCAAAACACACACAGTTAATTTTTAGCATACATCTGTAATCCCCTACAGTCAACACTCTAATGGGACAAGGTCAACAAAGTTCATTTGACACCAAACTCCACCTCAATTTTTGCAGTGTCAATGAGAAGCTTGACTACAGTTACAGAATCATTTCTGCAAAATCAGATGAGAAGGAAAATAAGTTCACAGTGAAATTTACATTGTGAAATAATGTTTCGTCACATATTTCTGAGTCTGTGTTTGCTCACTTCTCTATGTTGTCATAACATCCTCTCTTTGGAAATGTTGCTGGCAGGGGAAGCAGCTGCTGTGAACCTCAGCCCATGTTGATTTGTATCACAAATAGAAAGGGACTTTTTTGATTTTTCATTGACGAGAAAGAGTCTTTCTCCAGAGCCTTACTTGCAAAAAACCCCAAAATGTAATACATAAATAAAAAGCATGATTAGTTTGTTTTGTATCAAAAAGTACTCAAATTACTGGCAGAAAAAAACGTTGGCATGTGTGTGTCTCAAATAGAAACCCAAAGCCACAAGTTCCCTCTTCTTATTTACAAGTCTCAATGTTCTTTTGAAACAGAATTATGTGCAACATTTTATTGACCCCTGAAAGAGGACTTTGTTGTTGTCTGTATGGAACAGTCAGAGCAAAGCATCAGCTACCAAGCACTCACCTTTCTCGGGACACTTAGTGCTGCCAAACATAGGGGCTTAAAATCAATTATTTTATTTAAAGGACCGCCACCTGCTTTAGAAACCACATCCCTAGCCTCTAGATTTCTTACAGTATACCCATTTTGAATCCTAGAGCACTTTTGATGAAATTTGAACTTACAGCTCCAAGACTTTTTCAGCCCAGACAGTTAAAAGATTTTACCTGCTGCACCTCAGCCGCAGTACTCCGAAACAGCTCGATATAACGCCTCCCCAGGATCTGCTTGTGCTTCTTCAGGGCATTCTGGGCATACTCTTCACAAGAGAAGAGCACAAAGGCATCACCAGTGGGACGTCCGTCAGGGTACTTGACGAATAGCAGACCCTCGGCGCCATCTGTGACTGGGCTCTCGGGACCGAGGAAGGCCAGCACTTCTTGGGGTGTAGCGGTGAACGGCAACCCCCGCATACGGACAATCACCTGGTTCTCTTTGGACAGGAACTGGGCCACCTCATTGGATGTACCTGGTGTCAGAGAATAGCAAAGATCAAACACCTGACTTCAGCTACTGGGAAAATAAGACAATCCCAGTGTCGCTCATCAGTTTGTTTTCAAACAAGGAGTGAGCGACATGGATAACTTTCTCTATCAGGAATATATCTATTGTTAGTGTTTCTTACAGTGTTTCATCGAAATAGTAATTTTTCTGGAAAATCGATTGAGAAACTGTAACCAGATAATATAAACAAATAATCTGATAATATCCAAGAGGTAAAATTCTTTGATAATAGTTTTGGTGCAGACTTTGTAGCCAAGAAAAGTCAGTTATATGGCAAGTTTTTATTCTAGTATTAACATGTTTGATTATGTTACGCACCATTGCAAGATGTGACCTCTGCCATCCACTGAAAAACAGTACCAAGTGAACCAAGTCAGGAATGTTATAGTGTCACCATCCAGTGGTTAGGCAGCAGAGTAGCAGACTGCAGCAAAAAGTGTTCATACAGCTGAAATGGCTGGTCTGCAACCAAAATGTGTCACACTGGCTTTGTCCATTGATGTGTGCACAGGACCGACCATCTGAACCATGTCCTCTTTAGACTATCATAGTTCAAGATTAATTTGATGATTAGTTTGAGGTTTGACTTGCAAAAACTGAGAGGATATGAAAACCTACATGCCCGTGCAACAGAGACTGTAAAAACAAAAAGTCTTCTCCTATCTCACATTTAACTCTTGCTCACAGTGTCATGTTTTATTTCAACTTTACCTTTTGTATGTAGAAAGTATCCAGTTGATGCAGCAAATTAAACTACATCTCCAGCCAGATAAAGAATTGCATTCTGATTACTAATCAAAAGATATAATTGTCATTTAGTGAGTGTAATAAACAACACTGTTGATATAAAGTTCAGTGGCTCATTGTTTGAATGTTACTGCTCAGGCAAAAACGGTTTTACTGACTAGCCAGCCATAATCTTTATCTGAACAGAGCTATGAAAATGTGTCTCTGTTTCTTCTGCTACTAGACAGGAGACTCAGGGCCCATACTGATTATTTGTATTGAATGTTAAAAGGTCAAACAAATCCTCAAATTAAAGTAAAAAAATGTAGAATATGAAATCTAATTTTCCTCCTTTGGTACACTAAATGTTTTGGAATAAACATCTGTTAACATTTTTACTATGAACTGCTTTGATTTCTCTCGATAACTGCAGCTACGTCGTCTGCTTGAACTATTTGCTTAAAGTCCAATGTGCTGTCAATCTGTATTGATCTTAACTCATGAGTAAAGTCCATATTCAGACTGGCAGCCACTGTAAGTTATCTGCTATGAGTGACTTTCTTTGTCACTTATCTCTGTTCTGTGTTACCGCTGGCCGCTGCTCTGTGGTCCAGAGGCCCCGGGCCCTGCCTTTGTCTCTTCACACCCCCTTTGTATCAGCACTGAGCTTGTCCTTTCACCGGCCATCAGCCATCTCTCCCACAGGGGAGTGGAGCTTGAGGCTGAACCGAACAGGTGAGCTGCTGTTAGCCAAGAGTAAAATCTCTCTCTAACTGGCCTCTAAGGGTTGGGCTAAGGACGAGAAGGTGAGGAAGGGATGGGGGGCAGTGGGGGAAGCTTCTCACAAAGCGTCTTTCATTAGTCTAAGATAAGCTGCTGGAGAGTCACTGGGATGAGGCAAAGACACAGGTAATAGGAGAGAGAGCCAGAGCAAAAATGAGATCCCTTCTTCTACAGTCACTACAGAGCTGCTCTTTTACAGATGTGGGAGGGTCTTGTTTTTCCTCAAAGATGCAGAAAAAGCCATGAAATAAAAAGGGTGCCAGACACTAACAGAAAGCCATTCACAATGACTCTTCATACACACAGAGGAGGGGGGAAAAAAAATCTGAAATCTGACCTCCAGCAATCTTGAGGAATTCCTCTCCTGTGGCCTTGTAGACCTGAGAAGATGGAAGAGTGGATTTAGCCATAAACTAACACAGATGTAACATTTAATCTGAAAGATCTTCACTCCAATAAACAAAATAAAAACAGTAAAAAAAAAAAAAAAAACAGCACTGATTTCATCTGGGCCATAGCTTTTAACTGATATTGAGCCCGTTTTATTAAATGCCTTATCAGAAATGCTGCTGAAGCTTCACCGTTCATTGTAATCTGGCCCTGATGAGGCTTTAGGATCGTTTAGTTAGTTAGACTGAAGACATTTAACAGACCCACACTGACAGTCAAAGGGCTTAGAAAAGGGGACTAGTGTTCAGCCAAGTATATTTAAAACAAACAAAACTATACTACACATCACAATTATGAATGAACAAGAAATAAATGCTGAGATTAACCTCGATGTAGCGGCTGCCCATGTGGTGCTTGTGTCGCTCCAGCGCCAGGTCCCTGTGTTCAGAATTGATGAAGCGAACTAAGGCCTCGCCGTTCCTCCTGCCCTGAGCATTGAGACACAGGGCAATGCCACCTCTGAAACACAGGTGCAGTACAGATAAGGACATGGAGCTACAACCAGGTATAAAACTGAAACTTCCCCTCTGCCTTTAGATTCACACTTCTGCTTCATGGCAGGTTTTGAACAGTATGGTTATCGAAAGTAGGAAAGTGGAAAGTGGGTACCCAGCATCAGCTAATGCCTCCAAAAATGTTTGTGATTATCTGACATTTTAACAAGATTACACCTTCTGCTGCACATTGTAATCAGAGCTTTTATTAGCTTAAGGGAACACCTATCAAACTGAGGTGACCATTTCACTCTTCTGTATAAAAAACGACAAGTACCTTTAAATACAAGATATTAGCAATAAACCCAGACCTTGGAAGGTTTCATTGTGTATTTAAAAAGAAAAAAAGTGTTTTATGTGACCTATAAACATTGAAATTTTCAAAATAAATTTTGCAATTGCACAAACAGTTTCAAAAAGGAAAAAAAATGCCACAAATCTGCTCTTAATATCCCTTTGTAAAATGTTCCTCTGCAACAGAAGCTAAATAAAGCTTAATAGAGTGACAGAGCTGTTGGAAAATGCAAGTCCAACATACTTGGCAATATTGAGGCCTTTAAAGAAGCGAGCAATGTCTTGGTCTGAGGACTGCCATGGAAGCCCCCGCGCTCTGATGACTGTCTCACTGTCCACTGGCTCTGTCTTACTGCTGCACCAAACACCATGTAGAGGGAGAAAAACATTAATGGCATTCTGACAGTAATGAGAAAGGAACAATTACTAGCACATATTATTTAAAGCATCTCCACAGATACTAGAATATAACATTAGATGCAACCTATTTGTTAAATGTGAGCAAACTGTCCACAGATTGTAGACAGAGAGACCACTCACAGTAAGTGCTTAACACAGTAACACACTCCCATGATTAAATGTCAGGGGGTTGTCAAGGTGATGGGCTTTTGGCTGTCTGAGAACAGCAGGATTTCGTGCTCTGCTACTAGATAGCCAGGTAAGCGCTTGATGGCAAAGTTGGACCGCTTTAATAACACACTTGTGGTATCCTTGTTGCTGTAATCAATGCTAAGGGCCCTGAGGTCTGAATACGGCTGGTGGGGGAGGGGTGGGGGGGGGGGTTAGTCTGTAAACAACACTCCTTGCAAACAGGTGTGACAGGAACACACACAAAGATGTATATCTATTGAAAAGCTCATACATACCATGTGCCAGAATCAAACTTGTACTTCACTGTTTCAACACAGGAAAATGTGTGATCTGAAAAAGGAAAATTAAAAAAAAAGGAAAATTGTATTGTTAAATGTGTCCAAAACAATGTTCTCTTTCTTGAGCAGTGAACACGTTCTGACCACTCTGCATTCCTGTTACTTATCACACCCAAAGACATACTTTGCTGTTATTAAGGGGGTAAAGCCAGAGGGGACTGACACAGTCAAGATGAAAAGTATCAGATATTGATTTATTTGCACTGTAACATCCTTCAAGTCATCTATCCCTACTGCACGAAGACATCTAAAAGGTAATAGCACACAATAAGAGGGTTTGCTGCTTTTAACACACATTTTCAAGAGCTGGTTACACTGAAAAACATCCTGGAAACAAAATGGAAATAATATGATCAACATATTGTACATAAACTGTTCTTTCTTATCAAAGTCTGCTTGATTCCAGTTTCCAGAAAATAAAAACATGCAAGACAGGTTTTCCGACTCAGCAATGACACAGCCACAGTGCTGATTATATAAACCCACAATCTGGTAGTAAAAGTAGGTTAACATTACGCTGCGAGCTCCTTGATAACAGTGCACGCTACTTCATTGATTGTCATATTGACCAGGTATTTTTCTGCTTTCTCTGCACAGGTAGATCAGAGTTTAGGGCAGCGCCCAAAAGTTCAGAGGCATTCCGCGTCTAATCATTATAGATACAAAGTCTGGCGGTTACTTACTGTACGGCTCAGCCAGGATGCAGAGTGTCAGCTGCACCATGCTCCTCACCTCCCTCACCCCCATCAACTGCTCTGACTCAGCGGGAAGGCCAACATCTGCATGCACAGTTAAGGACGCTGTCCGGTTTTAGTTGTCTGTTATTTTAACTTTGAACTACTTGTTGATGTTTTTTTGCTATTAGCAATTTGTGTCGACATCCTTTTACATCAGTACACCTGAACTGAATTAGCAAAGAAATTAATAAAAGTCTATAAACTTAAGAGTATTTATGACTTACAGAATTAACATGATGTGGCTACAGATACAGTTTAAGTGAATGTCAGACAACATGTACAGACTAGTAATGGATACATTCCAGCATGGAGGAGAGTGTGAGCTTCTGCACAGGGCCGGCATTGGGGCAGCATTTGTGAAACTCCTTTGTCACGTCCACAAATGAAAAGAAACATTCAGGAAGGACAAGATTCTAAAAGAAAGAGACAAAAAACAAAGGATTTAGTATGGCAGTCCAGCGGATAATGATATCAGATACACCAGGAAGCTAACAAGACAAAGAGGTGAAAAAGAGAGAATTCAGAAGAGCAGTGTCAGAGCTGTAACTAGGAACACAAACTCAAAATAAATGCATTACTTATTATGGGTGTTATGAATGTGTTTATCACACACTAACATATAAGACATGTGGACATGCTCACTGGAGCCATGAAAGCCGTAACTTGTTGGTTTAGTGGGGTTTCTGGTATTTCAAGGCAGAGCATGACATGCTAGTGCTCAGCAATTAGCAAAAAAAACATCTATTGGAAACATACTGTATGTATTTACAACTTTGTTTTTGTTTTTTTAATCAAAGCAATTCATTCTCATTTTCTAACAAGATACAAGAAGAAACATTAATTACCTTTTTGGAAGCCTCGGGGTGGAGGGCCTGTCGAATGACAAGGGGACTGTTGACACAAAGCGTGTAAGAGCTTCTGCCGAGGCATTTCACTTCTGATGACACCGATTGCTGGAACTGCATAATGAAACAGAGAGAATAGATACAATTAAATATGGAAATCATTACAATGTCTAACAGTCAAAGAAATTTCACCCATCATAGGAAAGCAGGACTATCAATACTGAATCTTAATATGCTCAATATATCTAATGAGGTCATTTATTTAAGCTTACCCCACTCCTATTAATTTGCAAACATTTTGTGACATCACAATATATGGGTCAAATTTGGTTCAAATATCTGTTTTGCAAAAAAAAAAGTGAGAAAAACACAGTGGACAAAGTGGAAATTGAAGGGCAGACAAGTGAAGGTGGTGTTGTGACTGTCTGTGTGTGTTTCTCATCAGGAACAAGGCTTGTTTAACAGGTTTTAGTGTTTACCTAGTGAGGGAGGGAGCACACAAAAGGACAGGAATGATCACACCACTTATCAGGATCACGACCAACAGACGCAGTCAGACAAGAGGAAAAACTACCCATACGAGTCCAACCTGTCCATCTCCACTTTATGTAAACTCTGATGGCTACAACACACAAACCTAAATACCAGCACATCCCACATAAGCACATTATTTAGAACTACCACATACAGTGCGCCCCATTCCTTGTGTTGTGTCAACCTGTTGGCAGCATTTAACTGTCAACAGAGGCCGTCACTTCAATATCAACATAAACTGAGGCTAATGACATCCTAGGTCAGAGTGCTGCATTTCTAAAAATGTTTTAAATCATTTTCTTCAGATTTTTGATGATTAGCCTTCAAAGGCAGGCAAGTTTTAAATTTTAAAAAAATCAAAAGGTTAAAAGTCTTGTTAAGCTAATTTTGACCACAAATGCTACAAAAGACACCAAAATAAACTAACACCATCTGAGCCAAAATATCCAGCAGACAGAGAGCAGCATGGACATCTCACTTAAGTCCTGTAGTGAAATCAAATCTAATATTTGCTCACCTTTTTGCACTAGTTTGGTCCACCAAATAGTATGACAAAAGTCAAAGGCTGTTGGCTTGCTAGATGAGTGAGCTACATTTGATTCTCAGTGAGATTAGCTTTCACATAACAAGGTTTGATTTAGATCACCATACTGTGCACGGAATCGGGCCTCTGAAATATACTGTGACTAATAATTTATAATTCTCACTTCTTGAGCAAAATTGTCATTTCTCTTACTGATATGCCACAACCACTCATCTATGATCCAGTTGGTTGACACTGAACATCAAATTAATCCATACAAACACAGCGTATTTAGGATATGGTGAGTCAGTATGTCATACCCAAGTCCCACCAAGACTACTTTGCATAAAACTGAAATTTTTAAACTTTTCTGAAGTCATTAATACCACTTGCTGCTCATTGTTACAATGCAAGATGGAGAATACCTTTTGCTCGCGTCATTGGCCAGTTCAGAAAGTTAATGTTTTGTTTTTTCCCCCCTGAACCCTCAAAGTCACGATCTGTGACGGCAAAATTAGACCATTTGCATGTTGGGACCACCTAAATCCCTGTGACTGACAAGAGGCAGAAGTTTCACATGGCCACTGGCTCTATATGACAGATCTTCAGACAGTGAGAGAGTATTAGAGGTACGTGTTGGGGCATGCTCCCTAACAGTCAGACAGAAGTGCAGGGCTATTTGGCAACACCAACCAGCTGCTGACAAAGGAAAAAATGCTTCAGGGTTACATTTAGGTGATTTGGGGTGGATGGCCAGAAGAGTGAAAAATAAAAATGATCAACCTGACAAAAGTATTTACTGTGGAGTTTCATTGGGGCCCATGAACACCAGCAGAACTATAAAATCACTGGTCACTGAACTTAATGTGAAAATCAGTGTTGTGTTTCTGTGCTTATCTGTGCCATCTTAACTTATCTGTGCTGTTGTGGATTAGTGAGAAAAACAGAGCTATGCCATTAACGTCTCTGCAGTTTTGCGGGGCATCATGTAGGAACAGGAGTGGCAATACTCAATTTACCCTGTTAAATTTCCAGAAATCTTGCCATAGCTTTAGTGAGAACAAAAGCAGCAACATATACAGACACACTTTTGCACGAGACACAAGTTCATATGTTGGTGGGAAGCTCTAATATCTGAGATGTTAGAGTCAGCTGCCAAACAGCGTTACATGTGCAAATTTAACCAGGGGATGATAAGAAACTTTGTGGAAAGAATGACAGTACCAGTCAGAAGTTTGGACATGCTTTCTCATTAAAGTGAACGGGAAGATGTGTCCAAACTTTTCACATGGATGCACTGCACTACAACTCAATGATAATGCATAACACAACACAGTGAAGCACTGCAGGCATCATCTCTCATATGAGCATATCCAAAGCTGTCATGAATGGTTAGAGAGCTTATTGATATAGGACACCTATGATGAAAGAAAAAAAAAAAAAAAAAAACACTACCTGAGCAAGACAACTAAACCTAGCAATTTTTTGAGTTTCATGTAGGAAAGAGACTTGACTGACAGCACTGCTTTCTATCAAGCTGGAAGTAACTGGTTACTGCTGCAGTAGTATTAAGTACAAATGTCCTTTACAGCATCAACTGTACCCATAATAACCCATATTCAAGGGTGAGGGAAAAATACTTTTCTGCAGTGTGGACACTAAAAGCAATTAAATGAGTGAGATTGCGGTGTAGGTGTGGTGACCCGCATCTGATACAGGGGTTATTAATTGACAGGTCCATATATAAGTAAGAGGATCCACATTGGTTGACATCATGACATGACATGACTTCACGATTATATTACAATAAATTACGTATAAGAATAACAGGTAAATATTAGTAAAAGCATACACCACATGCTCAAACAAACTGTTCAGAGCATAGTATCAAGATATCACCTCACCAGTACACCCTGAAAACAAACCTTTAAGACGATAGCAAAGATGAAGAGAAAAAGACAATATTGGGAATCAAAATCCCTCCAGTTGAATGAGGCAAGACTATTTCTGTGCACACACTGTTTTGTTTTGTTTTGGGGGGTTGTATGTATTGTAATACCTGAAGCTTTCATTGTTCTAACAATAAACACCAAAATCCAAAATTATGTTGCATGGATTGATTCAGAGATACATCTTAAGCATAGCCATATGGCACAATTCCATGTTTACAGTCATTACAGGACTAATGTTTGCTCATAGCTGTGCATGCAGCTCCACCTTGCTCAATTACTAAAGCCGGATTACTGAGAGAAAAGCAAATGTTGTGGAAGAGGTAGCGACACACCCTCTCCCTTTCTCCTCTGTGTCAAAAACCACAAGTTAAACTGAGTAAACAAACTGAACACAAGACAAATCTTGAACTGACAAGAGATTGCTGGAGACAATAGGTATTCAAGCCCAAACAGCCTACAGAAAAAAAAATACAGTTTCTTTTACATGAAAGGACAGTTTATGTGAAACGTGTCACACACAACACATATCCCATTAGTCATACTTTTTTTCTGTAATTTTTGCAACTTGTTGTCAGAAACATTTAAAATACAGCTCTACTGCTGTTTTAAACAAATAATAAATGAACTCAGTGATACACACATTTTTATCATGCCTTACTGGCACACTTGGCTCTGCGGTCACAAATTGGCTACTCATTACCAGTTGGGATGGGACAGCCAGGTCATATATATGATAATGTTCTTACTATCAGAAGAAAAGACATTTATTTTAGTTTAAAGCAAACATAGCATCCGTTTCTCCAAAACTATTTCAGGATTCACACATATTACCAAGGAAAGATTCTCTTAAAACAACTTTTGATCTGACTATACCCCCTGAAAAGGCATTTCCACAGATGAGGGGGAGGAAGTGGCCTTTGAACATGGTCCTATCAGAGTTTGCTCTCCCATGGAGCCGGACTGTTTGTATGGTAGGGTGGTGGTGGCTGAAACAAACTCCGATAAGAGCAGCAGGGAGTGTCAGACCAGTCCCTAACTAACTGATCAAGGGACCTAAAGCTAAAAACACACACTGCCACCGTAGCACATTTCGTGACACAGAAAGAGTCGTACCATTGCTTACAGTCAGGATGGTAATTTGAAATTGGGGAAAAATAAACATGGATAGAATGGTGTGTGATGAGATTAACATTTCTGCAACAATTAAAGTATCACTTTTTAATAGGTAAAATAAGTTGATTATTAGTGACTATTGCTGGTCTTTGGCAGCAACACAAATTCTCAAACATCATGCTGGAAAAACTTTGGCCATGAGTACGTTTAACCCAGTTTCTAAAAAGATTTTTACATCACATATGACGAGACCCAGCACATGAAACACACAGTTGGACAAGATGAAAGGAAAGACCATTAATAGCTGTGTGTCCTTGCATTCAAAACAACTTCAATAAATGTCTGTCTAAAACTGACACTGAAACAAACCAACAGACAGAGTTACTAGTGCTGAACAGTATGTTACCAGTACAAATTACAGGAAAACATGTCTCCCGCTGCAGAGCCTGTTCATTCGCTGCACCATCATTCTCCAAAAAAATCTCTTTAAGCTTCTGTGTCATATACTTCCAAGTTTTCTTGCATAACATTTATCTCTAATACACTTAAAAGGTTAATGGAGACACGCCTGGAAAGGTTATTTTAAAGTAATCAGGTTATTGCACTGCATGTAAGCATATTCTCCAATTCCCTGTCTTAATCTGATGTCTCCAGTGTTTATGCAAATATAGTCATTGCAGCGACAGGCACAAAATTCAAGATCAAAATTCTTTTAAGATCCTGCTTTTATAGCAGGATTAATTTGACAGTTTGGTCTTAGGAATCTTTAGACACACCCAGCAGTGATAGAAGAGCCTTGACGATGAGCTGTAATAACTATCATCATCGTACATTTGGGCTGAAACAAATCAAAATGATTTTTGCGTGTCATCTTCATGCAGCCCATTGGCGTAGCCTTAAAATCCAGGTTTAGTGAATGACCCTAGGATGTGACTCAGCATATTAAGTCATCTCACGAAATGTTTATAACTTAACTCAAAGCCAAAGACAGAAGTCAGCATTTCTGGCTGTGGTCTAAAATGGTTAAAAATCATTACATATCGTGAGTAAAAGAAGACAGAGTTACAGTTCCACAATAACAACAACAACAACAACAAAGTGTGTGAATCCTCACATCAGATGCAACTCCACACAGGCTGTGACATGTCGTCAATGTCCCGGAGTGAAACAAAGCCTGTGTCGCAACAGCCTGACTACCGTTACACTGTCAGCCCACTCCCAGGACCCACACTGCAGTGCAGGTGTGAAACACACACATCATAATGTGATAAAAAGTGTCACAGATGAAGTCATAAAATGTACACACGCGAGTACTCACATGTCGTCTATAGTCATCATTACACATCGATCTGTTCTGATGGAGCCCTCATGCTGAAGACTAAACTGGATGTGAAGAATTTATCTAACACAAGGTTTTTTAATTACTTAAAGTGTGTTTAAGTCTGAAATAATCGTTCCAGACAGATTACTTATTTTTCTACTAAAAGGTGGCAGCACTATTGGGTTTTAGTGATCATCATATGCTCATGTATAACTTAAAATTAGCTAATTTATAGCATTTGATATAGAGATCAATGTTTATACTTGTCTGACTTTGTTCTGGATCAGTTTGTGGGTAAAGGAACAGCATCATGAAAAAGATGTCAACGTGTTCTGACTTGGCAAATTGCCCACTGACTGACTTTAATGGAAAAATAGACAGCGGCTCCATTTCAAACATGTGTAAAATTGCTGAAACATTTACATATTGAATTGCATGTGTACCAGGAGCTTATCCTGTTGAATATTATGCATTCACAACAACAATAGCATGGAGTATAACTGGCACATTGCAAGAGCGTCTAGTGTTAAAGCCCTAATCTCTTCCTTTATAAATCTTTCACCAAAGAAAAACTAACAGACGCCCTTGGGGGCTCTGGCTACACAGGTCAATACAAGCCCACCAATAAGAGGCAGCGGCTTATTTCCTGTCTATCACTGAATATGCTGGAAAGGCCTTAAAAAACAGCCAAACTACCTGGAAAAATTGCCATTTTCTTCCTTTTCTTCCCTCCATCAACAAGAATAAAATCAAACTAAGAATGGCCAATAGTAAGAGAAAGTAACCGGCAAGACAAAGCTATGAAAAGAACAAGCTGATTGCTTGGGTTAATATTTGAAGGTTCAGCACACAAACTAACCTCCAGGGGAACTGAAGTCTTACCAGGCCTGTTTGAGGCACAAAATACTTCAGTATTTAGACTAAACTCCCATGAAATGTTAACAGTCTTTTTGCTTCAGTGTCACAACTACAGCAGCATCATTGCTATAAAACCTGAGAAAGAATTTAAAAGAAAGCAACCCCATTTTTGACGGATTACCCCAACCACTCTTCTTATGAATGCATGGCATTCAGACCAGCACTAATATCAACCCTAACAAACTGGTCCACCATGATAATGACAGGTTTTTTAACTACAAAATACCGGAGGGGTGGGAAAGTGCACCCAGTGCAAACAATCTTGCAAAGATGGCTGAAAAACATGTTTGGCAACATAAGTGCTTTTGTCAAAACAAACCTACCAACAGGGAGGAAACCAGAGAGCAATTTCATGTCTTGGTCATAAAGAAGTGTTGTAACCAGCTGCTGTGGATAAAGCCCAGGATCATGAAAGCCTCCCCTGCTGTCTGTCCTTCAGCCTAAAACAGAGGTGCGGTCCCAGGTAAACATTCCCCCTTCCAGATGTCTGCAGCATGCATCAGGCCAAGACAAGACTAGACCTGCGACGACTCCTTATCTCCATACGCCCCGGGCTCTACCCATCCTGACTCCTGAGCTTCTACAAACTGTCAGCACAGTTTAACTGTCAGGGCCAAACCAATGACATATCCCATCCAGGTGGAAGACCATTTTTCTTAAAGGTCATGAAGGAAATTTGACACTCCTCAGCTTTATACCTGAGCCAGGCTTGTCATGTCACATCTCGCTCTGGGCGAAAACTGTCAGTTGAAAGTTGTCTAGATTTAATTAGCTCCTGAATTTCTCATCATGTTACCAATGAGCTGCTGCAGCGTTCATACTGTATAGATTAAGAGCCCCACTGAGAGATTTCAAACTTGGTGTGAAACTGAGCACCAGGACGGTTTTTAAAAGGCCTGTTGTAAATTAAAGGCACCTTAGTGGGAAAAAAAATATTGAAAGATTCACCTTGGTGACTGACATCCCCCCCTCATTATTAAATATCCTGAGAGACTCACCTGTTGCAGAGCTTTGTCCAGGGGCTCAGCTTTGATGATGTCGTCCAAAGTCAGCCCTGTGTCCTCTTTACACTGGTCTGTCAGCTCCAAAGTGTCGGGCTTGACAAGACATCTGTGAAGCTTCCCGACCTGCGGAGGGATTTAGCATTTCATGGCGCAGAATACAGCGTGGAAATAATGAAATGCTCACAACCCCCCACATTCAGGAAATAAACTTTTAATAAAGTCAAACAAACAATTGACAATGTAGTTGCACAGAGCACTTAATTGTCAATAAAGCGTTGTTTATATCGAGAGGCTGACATGCCAAACCAAAAAGGTGTGTGTGTTCTCCATTAAGTGAAATTACACTCATTCACCTGCTTGTTAAAAAACCAGTGGTCACACACCTGTGAAAAGGTGAGCTAACAAGAGAATTGATGTGGTGCTAAGCTAACATGAGAGAAAAGCAGGCTACAGACGGTTCCAGCAGGGAGCACACACCATGTTGGTTTAAATGTCAAACATACTGTTCCACTACAGGTAGACACTATGCCACAAGGTACATAAGAAACCGTACAACGAACGGGTCAGAAAGGTCCGTACCTTTTTCTCATGTAGATCCACAATTTGCCACACCAAGAGAATTATTTCCCTCTCATCCGAACCCAGTTTACCCCCATTTGCACCAGCTGTTGCCCCAAAGAACACCACCAGAGTATCACTGTGCGAAGCCATCAGGGACCACAAGGGTAAAAACTACAATTAAAGCAAAGATTCAAATAAAAATAACACGAGGGTTCACCTTTTTCCAAGTGATAAGAAGAGCGAACAAAAGGTCTGGAAACTCAATTGAGGTAAACGGAGATAGAGAGAGAGAGAAGGGGGGAGATTATTTTCAGAGGAGCAACGAAAGAGTTTTGCGGTCAGAGACTCTACCTGTTGCAGTACTTGAGTGTGCTCTATCCAGAGATACTGGTTTAACTGGTAGAGAAGGGTGGAAATCCGTGTTTCTTTCACACGAACTCCATAACAAGCCCTAGAGTTTTTTTTCCTCCCCTTTCTATTTTTTTCTGAGTTACCTGTGTGGCTCGGCCTCTGAGTCCCAGAGGCGTCGCCTATTGGCTGATTTGTAAAGGTGAGGGCGGGACGCTCGAGTGTGTGCTGTAATCTCATTGGTCAGAGCGGATGACTCAGCAAGCAGTTTCACAAACCAGGGTTCCACGAGGCATGTACCGTGAACTTCAGATTCACAATGATAGTGAGGAGAAATGCAAAATGTTATACACCCAAAAAGACCAATATTTTTAGAGTTTCTGTTTAAAGATTTATTATGTTCTTTTCAAAGAAGTCTTATATCACTTCAACTGTGCTGAAATTAAGTCTGTCTTATAATGGTCTTGAGAATGAAATTCATCATTTTCTAAAAAAGAGTTTTAATCAGAGTTTCTCATAATATTGAACTGATGTGTGGGAGTGAGATGTGACATTAGTGTAGCCTATTAATATTTGTTGCATGTCTTAAACCTCTGGTCCCAAGTTTTTGTCTGCCTTACAATTTGAAGGATCACAGTGGGTGTCTGTCACCTCTTTATTCATGTTCTCAGAGAACATATGTGATTTGATTTCACTGTCTTCTTTCATCTTCTTCATCATCACTGACATGATGCAAATACAATATTGCTCGCCTGCACTACATAAAGGTAATATTCACCAAGAGTTTGAGGCTGTATCAGCTATAGTGCCACCATGCGGACGATTTGCCTTAAATTACATCTACCTGGCAAAGTTTCTGTAGTTTTGTTCATTGGGTGACAGTTTTGGGTAAGAGTTAGAAGGAAATGAAAGAAGGAAGGGAAGGGAGCAAAGAGAGAAAAAAACGACATATAGACAGAAACAAAGGAGGTACAGTGGAATCAGCATGTATGTGATCATTCAATATATCCTCCATGTTTTCACTAGTGATCCTTTGTCATTCCTGTAAAACAATGTGCTGCACTCACCCTGTGGTATGGTGCATAAGTAAGTGTCACTGTACAGCAATATATGTATACATATATATATATATATATATATATATATATATATATATTTTTTTTTTTTTTTTTTAACAAGGAGCAGCTTTCATATTGAAAAAAAGGCATTTCAAAGGAGCAACAATACATCTAGAAAATCTAGAGTTTTCACAGGTCCTTACTGGCCTGGTGGAGTTTTCTCTAGTCTTTGGCCTGGTTCCCAGAATACCATGCTTTGTTGCTTCTGACACTCCCATCTCTGCTCGCTATGGGCATTAGTGAATGCAAGGGTTTTTGTCTCTTCAGCTCCCTTCACTCATTTAAATCCCCCAATCTAAAGAATAATTCCTAGTGTCTCTTCCCAGCTGAACCAAACTGAGTAGTGAAGGACACACTGGGAAACACTTAAGCTGAAATCCTAGACACATAACGATATTTCACCACCACAACAATAGCAAAAAACATTTATCTTCATGACATCACATAGTCGGCATGTTTATACACGTTGTCCGTCTGTCTGTGGCACTATACTGATAACCTGAGTCCACATTTCAACAGGTGTAATTGGCTAAAGTTGTAAAATTGAGGCAGCAGTCACTTCAATCCACTACTGCACCCGTGGAAACTTGCTTTGGTGCAAGTGGTTACTTTTAGTATTATGTGACATATTTGCAGTTCTTCCTCTGAGGTAGAAGCAAAAACAGTGAACTTCAGGCTAAGATTCGTGGCTCAGTTATCCTCTTGGCAGGTCTCATCCTAGTTTGGGCTTTTAGCTGGAGGACAAATAGGATACATTCAAAGGGATTACAGTGTTGCAAACACAGAAAATTGGTGATTTGCATTACGAGATAATGTTATCAATCTGCACATCTTCATGAAAGAGATCCTTTATGACGGCATTTATGATAATAATAATGCCTTGCTCAAAAACCTAAAACCCATTCAGACCATAAAGGACAACATGTTAATTCGAGTAAATGGCTTTATAACAGTACATAAGCATATTGCGGTATTGTACTCATTATGAAAGGCAGCAGAGACATTTGGCACATGCCGCACTGCTGATGCTGTCTCATGCACTCAGTGCTTCCTCATTCTGTGAGAAAAGGTCTAGCATGTCTCAGAGTCAGCTATGCTTTCGTGTGTGATCTCGCCTGACACGTAATTTTTTTGTCACACCCTTTGCTCTCTGTAATTTTCCACTCACTAACATTCAAAGTCTTCAACAAGGTGAACTGCTGTGTCACAAATGGTTTATTCAACACTCTGTTTGAATCATTATCACAATGAGCCATCTCCTAGTATTTAACACGATATACAATTGACATCCCTTGAGAATGTCAACACTATGGACATTTCTTCCAGATGTTTATGACTTTTGTTCACAGCTGGACATTTGAACTGTCTTGTCTATGTATGTAAAGAGCCACGTTCAGTCTACTTTGAGCTGAAAGGACATGAGCCACGGTTATTGAATATTAAAATATGTGTCAGCCTGAGATAGTTTAAAGTTTTGTCAATGTTACCGAGTCAAGTGCAAATTTAAATTCTACTTATGTTTGAGAAATTGTAGTATATTATAAATACACATAATTGGCACATAATTATACATAGTTGTATCATGCTGTAATACATTCAAATCATTTGCATAGCTAACGACAATGTGGTAATAGTTAGTGGTATAAAATCTATGATAATAATAACAAATATAACCACAAAGCACTATGTGATAACACCTCCATGACACTGTCTGCTCAGAAGGTGAACGTAAGCAGCAGCAGCACACTTATTGGGAACTCACTTGGGAAACTCCCTGTTAGATTCTCTCATTGTCAGAAGCAAGATCCATTCACAGTGGCATAACATGCATGTTTATATACTTTATAAGAACAAGCTAATGGGGGCCGATTCATGGACCAAAATTTGGTCAAATTTGCAAAATGGATGGAAATACTCTTTGTTGGTTCCTTCCACAAATGCTCTTGAGCATAACATGGCACTAAAACCTCAACGGCTCAAGTGCAGATGCTCAGTGCCAACACACAGGTTATAAATGTTTGTAAGGTATATGAAGCCAAGCAGTGCTGAAAAAAAGAATATGTACCTTGAGATATAAAATAAGAATTAAGACGTTCAGTGGAAAGGTGAAATAAGAATATATATTATCCATAAGTGAAAGCACAGTGCTGACATTGCTAGTTGAGTCAATTGGTGAGGGCAACTTTTGTGCAATCATGGCAACAGACAATTTCAGCATGCCGTGATAGGAGTACTTTATAAATATCCAACCGACATATGCATTTAAAAATATCAGCAAATAAGCTGACATGAAACTCTCTTGCTTAAATGTGTGGGTTTGAGTTTTATAAGACTGTGGCAAACATTAAGACATGATTCCGCTTTTTGTGCTCAACAGAGGGAACATGCATCTCTTCATTTTGCAATCTTCACATTGAGAGAGGAAGTTGAAAGCATGACTGTTGTCTGTAGTGAGATACCAAGACAATTGTTGCCATAGCTAATTTGTCATGGGTGAAAAACATTTTTACAATAGTAATATTCTTAAACATTTTCATAACATTAAAAAAAAAAACTGCATTTGGTGAGTTGAGCACATTTTTTGTTAACCGACTTAATGGTCTCACAATTATATAAAGACTGTTTCGGAGATGTTAGAGTTCCCCAAGACAGAACGAGACAGCAAGATTGGAAAAAGTCTTGTTTCCATCATGACAGCCAATGACATAATAGCATATATTATATATTGTATAAAATCTAAATAGTGGCTCCTTCCTGCTGTCCTCAATCTAATCATGTACCCACACATACAGGGAGTTAAAAAAAAATTAAAGAGTCAATAATCAAATAAATACAAATTCCCTTTGTTGGCATCAACTGTATTTTTTTTTTTTACAAAAACTTGTCTTATGTATATACTATTATTTGTTGTACTATTTATCAATACTACATGGTACAAAGTAAAGGAAAAGTAAAGTAGATCAAGTTTACACCAATAACATATTTATAAATATATTTTCTATTGTCACTATTAAAAAGACACAGTAAACACTTTACAGAGTTGAACAAATACCTCACATACCTGTTGTAATTTGATATAAAATGAGCTTCATTTCAGACAAAGAAACCAAAAAATACATACAATATACACAAGAATATACTGTTTATATACATGCAAACACATACACAATTGATTTTCAGTATTAGGATGGGTTGTTTTCACACATTTCTATTTATATGTCCATTTAGTCTTTTAACTCAGACAGACACTGGGAACTATTGGTCTGATTGCTTTGTCTCTTGGACACAAAGGACAACTCTCTGTTGCCCTCACCTGGGGAGGTGCTGGAGATGTGGCGGAAGAGCTTCTGGATGCCGGTGTCACGCAGGGAGCTCCGGAAGGAGCGAGCTGCAAACATGTAGAGAATGGGGTTAACAGTGCTGCTGATGAAGACCATGGCTCCAGCGATGAAGGTCATGGTTTCCCTGACACTGTCCAGGCTTTTTGCTGTATTGGGGTAGGACTTCTCAATGCCCAGGTAGATGAGTGAGAGGATATTTCCTATGTGATGAGGTGTCCAACAAATGGCAAACACCACCACCACACTGGCGATCAAGACCGTAGACTTGCGCTTAGACTTGAAGGTCATCTGAGTAATTCGGCTGCACAGGCAGCCGTAGCAGACCACCAGGATGGAGAAGGGTAAGATGTAGCCAACCAGTGTTTCGAGCAGCACACACACCAGCTCCTGGGTCAGCGACTTGAACTCCCTGTAGAGACAATGGTCCTCGCCAGATATGTTCCCTATAACCTGGGTTGGGATGACAGGTGTGCTGAACAAGAAGGCCGCAGTCCACAGGGCCAGCAGTACTTTACTCAGTGCTTTTTTTCTCTTCCAGTCAGCTGAGGCAAAGGGATAACGCACAGCAACAAAACGCTCCACACTCATGAGAGTAATGAGGAAAACACTGCTGTACATACAGGCGTTGATCACGAACACCATGGCTTTGCAGGTGGCTTCCCCAAACACCCACGAGCGGGCCAGGGAGTAGATCCACACAGGCAGGGTGATGAGGACAAGCAGGTCTGCAACAGCCAGATGCAGGATGAGCAACACAGTGTGGGAACGCTGCTTGATGTGTCTCAGGATAGTCCAGATAACCAGCAGGTTCCCCGGAGCCCCAACCAGGAAGGACAGGCCCAGGATCACACAAGCCACTGCTGTCCCACCGTCAAACTCCTCAGGAGCCATTTCCTCTGAAGAAGACAGCTTAGCCGAGTGGTTCATGGTACAAGTGTATGTGCTGACAGTGGTGTCTGCATGAAAAGAAAAACAAAGTGCTGCACAAGCAAGTCTTCACTTCCCTTTAAGCATAGACAGGGTTTCCTCACAGGGCTATTTCAGAGTCAGGGAGGTGATTCATGCATGCGCCATAGGTTCATTTTTCATCTCAGGTCATAGTTAAGGGTGATAAAGTTGAACCAATTGGTTTGGAAAAGAAGTTAAAGAAATATCTACCAAGTAGAATGAATGAATGAATGAAATGACCTGTGACAGCAGATGTGCATCGGTGGAACTTCCATGATAAAACTGTGAATTCATGTTAGATGGAAAAATTTGTAATTTCCAGGTTATAAATTATTTCAATAAACTGAAATGGGATTGTCCATCAAGGTGCTTGTCATAAAGGTACTGTAAACCTAAAATGGCTCTGAAATTGTGAAAATGAAATGTGATTATACTAAATTCACAGAGGGTGAAAAGATCTGTTATGTAAAGAAGCACTATGAGGAACCTTTAAGAATATAATGACTCTCTGTACCAGGAAACAAGCTTTTAGGGGTGAATGCTATTCAAATGTTTGCAAATTTTGTGATGATGACAGTCATACTGTAAAAAAACATCCCCAATTTGTGTCTGAATATTTGACTCAAAATGGATGACAGTTAGTTTGCAACACTCTGGCCACTGACATGGACACTAGCAAACGAATGACCAAAGTCTGTAGTAAATATGTTTATGGTGAACAATTGCTCCATCAAATGTTTGGCACATTTGCTTGAAAAATGATTTATACAATTAATTGATTATCAAATCTGTTAACAGATCAATTTCCTGTAGATTGATTGATTAATCCAATCATTTCAGCTCTATATCATAGACAAAACACAATACACAATATTGGAGCAAAACATAAACTTTAAACTTCTCAGTATTTAAAATTACAACAATAGATTATTATCAGCATAACAATCACAATCATATGTTTGCTTGCATTGACATCCAAGGTGAAACTGAGACAAGGGTGGGAAGGAATGGTATTTGAATGATATGAATAGCAACACATATCCAAATCTCTGCTGTCAGCACTCTTTTACAACATAAAGGTTTTTTTTAATTATCTGAGGTAAAGCTGAGAGAAAATAAAACAGATGTATTTGCTTCCCTATTCCTTTTTTTATCGCAATTTACATTTTCACATCAGCACCATTTCAGTGCTTGTTTCACGGTCAGACATCAGCTCTACCTGTGTATTTGCTGCCCTCTGGCCTGTCTGATGTTGTATTACCAGTTCCCTGAGTTTGTTAGCATGAGTTGCTATTTCCTGGAACAGCCTGACCAGTCGGGACTCCTCGAGACTCCCTTGTAAATTTCTCGCAAAGAACGCGTATAATACAGGATTGACTGAACTGCTAATGAAAACAAGAGCACCAGAACTATAAACAATACTCTTGTGCACACACTCGTGTTCTGTGTCTGTCCCTAGGATGCAAACCAGATCAACAATGTTGATAATATGGTAAGGCAACCAGCACAGAGTGAAGGCTATCACCACAGTGTGGACAAGAACCATGGATTTCTGTTTGGAGTTGAAACGCATTTTTCTGAGCCGTGCAGCTACTAGACAATAACAGATACTAAGAATGATAAAAGGGACAACAAAGCCTCCCAAGGTCTCCAGGCATAAGAGGATGATCACTTCAGTCACAGAGCGGAACTCCCTGGAAAAACATTGATCATTGCCATCAGTTTCATCCAAAGGATTGATCAGTAAAGCAGGCAGTCCTAGAAGCAAGGCAAGGAGCCACAAAAAAACAAGACATCGGTTCATAATGCTTGTGATCTTCCAGCGCATCATCACAAATGGGTGACAAATGGCTAGAAAGCGCTCCACACTCATAAGAGTTATGAAGAAGATGCTGCTGAACATGCATGCATTGACAATGTACACTAAGATGTTGCAAAAAGCCTCTCCAAACACCCAGGTGTACACCAGGGAGTAGATCCACAGGGGCAAGGTGATGAGGACCAGCAGGTCTGCAGCTGCCAGGTGCAAGATGAGCACTACAGTGTGGGAATGCTGCCTGACGTGTCTCAGGATAGTCCAGATCACCAGCAGGTTCCCGGGAGCCCCAATCAGGAAAGACAGGCTGAGGATCACACAAGCCACTGCTGTTCCAACGTCAAACTCCTCAAGATCCATATCCTCTAAAGAAGAAATCTCAGTTGAGTGGTTCATGGTGAAAGTGCTGACAGTGGTGTCTGCATGAAGAGAAAAAACACAAAGTGCTGTACGAGCAAGTTTTCACTTCCCTTTATGGATAAATTGTAAAGGAAGACGATTTCTCACAGGACCATTCAAGAGTCAATTATGTGATTTCATGTACGTGTCATAGGTCCTTCACTGTCGGGAAGGACAAGCCCGGGAAACTGATGAACTTACTGCAAACTGCTGATTAAACCTATTGCATTCTTTGTAGTGGACAAGTTGTTTTGTGAGCTGGAGGTATTTAAGTCAAGTCAAATTTATTTATATAGTGCCAAATCACAACAGAAGTTATCTCAGGGCACTTTTCACATAGAGCAGGTCTAGACTGTACTCTTTAGTTTGTTCAAGAGAAAATTCAGGGATGTTTGGAACTTTAACTATTGTCTTTTATAAAACAGAACATGTCAGAATGTCTAAGTATATAAATATATTTGATTGCCTTGTAATGGTTTACTTTGCACGGAAAGAAGTCAAAGATCTTTTATAGTTCCCTTATCCAAATCATTGGCTCCAGTGGTGTCTCAATATCCTGACAGAATGGGCTGTTTTACTTTTTTGTAGTTTTATGAAGGTTGACATCTAGTGTCATGTCCATTTCTGACAAATTCTGGTCCAGAATGCATATCACAAAAAATCTTGTTAATAGTAGGCTGGTTTTGTTTGCTCCAGCATTTGCTAGAAAAGAACATTTTTCATAACAATTGAATTTTGTGCTTGGAATTGTATCCAACTTACAGAGACCGCAGCTCTACAGTACTCAAGATATTATGATATCAAATACAAAAATTCACTTTAAAGCAGACTGTCTTTCTCATCGTCAGCAGATATTGACCACCCTACCTGTGCTCGAGAAATAAACATGAATATGTGTAACAGAAGACAGTAAATGGACTAATCACATTACCTACTGACATAGACCAGTTGAAGTGAAAGGAACGCAGGAATCAGTGTCGAAACTAGGGAGATATCTAATTTTTACAGTGTTTACAACCTTTACATTTTCATTTATCGCAACGCTCCCACACACCTTAACTTTGGACTCGTAAACTCGAATTACAGTATTGATGGCAACCATTTGAATAGTTAATTATTACCATTTCCTGTAGCCATGATTGACACAGTCAGAACTACTCCTGAGCCCAGAATGCTGGATGGAATATTTTAAATAATATGCAGTATGTTGAACAAGCTATTGTCCTACATTGTCTTTGACTTTCACAATTCTCTTGTATTTCTGAATGATACAGTCTTAAATGAGTCTTAACCTTGTTTCCTTTCATCTAAATTCCCATGTTGGTAAGGAAATGTTTGAAGTATTGTTACTTTCCTAATAACCTCCTTCCATTGCCCTGTAAAATAAATACCACTCCCTACCATCGTTTTATGTCATTACTTAAAACGCTCCATATGCACCGTGACAATGCAAGCGCTCATTTTTAGAAAGAAAGTAAAACTGATTTCAAGACTTGTTCAATGTTTCCCTGTATGCTCCCATCCATTTTGGTAAAGATAAAAGATGAAGTCAGAGAAGCGGTTGAAGCTTCCGCTTTCATTTTGATCATTTCTGTTCCTCAGTAGAGCAATTTGTGTCTCTCTTGAAAAATAGTCAACAGTTTATGGTTTAGTTGCTGTATGTCAGCTCCATCTATTGTTCACATTGTACATGTTTTGCAGTGGAATGTAGTTTGCTTAGCTGGTTACGTGGCTAAAAGAGACGACTTCATGGTTTACAAACCTAATTTCACCGTGAATTCTAAAGAGCAAATCAACACCAAGTCACACATTGCTCCTGCACTGCTTTCTGAGATATGAAACCTTCAAGCATGTTTCCTGTCTGGTCACAACCCAATTGGTAATGTCACAGCAGGTGTTCTGCCTTTGACTAATGGCTGATAAAAAAACATTTGCTATGACACTTTTCTCTTTACGTCTTATTTTTGACAAATGAGACGTAATTTAATGTTGAGGGCACACATATAGAGAGTATTTAAGAACTTAGTGTTGAAGCGAAAGTCCAAAAAAAAGCCACATTTTTTGGATTCAAAGATATGTTATAATTTCAGGATGGGCAGTGGGGTCATCGTCCATGAAAACAAAATAAAATGAGGCACTTAAAAATAGATATAAATAGATAAAAAAAGGATAAATATATAAATCCAACCGTTTCATTAACACCTCTGACTGACAACCAAAACCACTCACAGCAGGCATTTTGACTTGTTATGGCAGCAAACACAGGTGTAACTAATAACATTAATGACAGCCATATCCAATTTGAGTGCCCCAGTAAATGAGACAGCATGCATAAAAGCACTGGACCTAGAACTCATAAATAAAACCATTAATGTCATTAATAACACCTGCGCCTTTCCTGCAATTACGAGTCAAAATAGCTGCTGTGAAAAAGGTCGTTCCTGATATTTAATGCAGAACTACTGTACTACAGTACATTACAATGTACAAGGTTCCTGTTTTTTTAAAATGTCATCTGTGTGCTAAATACTGCGTGTACAGTGTTGTGTGTGCGAATACAGTGTACAGTGAGTCTTTATAGATGGAGGTCACTGCTGGGTCCTAGAGTGCTCACCTATGGCAACAAGTGCAGCATAACAGAATATTTATGCTGTGCGAGTTTTCATATTCTCTGAAGTGGCGTCTCCTTTTCAGTAATTTATAGGTCAGTGTCTGTATATCTAATTCAGTTCAGTCAGCTACAGTTACATTCATTTAAGAAGCAGGGGAGGCAGCCTGGTGCAGGTTTGGAAAGACTCACACTCAGGTGGATAAAAACACAGATACTGTATCACAGGGTCACCCACATAGTTTTCCATGAAGCTTTAATTACGTATTCAGAAAAAAAAATCCATACATTTTTTGGCATTTATTGTTTGTTATATGTGCAGAAAAATTATTAAAGGATATTTTTAATGACTATGACTTTAAAGTTGTAACGATGACGTTGTTACAGTGCGCAACAGAGGAAGCCTCCCCCAGCCTGCTGCCTCCTCGGTGAAATAAACAAGACGATGTTGTCAATTACGATGTTCTCAATGCAGCAGCACTAAAAGTACAACACTGTATACAAAAGAGACGCTGGATATTGTGTGTAACAGAGATTTTGAGAAACTGTAAGTGACTGTTTAATACGCACTATATTTCTACTGCTGGCTAACAGTGGCTAGCTACGTAGCTAATATGAGCTAACTTGAAAGCTAGCTTAGTATTAGATAACGCTAGCCAGGTAAATAGTTAATGTTAGGGGCGTGAACTTCTACTATTTACCGTTAGCTAGACTAGCCAGTTTGGTCGAAAGCCGGGAATTTTCACCTTCTTGTGTTAATTTTAATCATTACATCGAACTAAAAACAGTATAATACGTGAGTAATTCGCACCTTTACCAACTGTATTGAGCTAGCGTTAAGTTAGCCGTGCTCGGGAGCTGGCTGAGAGTAGGCTGGCTAACATTTTGGAAACTACCAAAAAACTCTTGAAATCTCTCAAATTCGTGTCCCAGCTGGCTAACTTATTTCCAAATCATCACGATGTCTCACATCACTCATACATTAACCAAGTGAACAATCTCTATATTTAACGCTAGCTATGTAACGTGATGTTTACACCGTGGTTAATAAAGTTTGGCCCACATTAGCTAACAAACTTCTGCCCTAACAGGTTTCTCGAGTTGTTGGATCGGGACAAACACCATTTTCACAAGTTAAGAAGTGGACCATAAACAGTGCAATGCCTCTGCTGTTTCTGGAGAGATTTCCCTGGCCCAGCCTGCAGACGTACACAGCACTGAGTGTGGCTTTGCTTGCTGGCAGCATCTTCAGCGCCTACACCACTGTGACAGACCCTGGGTTTGGGGCCTTGGAAACTGATGAAACACCACCTCCCACCGAAGTGGACCTTGAACATCTAAACAATGATATTAGTAACACAGAATTGGCAACCACTGTCTTGTGGTACTTGGTCACTGACAGTCTCTTTGTATGGGTGAGTGTCTGTCAATATAGGTGATGAGATGATGATGATGGTGTTACAAAAAAACTTATTGTCACTTTATTCTTTTGTGTTCCCCTAGGTGTTGGTCAACACATTCTGCTGCTCTTTGATGTTGATTGCTAAAATGATTCAGTATGTGGTGTTTGGCCCACTTAGAGTCAGTGAGAAGCAGGTGAGTCCTGAACATGAATGCATCTGCTTTTAATCCTTTAAATATCCATTTGGAGCCCAGCCAACATAATCTTCATCTTATTTTTCTGTTTTTTCCCCTCAGCACCTGAAAGATAAGTTTTGGAACTTCATATTCTACAAGTTCATTTTCATCTTTGGCGTATTGAACGTGCAGACAGTGGAGGAGGTGGTCATGTGGTGTTTGTGGTTCTCTGCCCTGGTCTTTCTTCACCTCATGGTGCAGCTCTGCAAAGACAGATTTGAATATGTAAGTATTATAATATATTTTTTTACTTTTTCTTGTGCCCCAAAGCATGTTTTTTGTTTATGACTACCTTGCATGGTAATCTAGGGCTGGACAATAAACCAAATTTATTTAATTATCAGCATTATGAATCTGTTTTTGTTTTGAATGTACTCTCACCACAATTTTCAATAGTCTGAGTCCAACCCAGTTCAACTGAAAATAGCTATAACCACTAATGGTATTGGACCAAAGGTTCAACCAACTGACTGGCCTACAGTACAAAACAAAAGTCCAGAATCTTTCATGGGTTGTATAATAACTAATCATATAGGAATATGAATAAATCAGAAAGCCAACACATGTAGAGCTGCAGTGACATATGACATTAAACTAAATAGCTTTGGGTTGTGGACATTTGAGGACATCATCTTGGGTTTTGGAAAACAGTGATTGACATTTTTCATCATTTTCTGACATTTTATAGACCAAACAACTCATTAATAAATTGAGAAAATAATCGATAATGAAAATAATTGCTAGTTGCAGCCCCAAACACATGATATTGTTTGATAGGCCACTAAATGTAAAGATGATTCAGAGTCAGGTAATTTTAAGCAACAGAGCATGAGGCTCTTTTAGAAGCCTGACTTCCATGAAATGAAGCAATGTCAACAATGGTAAAAGACACTGTTGTTGTGGATACCTGGAGATCCTTTTTTTTCCAGCTTTTTTGCTGTCGAGCCTCCAAGGTCTTTTAGCTCATAGTTGTTACAGTAGGACACACATTACTTCAGTAATGTCAGTTCCAAACAGCATATCAGTTTTCTTTTGAAATGAATATCACATTACTCTTCGTAAGTTGATCCAAGTAGGAGATGCAATGAAACTTGAGTAACTTTTGAGGGCCTTGGAAATTACCAGTATGTCACTAAGTAAGTATAGGGATCTTCACAATGAACACAAATAACTTTTGTTGCCTATGTTTATTTGCTATGAGACACTATAGAGTTTAATAGATAGTCTAAACAACCTTGTATGAAACCTGCTCTTTTTAGGGCTATACAGTAAACATGATAGGACTAGACCTTCATTCTTTGTGACTGTCTTGTTTTTATAAGGACTGAGATTAAACGCAAGGTAGAAAAAAGCCTGTTATTCAATGACACCTGATGAACACACCTTCATATTTTATATAGGAGTCTTTTTAAAGGTGTGCTGAATGTTCCCCAAAAGTCTGAGAGTGACTGCACTCTTTTCAGCTCTGGATCTATTAATAGTACCTTGTTCTGGCATGTTAGGCCACTGATACAGTTTCAGGCGCTACATTGACTTGTCCCTGTATCAGATTGTGTTTTTGCATGTTAGGGAAAACAAAATATCACATTTAGTCACCTACTTGCAAGCAATGACATTTAAAATGGACACTAAGTTGGTATAGTGATGTAATGCTGACTGGATTAGTGTACCAGAGGGTCATTTCTGCCTGCTGTACTGTAGAATATTTACCATTTAGTGTGTGAATGTCTTGTGCCACAAATGGCTGTATGTTTGTTTGTGTAACTGTCTGCTTGTTTTTGCATCCGTCTCTCAGCTTTGACTATAGATGCGTGTTTTTTCATGTTTAAGTCTTGTCAGTTGTGTTAACCCAGCTGTCTTCCTTCATGTGCTCCTGTTTCTGTGGGTTCTAGCTTTGGGGTGAAGATCACTCATGTAGATTAATATGCTCAAGATGGTAGGTTTAGCATTTTGTCAGTGTGCAAGGGAAACCTTGTGGTATTTAAGTTTTATAGAATTGATCAAATCTATTTTATTTTTTTCAGCTAAGCTGTTTTAATGTTTGTAATAAAGTCTTAAAATGTATTCTATACACTAGACAATGTTAACTGTCAGTTAACAGTCCTAAGCAATGTGTTACCAGTACATGAATGTTTTTGGGGGTTGTATGTGAGGAGTTTATTGATTTAAACAGGTTGTGTAAAATTTGGTTCAAGCTTGTTTTCCTCTCAGTTGCTACAGTAGAAGTGCCCTTTTAGTATAGTACCGAGTCCAATACTGAGACATGCTTATTTATCAGTGGCCGATTGTGCTGATTAGATTAGATGTATTATTATTACCGTTATTATTAAGCTTTATTTATTTAGGAAATCTCATTGAGATAAAGATCTCTTTTGCAAAAAAGACCTGAGAACAGGTTACATATACACACAGGGTCACAGTAAGACAGTTCATTC
Source organism: Thunnus maccoyii (assembly GCF_910596095.1). NCBI lineage: Eukaryota > Metazoa > Chordata > Actinopteri > Scombriformes > Scombridae > Thunnus > Thunnus maccoyii. The sequence goes on along the minus strand of NC_056533.1, from coordinate 15,164,900 downwards.
ACATCACAAAATAGTCATCATACACATTCACAGACACACTACTTAAAACAATCACAAACATTCTGAGGAATATCAGCTAGTAAAACTTGAACAAGTGTCTCTAACTTTAAGCTGTGTTGCAGTTCATTCCAGTAGTAAGGTGCATGTTACTGGAAAACAGGCTTCCCATGCTCAGAGTTTGTATGAGGATCTCTTAAAGCCAACCTGCTCTGTGATCTGGTGTTATGATTATTAGCTCTGACACAGGTGTGCTGGTGCCTTCTAGATGTCAGTGATGACCATCCGACCTTTTCATTAAACTCACAGTGGTGAGTGTGATAGCTGTCTGCTGTAATGAATCAAATGGCATTGTGGTGGATACCATCCAGAGGTTTAAGGGTGGTGGCAGCAGCATGAGCAAACAGGATATCTCCATAATCCAATGTGGACAGTATGGTAGACTGTATAATGTGTTTTAAGTCTTGAAAAGAGAAACAAGCTCTGTTTTGGTACAGGAATCCAATTTGAATTTTTATTTTTTTTGAGCAAGATGTTCGACATGAGTTTTGTAGGACAACCTGCTTTCTAACCAAAGTCCTCAGTATTTATAGTGCTGTACTGTGTCAATTAGTTTTCCATTTAGAGCATGGATAGGTGTGGGAACATCAATAGTTTGTGCTCCTATGAAATGCACACATTTAGTCTTTTTTTTTTTTTTTTTTTTTAATTTTTTTTTTAAGCTTACTTGATTCAGATTCAGATTTTGTCATCTTCTTGTTTGATTAGTTGTATTCCTTAAATGCCAGCGTATTATGAAAAATGTCATTCTCACTCAAGATGATGAGCATTAAAGCAGAATACTCGCTCTAAATGATTTGCCTACGGAAGTCCACTTTAAATTCCCAAATAATCAACTTTATTTGTCAGGGCCACATGAGAAACAGATCACGAACCAGCATAAGTTCTCCTAGAAGACAAAGAAAAACTCCCCAGAAACCTTAGGACACAATCCACTTCTAACTTGCATTTTCTCCCTTTCAGCTGTCATTCTCCCCCTCCACTCCCATGAACAGCCATGTGCGAGTATTGTGTCTGCTGGTCTCCCTGCTGCTGGACTGTTGTGGCCTGGCTGTGGTCTGTGGTCTGCTGGGAGCTTCCCATGGCTTGCACACCCTCTCCTTTATGGCAGCAGAGGTAAGAACCTCGAGCCGCATTTGTATAAAAATGGAGGCCTGCTTTGTAGAAAAATGCATGTTGACTAGTGCGTACCACAGATGATTATGTACTCTTTACATCATTCTCTCTTAACTCTTACTATTTCCTAAAGATGTGTGTAAAATAAAGACTCGAGATTTCAAAAACACTGCATTCTTATACCATACAGTGAATTCCTTGTTGTGTTGAATGAAGTTCCTCCATTGCATGAAATTGTTTTTCACACATTGATTACATTTAACTGTATCACTACTGTCTTTTGTGAAGTTTAGCCACACTTTGTGTGTGTGTGCTGGTCCACCATATTGTAAACACTACAAGCCTTTTTACAGCAGAAAATTATAGCAGGATAATAATAGGATAATAGGATAATAATAATAATAATTGCTGCATTCCAGTTAGGTGTGCCAGTTCCAGGATCCTGATATTGTGCATGCTGGATCATGAAAATTGGCTTACTGGGGCATTGAAATATCATCATTCATGTTTTCAGTTACAACTGTGTTTTTCTATCAAAATGTCTGTTGTGAAAAAAACTTTCTAGTTGATGCAGAACCTGTCTCCTGAAGGAGATGCACATTTTGAAAGATTTAACATACTAATAATCACTACCATACTAATAATCACTAAATGACAAAACATGTCTTTACCATATTGTATTTTTAAGTCACAAGTGTAATGTCATATTTGGCATTGGTTTATATGGAAATTAGACTACAAGAATTACATCATATTAATTTGTGTACTTTTGTCTTCAGTGTCTGCTGGTCACTGTTCGCACAGGGCATGTCATTATGCGGTAAGTCCCTTTAAAGCCTTCTTAAGGCATGCATGCACGTGCACGCACCACAGCAGCAAGGATGACATCGCCTCTGCAGATTTAGAATCAGGGGCTAATGTTAGCAACACCATTTGTTTTCCTCTGGTTTCATTAGCACCAATGTGAAAGGCTCCTTTGTTCCACAGAGAGTTTGGATTATATAAACAGCAGAAAAAGCTCTTATCAGCAGAGGCACTCATAGATACAGTAGTCTTAGTCTAACATTAAAACTGTAAACTGTTGTCAGGTGCATTCCTGTTGCTTGGTACATAGCAAAATAATATTTGTGGTGACTATTTTACATTGTTACCCCAGTTTATGTTTAACTTGTGTTATTACACATGGCAGATTAAGAGTTCAGCAGCGAAGGACTATTTCCACTACATTTCTCTCTCATTACACTGTTATTCTCTGTTCTTGTTTCTTATCCAGATAGATTTAGTTCAATTTGTCCATGTTTTGCTATCTCTTTATGCTGTTATTGCACCATATATACTTTTAGCACCATCTTTGTTTCATGCCTTCATTTTGTTTGCCAATCCTCATCCAAAACAAGGGCCTCATCAGCCATCGTACTAAATCTCACTTGTGATTGATGGCCTGAGCTGTGCTTCCCCCCTCAGGTACTCCATCCACCTGTGGGACCTGAACCATCCAGGGACTTGGGAGAGTAAGGGAACCTATGTCTACTACACAGACTTCATCATGGAGCTGGCTATGCTCTTTCTGGACCTCGTACACCACATCCATATGCTGGTAAGACAAAGAGGGGACAGGTGTAGGCAGGCATGTGATGTGGTGAGAATGAAGTCTGTCCCTGACTCTTTTTCCACTCCTAATCTTCCACCTTTTCTGTCCATAATATTTCTTTCATTAGCTTTTTGGTAACATCTGGCTGTCCATGGCAAGCTTGGTTATCTTCATGCAGCTGCGGTATCTCTTCCATGAGGTCCAGCGCCGTGTCCGCAGACACAAGAACTACCTTCGTGTCATCAACAACATGGAGGCCAGGTAATGGAGGTTCATTTGTTGTTTCTAAAGAAATATCTCTATTTTCTGCTATTTTCCATCCAATTATTACTTGTTCATGATTGTATGTACTGTAAACTTTTTTATGCAGATTTGCTGTCGCTACTGCAGAGGAATTGGCAGCTAATGATGATGATTGTGCCATCTGCTGGGATACCATGTTGACAGCACGCAAACTTCCCTGTGGTCATCTCTTCCACAAGTAAAGAGTGATTTTTGTCATTCAGCAGGAGTTGTTTCTATGTTCAGTCTACACAGGGATAGAAGATTTAGAGGTGCCCTTGGCCTGTGGCTTGTAGTCATCTCTCCAGTCAAGTACCAGTTTATCTTTCCTTACCAGAATCAAGATGGCTGAACATGCTGTGCTTGAATACAGTATAATTTGTTTGGCTATTGCCCAAAATCCTGCATAAATTATAGATTTTTTGTGGACAACCTTGACTACAAGTCAGTTCTTAGCTTTTTAAATACAACTTTCATTGTTGAATTCACAAGGCGTTTACAATATAAAGAAATAGTATTTGTCTGCTGAATGAGTTTGAGCACAAGTTAAGCCACAGAAGACTTGTCCTGAGTCCTGAAATGTAAGTCAAGGTTTTACTCAAAGTCTCAGCCTAAGAGACAACCAGCACAAATGACATAAAAATAACATAATACTTGAGAATTATACTGTGTGTATTGTATGTTTCCAGCTCTTGTTTGCGCTCCTGGCTGGAGCAGGACACCTCCTGTCCCACATGTCGTACATCCCTGAACATTAGCGGGGACGGGAACCAGACGAGAGGCCAGCAGCAGGGCGGGGGCTTGGAAGACAACATTGGCCCTGTTGGAGCTGCTGCAGATGCTAGACCACATATCAACCAACACAACCACTTCTTCCACTTTGACGGTTAGTCTGTCAAACGCAAATCTGAAGACAAATCTAGTAGCTGAGTTACCTTACACAGAGTCTGTTTCTGATAATGAAGTATGATATCCATGCATTCTCCCACAGGATCCCGTATTGCCAGCTGGCTGCCCAGCTTCTCAGTAGAAGTGATGCATACTACCAATATCTTAGGGATTGCCCAGGCCAACAACTCCCAGCTCATGGCCATGGTGAGTTTATGTTTACAGCTGATGAAATTCTTGTTTGTTTTCTGAGAGATGATGCGCTGATAGCAATTTGATGCCAGATATGGAATGGTTTTATCTAGACATTGCTTAGCGTTTACTAGAAGTCAGTGTCTGTTACCTCAGACTACAGCCTGTGTGTATTATGGTCCAAATGCTCTTAACTTCATTACGTTGCTCACATGGTATTTTTATTCTTAGTAAATGCTTGCTGACATAGTGATAACCTCTTTATTTAACCAAGAAATTTAGCAGAAACTAGTAGTTACAGAAGATGGCAATTATATTTAAGCAGAAAAGCTTTGTGCAAACAGTTTTGTACTTGTCATTTATTAATACTATATATTTGAAACCTGCTTGTATTATAAAACTTCTTATGTGAACCTCTACTAATTATGTTCTGCTCTTCTTTCTCAAACTGTCTTTCTCTAAATCCTTTTTTCTATTGCTCTCTTTGATTTTGACGTACCTTCATGTCATCAGGCCCATCAGATCCAGGAGATGTTCCCTCAGGTGCCCTCCTACCTGGTAATGCAGGACCTGCAGTTGACCCGCTCTGTGGAGGTCACCACTGACAACATCCTGGAGGGACGCATCCAGGTGCCTTTCCCTACACAGGTCTGTTAACTCGAGGGTTTATGTATTGTGTGGTTTTTTTTTTGTTTTTTTTTTCAGTTGGTGCCTATGAAATATCAAACCTTGTTTTAGTAACACAATTCCTATTCACACTTTGAAAAAGAGTAAACTTCTGCTCTCCTGATTCTCAAACTACTCTGTCAAGGTTTTACTTCGTGCTTTGTGTTTTATGTTGATCATGTGCATATGGCTTTATTGAAATACAAAAGAGAATGCAACTAGAAGAGTGCACTCGGTAGAGTGCAGATCTCCGCCAGGTGTTTACAGTCAAGATGGTGGCAAAAATAACAAAAACGGGCATTTGTTCATTTCGTATCGTGCCTAACTTTAGTGGATCGTAATGTATAGAGTATGGAATTAATCTGCAGATGGTCAACCAAACTTTTCTATGGATGTCAGTTTTTGAGCCATGACAAAGGCCAAAATGTGGCCTGCAACAGACTAGGTAAGCCTTGATTTTAGTCAAGCTGATAGCCAGAAATGCCTTTTGCTATGTCATAATGCATATCGAAAAATGGAGAGGACTGCTAAAAAGCCAAAAGTCTAAGCTTTACAATAGGCTCATAAAGAATGGCGTTATAAAATAGGTTTTTCAAAAATTGTGAATTGCTGCAACCTTGAGAGGTCCTTGAGCATACAGTCATACATGTGCACAGAAAATATTAGGCTGATGGGTCCAATAGTATGCGAGATTAACTGTGGACAGATACACACAGACACACGCATACACACACATGACCGTGCATGATCCCCTCCAGGCTAACACCTGGCGGAGATAACAATCTATCATTTTGATATTGTGGTTGTGTTCCTTCCTCAGGCTATAGAGCGCTCCGCTTTACAGGGGAGCCCTGGACCAGAGGAGCAGGCAGGGTCCAGTGGAGCAGCTGAGGAAGGCGTCGGTGAGCCAGACAACATGGAGGTCAGAGGTGGTCGCTTCTCTAAGTCGGCTGAGGAGAGGCAGAAGATGCTAAAGCAGAGGAAAGAGGAGATGCTCCAGCAAGCACGCAGGTTGGTACACTGCTGGTTGGAGTTTTCTACCTAATAGGAAAGGATGCTCTGATATGTTTTATATTCAACAGAAGTTGTTTTTTGTCTTGCTTATATTTTCTAAATTCATTTTTGTGGTCTGTGTTCATTTCTGGGTGCATGTTTTCCCAATATCTTGCAATTTCTATTGCTATGATCGCACCTTTTTAGATGTTTTTCATTGTTTATTTGTAGGAGATATTTAAACAAGAGTCCAGATGATCAGGATGAGGATTTGCCTGGACTGGAGGAGGACATCGTCCCAGAATTAGACTCTACTGTGCTGAGACGTAGAACCATGGCAGCAGCTGCAGAGAGACGCTTGCAACAAGACCCTGCACCCTGATACACAGATTGGCTTCAGCAAGAGTCTACATCCCAAGAGGCACGACAGAGCTTTTTAAATCTTCCCCCATTTGGTGTACAGTCAGTGGTCATCACCTATTCAAAACAATAATTCAAACGCATTGCAAATATGGCCTTTGGACTGTTTCGGGCTGCCTAAATAAGTTGGAGCTATTGTGAACGGCCTCTGCATAACTGATTCCAGCCTGACTACCTGGAGCATTATATAAATCAATGGGTGCAACTCAAGAAATGCAAGATTGCAGTGCCCTCTATTTACGTGCCACACATTGCAACCACCAGCTTCAGTAGAGAGTAAGCAATGATCGGGACTGGCTGTCAAAAATGAGCATGCTTTGCATTCAGAAGTCTTTTATGAGAGGGGTGTAAAGGTATCGTTATTAGATAAAGTTGTTTGGGTCCTTGCTTGTTTTCCTTTTATGTGACATTTTTTTCCACTTGTTTTACTCATGGGGGGGAAGCTCCTTATTGTGGATGGAGAAACTCATCTGATGTATTTGTGTGTTAATATTTTATGAGTTTCAACTGTGAATTAAGAGTAGGCAAAATGACAACACGTTTTTACTTCTTACCTTGGAGTAAGAGAATGTCACTTTAGTATTTTTTTTCAGCCTTTTTGTCAAACATGAATGTTCGATCAAAATAATGCTGCAAACAAAGTGTTTTTGACCCACTTGGGTTCTGTATTTAGTGTGTAATATCACCCGTTGCAAACAGTTTTTGTTATTTAACAAGGCGGGATGGGCATGTACGTTTCTGTTTTCTAATACAGTTCCCTTGAGATGTGTAGGCAACAAATGGGACGTATTTTTGTACAGGTACAATGGGTGTCATCCTCTCAGTCTTTTCTTAAATTACCCTCTGCTCATGAGCAGTTCTCTCTGAATAAGAAAATGTTATTTTCTTCTGAGAATACATTAGTATTGGAGTCCTAGGTCATCAGTTTCCAACATTTACAAATATTTAGCATATATAGAAATGGTTACATTTGTGGCAGCTGGAAACGCTGCACTGTCTTGAAGACATTTTGCGACTCAGTCCAGTAGTAATGATGAAAAATCTTGGATGAGAAGCAAAAAATTGTCAAGTATTAACAGTAGATTCAGTTGCTTTCGACTTATTATTTCTAGATATTCATTGACCTGGATGACTGAGAATCTTAATGGAGAAATTTTTAGGGTGGTTTTATTTGTGCGGCCTTTGTCTACTCACATTGAGGAGTGCTAATTAAAAAATTATACCAGCGAGGAACATAATCATTCTCTGCTCAAAGATCTTATTTCAAAAATGTACCGCAGTGTGCAGCATTGAGCCGACCCATGAAGCTTTTTGGGTATTGTCAAATTTCACTGAATCTGTAGCTGGTTGAGACATATCAACGGACACAAAGATGGAGACTGTATTATAAGTGTTTGATTTATTGTGATTACAGTGCGAGGAGAGATGTGCATGAATCTAGCAAGTGCTTTTGTTTCCTTCCACTTTATCCCAAAGAGCAGCCCACAAACTTCCACTAAAAGCTGAAGTGTCGTGATCTTTATTGTGTGTTACTTTAATGCTCAAACTCTGTTTGGGGGTGTTGTAAGAAGATACAATATAGGATTTAGATTTCAATTAGTCAAAATGTAAAAAAGAAATCAGTTTTCATTTTCAGTTTGACATTCAGTTATTAAACAACTTTTAATATCCATGATATATTTTCATATTCATGGCTTATCTTTCATAACCATTATTTAATCAAAACTGAAATACCTTTTTGGACTGAGCTTTCCTGTATTTTTGTGCCTAAATCAAGAATGGTTGAGTTATGGATAATTTCTGTAAATCTAGTTTTTGTAAAATATGTTAATACAAAAGACTCACTCAATAAACAGAGCTTCTACAGCTTTTTAACAAAACACTGTCATCGACTCTTCTTGCTTGGTGTTTTCTTTTTTTGTGGATGTAAAACCCTTCTATCTGTATTTTCCAAACACAGATGCTGCTGCAGACCTGCTAATTTAAAGAGTACGCTGCTCAAAAGGCAATAATGTTAGAGAACGCTGCCTAATGTGTAGTGTCTAACATCTGATACTCTTGACGTTTGAGTTTATTAGTCCAATAAATGTGTATGTGTTGGACTGAGAAATAAATCACCTGATACATCTGATAAGCTAGAATCCACATTTCACAAAACAGACACTGTATATATTGGATTTTGTTAAAATTAGATCAGAACAAAATATTTAACATCAAAAACATCCAACACAGCCAGGGGTTTTAGACAGAAGTCATATACTACTATGACAATCAGAGTGGACAAAAATGTTTAATAAAGTACAGAAATCCAGTGTTTTACAAGCTTTTTTTGTTTTAGGGACAAATGTGATTTTTTTTTAATTGAAACTTTATTATCATAAAACATTCAATTTCATCACAGTAAAAATGTTCACCATTGTGAATTGAAATTATAATCAAGTCTTGTAACAGGAAATACAAAATAGACGGACAAGGACAAAATGTCAATCTAAAAAATAAATAAAATTGCAGTAAAAAAGATATATTACACAAAAAAATAAAGGCAATTCTATATGTTTGCAATAAATATAAAAGTAATTATATAATGATTATAAGGGACTGATTGATTGACGTCACTTGGCCACGCCGCTCACCTCCAGCAACTCTGCCACGTCACACTGAAAGCGCCTTCCCGACGGGAGCAACCCTGGAAAACACCCACGCTGCTTATGCTGATGATGTAGTCCAGCCTCGCGGAAAGGGGGAAGATAAACCGGTTGTCATAGTACGTTATCTCAGTTTGAGAATTCAGCTGGACCGTCTATTCGTGTGTGGTGTTTTACCGGTAAGTAGTTTTGCTAGCCGGCTAGCTGCCTAGCACGGCAGGCTAAATATTTAATGTAACTGAAGTGACAAGTTAATTAGCCCTCTGACGCTAGCTGGGCTGCTTAAGTTTGTTTGAGTGACTGAAGGTAGCCTCATGTAGCTTTTGACATGAGACAAGAGGAAAGTGACGTGTTTGTATATGATGTTATATAGTTAACTTGGCTACTTAACGTTAGATGTGACGCCAACCGCTAACACGACGCTGAAGTTGGCTTCAGAGTCAGAGTTAAGGGGAACTTAAGGGAAACCTAAAAAATGATATTTAGCGGCTGATGCTCTGTTTTTTTTCACCACCTTCACTCCTGTCAAAGTGATGTTCAGACCGGAATGCGATGCGTCAATTCTCGCGAGCCTGGCTGTTCACACCGGAAGCGTTCAACAAGCGGTTCTGCTCTTTTCTAATCACAAATAGAGTTGATCTTTATCATTGGTCAATAATAACCTCATCAGTCTGACATTTGATTGGCCTAGACTAGCCTATAGCCACCCCACCCCCAAACCTCCCCTCTCTTTCTTTCCTTCTTTCTATCTATCTATCTATCTATCTATCTATCTATCTATTTATCTATTTATTTATATAGGCTGGACAGCTAACACCATCATCAGTATTTTTGGATGAACTTCTGTCCCTCAGGCGTGTATTTTTAGCAGAACTCTATCACTCATAATAGATTATCAGTATGTTTTCTTGTCAGATTCACTTGCAGTGCACAGAGAAAAGAGAATGCTTGCTGCTACATTGGACAGATTAGAAAATTTACTCTATAAAGATATTGTGTAATTGTATTTAACAAGGTAAAAATAACATTTCTACCTTTTGTTTATAAGTGAGAAAGAGGAGCTCTACATGGCCATAACCAATGAAATGGAGAGACATGGAGTCATGCTGTGAATTTCCAGCTGCAAGATCAGTGAAATTGTCCTTTTTTGTGTTTTCACAAATAGAATAAAGAACAAGAACAAATCTGAAACTATGTTTTACTGACTTTCTGGAGTCTCCTTGGTAATCTAGTCCAGAGTGGAGAAGTCTAAGTATAGTGGTTTTTGATCTGGACCTGGTCTAATGTGGTCCGGATAGGGAAAAAAAAAACACTTTTTGTGTTTTTATAGGCAAAAGAAAGGTTTCACAAATCTAAACATGAGTCTAAACAGTGTTAAGGCTTTTGTTACAATGTCTTACACTTTTTTGCAGTGTAAGTGGCTAAAAAACGGAGAATCAGCCGCTAGACATCATTATTTATGTTTCCCTTAACCCCAAATCGGAAGCTAACGTCAGCGCTGCAACGTTAACTACTGTAGTTAGCCAAAATGTGGGTGGTGAAACATTGGTGAGTTGATTAATCAACATGAGCAGTTTAAAGTTACTCTGCCCTCTTGGCACATATCAAACCCTTTAACACAGTTATATTCTTATTTGCATGGCTCGGTAATCAGGAAATAATGACAGCAGTAAAGTGTAATTATGTTATGCTGCTATGGAAATGACAAGACGTAAGACAGATTGAACTCTTGCAAGGTTCATGTGGTAAAAACTATCCTGTATTAAAGCCACCAACAGCAGCATTATGTTACCTTCTCACATTACATCTCCTGGTTGGGCCTGAAACATAGTGTGGAAAGAAAATCATGAACAAATGCTTAAGAATCGTATCACCTCAATACACTATGTATTGTAAGGAGGGTGTGCATAATAATTCATAAATGGGTGTGCCCATGCACGTCAACCGGTGAAGTATGGCAGTTAATTTGTATTAGTCAGGTCAAAGTTCTGTGTGACTTAGAACAAACACAATCAAGACTGAAGATATGACAGTATTAACTCTAGCTTTCAACATTTTACATTCACTCCTTTAAGGGTGTGTATGTACCTGTGAACTCACCCGTCTGTCTGTCTACGTGTTTCCCTGCAGAGATTGTGGAATGCTGCTGGACGAGACTCCACTTTTTGAGCCCTCTCTGCTTCAGGAGCTTGACTGGAGCAGCAACACTGTCTCCTTCTCTCCTTACATCTCTCCCTCCAGCCCAGGGGAAGGCCTGGTGCTCAGGCCGCTCCATATGGCAGATTTCAACAGGGGTGAGTTAGAGACAGGATGGACAACATATTGGACAACATATTACACTACATGTATTTTTGACAGAATGTGAAGATAAGAACATGACCACAAAAGCTTTCATGGGAAATCAAGAATTCACAAGAGAGAACATGGTGTTTTTGTGTTCCAGGATTCTTCAAGGTTTTATCTCAACTAACCCAGACAGGCGATGTCACACCAGAGCAGTACATAAGTAAGTTACATGGTTCTAATTTGATAAACGACAAAAGTGAGATTTTGATTATGGTCAGAACATTTACCAACTTGTTGCTCTGATAGGCATCACACACTTCAGAGAAAGAACCCCAGAAAACAAACTTTAAATACAAACCAATATAATCAAAGATCAACAAAGATTTAAAAAAAAAACATATATGTTGTCCGTTGGCTTTCAGAGAAGTTTGAGCATATGAAGAAGACAGGAGACTACTACGTCCTGGTGGTGGAAGACACAAATCTGGGACAGATTGTTGCTACAGCCACGTTGATCACGGAGCACAAATTCATTCACTCCTGTGCTAAGGTATATTACATAACATCCCATGAATGCAACGTATGTAATGTAATTTATCTCTACATTTTTTTAAAGACCAATCCCATAAAAGAAGTTACTCATTAATATAGTGGTTATTAGGTGGCTAGGTAATTATTAGTTCACCACCATAAACTGAAAAAAAGAGTTACATTTACATATTTTATTTCCTGAAATTGCATGGTAAATGTATATATTTATTGATACTGAAATTGACTGAAATGAATTATATTGCTCAATAGACTGAAATGAAGACCTCTTTATTCTGTTTTGTTTGCAGAGAGGCCGGGTGGAGGAGGTAGTAGTGAGTGACGTGTGCAGAGGGAAGCAGCTGGGCAAACTGTGAGTAGTCCTGTGTGAGCCTAAAACAAAGACATTTTGTCTTTGCTGATTTTTAATTCTCACAAGTGGTACCTTGTATAAGCTCTTAAAATCCCAACGCAGACATGAAATTATTTGAAGGAGAGCCTTCTTGTGATTTGTGCTGATTTCTTCCTTTATCTCTCTTTTCTCTCCCCATAGGTTAGTTTCAACACTCACCCTTCTCAGCAAAAAACTGAATTGCTATAAAATCACACTGGAATGTGCACCCAAAAATGTGGCTTTCTACCAAAAGTTTGGCTACACCGCTTCAGACGAAACATACATGCAGTGTCGGTTCTTCGACTGAGGACAAAAGCAGTTTTAAACTCCAGATTTGGGGGCACGAACCACGCCTTTATAGACCCAATGACATCAGAACTCGCATTGACTAAGAACTGGAAGAGCTGGCCAAGGATGAGTTTGTGGTTTGGATTACATCTGTGAAAGAGTTACACTCATCCGGATTTCAGAGCACTTTAGTAAACATAAACATATGTTGAAGCCCTCCGCCCCTTTGGTAACCAAGGCTACCTCACCAAGGTGGAGCTCTGCCATCCTCTTCCCCGACCATTGGAAGAAACGAATGTCAGTTACTGTAAATGTAATGTCTTACTTTGTTACATTGTGAATTAGTCAACTGCTGTGTTCTGACAGAGAAAATACAAATATCTGCAACTACCATGCAGCTGCAGCACATATAATTGCTTGAGAAATCGAGATGATACCAAATTAAGTTATATTTCCGAAGCATCTAAATCATTTACAATAGGTGACAGCTTCTCAAGTTCAAGTTTACTCCAGTAGCAAGTATACTTGAAGGGTTTAATGTAGATCACAGAGAAAATGATTCAAATTTATTCTTACAGATTATATTGATTGTCAAGGGCAAGTCACCAAAGAAAAGCAGCTTTTTTTTTCTCTTCAGAGGTGATTAGGACATTCATTTGGGTTTCATTTTTCTGATCTGTCCTTTCAATGGAAAGACTTTTCTTTCTCTTTCACAGTAGGGTCGCTGGATAATTATGATGAAGGTTCAAATACAAGGCATGAAACATTACTGTTAAGCCAAGACTGTTAAAATGTATATTTCTAGTGAACAAAAAGTTTATATTTTGTGAAGCAGGGGTAAGGAATTTTATGGAAGAAACTGGAAGTTTTATATCTGGTTGATATTTGAAATTTGGATGGAAACATTTCATGATGGGTAATGGGTATGAAATGATTTTTGTAAGTTAATTCTTATTTAAGTTTTTGTAGTTGGGTTTTTTAAATTATGCCGGTATTCAGGAGAACCTATTTAATGCAATTTATTTCCAAACATGTAATAGTCAAATAAAATATACTATGATCTACAGTGGTTGTTTGCCTGTATTTCTATGTATAAAACAAACGAGTGGTGAAAATGTGCCAATAGGAAGCAACTATATGGGCATGTCTACTAGTCATAGATGTGGCAAAACATTTTCTATCCTGTGCAAAATGTATAATCTTTTTTTTGAAGTGTGATGAAGCCCAAGAATCTCAGGTGGCCCTCCAGCTCAACGGGAAGTGAAGTTTGAGAAGGCGAATAGGTCTCTACTTAGGAAAAAAACAGCCAAATCAGCACCATATTTTGCATTTCTAGAAGCTTTTTTGCACATTTGTTTCAAATGAATTCTTATAGTTTGTGGCCTGCGGGCTAAACACACTCTGTCCCCAAAACTCAAACAATATGTTAGTAGAGTACATGTCAGTAGCTGGTTTTTATTGTAAGTTACTGACATATACAGCAAGGTCTCCAGAAAGATTTGTTTAAAAAGAAGCCATAGTTATGTATCTGTGACTGTAAAAAGTCTTATAAATAATAACAGCATGTTGACAAGAACAATAAGGTGAAACGCAGCATTACATTATAATGTAAACACACAGCTCGACAGGACTCAGTCAGACTTGTTTTTATTATGCATTGAGTTGTTATTTTTCCATTCCTTACTATCCAACATTAAGCTTGATATTAGTTCATAATCCTATTACTCCCAAAATAAAGGCATTAGCTACTTCTCTTCTCTTGTCCTCCACTGGGCGACGTCCTGGCTACTTTCCCTTTTGCCGACTGCCCCCTTCTGGTCGTCCACAAATTCAAGTATCGAAAGTGCATTATTGCAATACTGTCCCGCTGCAAATGCAAAATGCTTTAAATACTATAAAACTGCAAAAAATTCTCCCATCAGTGCATACAGCTCAAGAAAAAAAAAAAAAAAACGTTATCAAATTTGCCCGTTACCCTTCAGAACTCCATGTCTCAGACATGAGTGGTCCTCCCCATCCCGCCCTCATCCCTTCCCCTTAGAAAAAGTTCAAATATTTACATTTTTAATCCCATTAAAAATGTAAAAAAAAAAAAAAAAAAAAAAAAAAAAAAAAAAAAAAGAAGAGTGCACTGCGCCACACGGCTAAATATCAGCAAAAGCTCATCCGTTCTGCGCTGCTGTGACCTGCATTGCTCCAAAGTCCTCGTCTTCCTCCAGGCTGCGTTTACGGCTTCCTGTCAAGAAATGTAGACGTGAACAAAGAACAATTACATCTGATGATCTAAAACTACAGAACGCTTTTAACCATTTTCAACAGGTGGTTTAATAACCCTGGAACATTTCATAGTCTCTGCTGCATGAAATTAACAACATTCAGGGAGAGAAAAATTAGTATCAAAGGAAGAATGAGCTGGTCCTCGAGGGTCTGAATGTTAGCGTCTGTGTCTTTCACTCAGAAGCACTCATCACACTGGGAGACACCATTGTTACTTCATCACTTCTATGGCAACATCCCTATCCAATGTCCAAACAACATGATGTCAGTCAACCCTTAAATCCAATTGTGGAATGAGTCTGGTTGAGAAATGTGAAGGCTCTGCGTGTCATTGTTTTTTGTGCTGCTCTACTGACAAAATGACATGATCTGAGGAGGTAGGCGTGACTGTGCAGGGCGGGACACAAACCTGGCATCCCGGCTTGTAAGGAGAAGGACCTGCCCAACTGCATCGGTGACATCATTTTAATGGTCAATTTGGCTAGGTAGATCGCTTCATACTCCTAGGAAACAAATGGAAGAATTGAGTAGTTAAAATAAGTATGAATGTACAGTCAACAGCACACAGTGTGTGTTTGGAGGCCGACAGTCTGATCTTTTGCATCAGCTTTATGCTTCAAACTCCACCTCAATATATTCTAAAAATTATACTGATTAAATGATGATGTAGCTCTTTGGTTATATCCAGGTTTATTGTGTTGCTGTCAACATGACAACAAAATGTTGCAAGACAAACAAACAAAGTCAGTGGTATCCTTAGTTGACCATGACAAAAAAATCCCCAACATGTGGGCAACACATCCTGGCTAATAAGAGGATATCTCAGTATAAGTCAACCCTGGATATTGTTAACAAGATGCAGCATTTACATCCACCAGTTTTAAAATGAAATATTTATGTAATATCTAAAGTAAATAATGTGCCTTCACATGCACACAGACACAGGCTTGTTTGATTTACATTAGTCAAAAAGAGATGACAACTTATCCTATGTCCAAATAGCAAGTGGCTTGCTATATGTGGCCAACAAAGACCCACACTGGAAGAAGACTATGACTACCAGCATACTAAAGATAGGAAAATAATTTCTCCAGGGTAACACCAGAAGCGGATCACTGAGAATGAAAATACATAAGATAACAGATCACCTGAGTGAGTCTGTTTCAGAACACATTCTACAGACACCACACCCTTAGTCCTCGCAGGCATGCATATGATCTGCTGCAATATTGTCAAAAGACTACATTCCACATTTGTTGGTTAAAAGCAGAGAAAAGGGAGAGTAACTAACTGTGATGGTTGCACAGATGTAGCTGCAGCCTATTAGTGATACAGAGACATCCTAACATTTTAAGGTCAAAGAGCTCAAGTGGGATATTGTGTTGACTAACAGGTTAGTAGTGCATTTATTTTCAGTAATGGAAATGCTTTTCATGTTGATTAGTCACAATTCAAACCCTATTTTAAAGGCACAGTGTGTAGAATTTAGTAGCAACTAGCGGAACAGACTTGGCAGAAATGGAATATAATATTCATAAGTATGTTTTAATTAGTGTACAATCACCTGAAAATAATAATCACGCTTTTGTCACCTTAGAATGAGCCCTTTATATCTACAGAGGGAGCGTGTCCTCTTCCATGTAACCCACCATATTGCACTGCCATCTTTCTACAGTAGCCCAGAAGGGACAAACTAAATAAAAGTTTAAAGAGGGCCTTCAGCGTTTTTTGCAAGTTTCACAGCTACCATGGGTTCTCCTACACGCTTGGAAGGGGAGTGGTATTCAGTTGGTTGCCATCTGCAACCTCACTGCTAGAAGCCACTAAATCCTACACACTGGTCCTTTAACTAAGCAAGTCGAGTCTTACCTGTAGCTGATGCACAAAGCCGACATTAGGGTTGATGCAGAACCTCCTCTCCTGTACGTGGCTGAATGCATCCCTAGAGTGAACATAGCAGAAGATTACAGTCACTGACATACACAGCAAACAGTAACATGTACCATATATTATCAGTTCAGCTGTACGATAAGCAAGTTAAGCTGAGAATTTTACATAGCTTTGTACATTTCTGTCACAAGCTAAACTCAAGATGTATACGTAAAATCATACATGCTTGTCAGATACTGGTGCAAAAATGGAAAAAAAAGGAATGTGTATCTAAATCATTCATTCATTTAACAATCACACATTAGAAAAGTTATACTGGTTTTCTCCTGAGGTACAACAGAAAGCAATGGTTTGAGCTGAGGGGACAAAAACTCACCTGTATTTCATCCCAAATGTTTCCATAAGGTATGCAATCACTAAGGCAGCACTGAAAGAATAAATAATTAAATAGACACAGTTTTATATTCACACTGTAATTTGTGCTCTGCTGCTCTGGTCTCTGAATTTTCTCAGGAAAATTATAGATATAAAATCCAAGGACTGAAACAGTTGTTTACAATAATATAATATTCAGTACATAATGAGTTTCAGGGCATGAAGGTAATTATATTATGAAATAATGTAATATCAAAAAACAAACCTTACCTTCTTGATATCCCTGCATTACCATGAACCAGTACCTTTCCTAAAAGAGCAAACCAAAAGATTGTAGTTTGTAAGACTTTTTTATCTATCACGGTCTAAGCATAAAACATGATAACTGCATGCATCCTCACCTCCTGTTGTTAGGCAGCTATCAATAAATTCTTTAGTCTGTTAGGAGGAAAATCCAACACAGTACATCAGGCACAATGGAAATGCCATACCTTGTGTTAAATGCAAAGCCTGCTAAGAAGGAAGTAAAAAGCCCACTTTGTAACTCACCGAAGGGAAAAATCTTATAATATTTTCCACTGGATTGTCAGCAATATCTAACACAAGGTATCTGCAAAAACATCAAGTTCAAAAGGTTAGCAAGAAAGCGCTACTTAACATAAAAGTCTCACTTTTCCCAGACAAAATTTCAAACAAAAATTGCAATGATGCAACTTGCACATCATGTTAAATCCTCAAGTGACACAGATATGATGAGTTCTCACTTACCTAAATGTATGAGGGAAATTAGGTTTGATAAAATTGGCTTCAATGTCTTGGCGGACACACACAATATGCGTTATGCCCTGTCTCTCAAGAATTGGCAGCTAGACAAAGAGAAAGAAAAGAAGTATTATGAGCTTGAAATGTATGAAAAATGTATTTCTCTTAGCTTCTTTGTGTCACCATCACCCAGTGCAAGTGATTAAATTCTGTAAACAAAGTTACCTTGCTTTTCATTGCAGCAGAGTAGGGACCTAAAAACAGTCCCGGCAGTATCTCCTGAAAATAGAGATATACAACATCAGTAAAGTACAGGCAGAGATATTAGCTGATGTTCAAAAGAATCACCCTGACTAGAGATACAGCAATTAGCTGATTAATCGATGTTGCCAACTAATAAATTAATTACCAAAAATTTTGATAATTGATTGATCAATTTGAGTCATTTATTCAAATTCTCTGATTCCAGCTTCTCAAATGTGAACATTTTCTGTTTCTTTAGTCCTCTTTGACAGTAAACTAAATATCTTTGGGTTGTGGACTGTTGATCAGGACAAAACAAAACATTCGAGCATGTCATCTTGGGCTTTGGGAAAACGGTAATCAACATTTTTCATTTTATAACAACTAATCCAGAAAATAGTTGCAGCCCTAACCCAAACCTATGCATTGTGATTAATTCAGGATGTGGCACTGTAGCAGCGCACAGTCAGACAATTTATACTAAAAACTATTAATATGTCAGTTTGTGTAATTTGTGTCTATAAGTATCAGGTTCTCAAATCTGTAAACAACCTTAATCTGTGAATTAGGTTAGCAATATGGTTGAAATGAACAAGAACTTAATATATTAATGAGAAACATGTAACAATACACAGTATATATATCACGATATAGTGAATGTATGTATGTAAAAATCATATGTACAATAATCACACTGATGTTTAATCCAATCAGCTGTGTTCCACTGTTATGCTTTATATCAAATAAATAAAGTATGTCAGTTTTTCATTACTACAATCTGATTGGAATCATTAGTTTGGACAGCAGACATGAACATGACAGCATGATATGATTTTAACATCACAATATGATGCCAGTTGAAGTTGATAAGTTAAACTATTCTGAATTATGGCTCATTTTCCAAATAGGAAGCAGATCCTGTTTTTAGGCATACATATTCTGTTATACTCTTACAAATGATCAAATATTTGCTTTTAGTAGAATTACACTACTGTTGGTAGAGAATGTGAAATCTATACTTTTACCAGTGTTAATTTGGTGTGAAGTGAGCCACTGCCAATTACAAGAAATGACAAGAATTGACATTCTGCCGTCAAGACTTTCAAAAACAACGAACAAGACTCTTCTTACAAACCTGCATTTCTCTTCTCATTGGATAAGCCCAGTCCTGTAAAAAGGGGATTTAAAGGCAAGGTTAGAAGCTGAAGGAGATTCTGCTAAGTTGCTTTGTTGATATGACAGCTGTTGGAGGTGGTTCAGCCAAATGACAGCCTTAGATATGAATACTAGTTTACTTTGTGTACATACATACGTGGCTAATGTTAGGAGGCTAGGCTACTCAAGTGTTGGCTCAGAGAGCAGCAACGTTTATTAACCAAGAAAATATATCGACACAGACATTTAAAGAAGAAAATAAAGACATGAGAGTGTCACTGATTCACATTAATGGAGTATACCCCCAAGAAACACACAATTCCCTGCTGGGTGCATATTTTAGCTGGCTGGAGTGGAGGTTAGCTCAGTGGACATGTCGGCTAAAACGCAGGCTGCTGTGGACTCACCAGAAGGTCCTCCGTGGTCGCGGGCAGAGACGGGAACTGGAGTTTGATCTCCTCGTCCATGCTGCTGTGTGTTCGGGCACCGCCGGCCCGGCTCTGCGCGGGGTATCGATGTTTCTCACCGCGGGGTTAGCTGGACAATCGATGCGATCTGTTTTGAGGCTCCACATGCATGTCCGCCATGCTGTCCCCTGACAGATGTGTCACGTGACCCCCGCCGCAGACGAACGGACGCGGTGGAGCGCAACGGCGACGTCCCGCGGTCACTTTACGAAACGCATAGCAGTCCTTAAAGGACTGGTTCACAGTTTTTCAAGTCTGCCTTAAAACAACAGTCAGGTGTCCATATGATCACCGAAGGAGGATTTCCTCGCTGTAATCATTCCTCCGGTTCAATCAAAAGGTCATTTTGTGCAAAAATGCATTTAAAAGTTTATTTGAAGCTTATATGAGGCTTCAGCAGTCTGAGTTAGTCATATCAAGTGCATATCTGCCACATTTACAGTCTTTTTAGCATCAAATTTCCTCTTTGTGTTTCTCTGTTGAGTTGCAGTGGATGTATAGTGAGAAAAAGAGGGACTTAGGCACTAAAAAGACTGAAATGTTGAAAGATATCTACTTGATTTGACTAATCTGGACGTTGAAGCTTCATATACACAGAAAGAGGCTTGTGGATTTTGGCCCCCATCACTTACATTGTAAATACATTAAGAAGGGATCTTCTAATGGTCAGTATGAACAGGAGGAAAAACATGTTTCAGCGTTCATTTGGGTACCTGACTGTTGTTTTAAGACAAGCTTAAAAAGTTGTGAACCTGTCCTTTAAAACAATTTGTCAGGTGCACATATTAACATTGAAAGAGGATTTGCTTCCCATAATCATTTGTCTTGTTCAACTGACCATTAAAGTATCTCTTCCTAATGCACTTTCAATGTAAGTGATGAGGGGTGTTCTGACGAAAGTAAACAGGTCTACATAAAAAGGAAATAGCTTACATATAACAATATTTATTGCACTCTCTTTATTTCTGTTTTTGTGTTAACTTAGACCTTTTAAATCTCCTATATAAATGTTCCTGTATCTTGTTAGAAAAACTAAAACTCTACCATATAATTTCACATCAATACAAAAAAAATATTTAAACAAGCCTGGTCATCTGTACACATTGTACTCATAGTGCTAATTTGTGCAATGGCTACTTTCATTCACAAGCTCTAGCATATTCATATGTAACACTGCATGTGTGAGGTGTTAACCTGTCTCTGTCGTGTCCAGGAACTCTCTCTTCTTATCTCTGGACGTGCATGTCTGTGGTTCTGTGTAGGTCAAAACCTATTTTAATCTCTTGAATCATTATTTTTCAACACAGCTTTTACCGAAAGGTTGTTTCCCATGTGTACTCATGCATAACTACAACTACAGGAACAGCATTAGTTAAAAGTACCAGACCCCAGTGCCAGAGATCAGGAAGCCCACAGGGTCTTAAATATCATCTGGTACAGACCTGAATTCTTGACCTTTACAGTGAGGGGATCTGTGGGCTCTATGCTGTGGGGGGCATTTTGCTGGCATGGTTTGGGTCCACTTGTCCCCTTACAGGGAAGGGACACTACAAATCAATACAAAGTTGTTCGGAGTGATCACCTTTATCCTATGATGAAACATTTCTATCCTGATGGCCTCTTCCAGGATGACAATGTCCTAATTCACAGGGCATGAGGGATCAATGAATGGTCTGATGTGTATGAAAATTATATGAATCATATACTGTGGCCTTGCAGTCACCAGATCTCAACCCAGTTGAACACCTGTGGGAGATTTTGGACCAATGTGTTAGACAGCGCTCTCCACCACCGTCATCAAAACACCAAATGAGGGAATATCTTTTTGAAGAATGTTATTCCTCAGCCGTGGCATTGATTCTACAACTCTCTGAACTCTACTGGAGGGATGAACATCATTCTTTGCACAGATTCTTCGCACAGATTTGCAGAATGAAAGTGGCTTTAGTGAATTCCTTTTACTACTGACAACAGTTGGCATACAGGAGTCACTGCCCTGACAAAGGGAATGCTCCTGGTTGCTCAGCACAGCAGGATAAATTTAGACTTGGACACAGTTTCTTGTGAATCGGAGGGAGTTAGCGGATGCCTGCTGGTCTACTGGTGGCTACTGAGCAACTACCTGTAAGCTCAGACTTTGACAGCTTTGACTTTAACAACAGATTTCCATCAAGTCAAAGCACAATGTCACACTGGAAGACAATCAATCACTGAATCTACCAACTTTATAACATCCACAAAAGCACAGTTACTACACTGTATGGTTGGTATAAAATTATTTTAGTTCTGAAAAGTAATGTCAGAGCTCTGCCATGTTGTCGGATAGGCTACACTCACCTGTACCAAAGTCAGTTATTTTGACCTTTAATAGTTGCCATACATGGTTCACCAGGAGTTCATAAACTCTTCAAGAGTTGCAGAGCTGTAGCCAACTGAAGTCATAAATAAACACATATTTTATAAGGTCAACTGTACTGACTAAACTAATTGTAGGAAGTTATGATAAGGTCTTTCTGGGTGGTCAAAATAACATTAACTCCTGAAAAAAATGCAATACACAAGAAGACCACTACAATCCAACGCTTCAAAAGTTACCAAATCCCCATCTCACTTACAGTTGTTGTCACACCTTTAACTGTGAAAACTGTTACTTTGATACAACTGAGGCAACATTTGTTGTCAACACTGATATGTATTTAACTGTATGTGAAAAAGTGAGTACAGTCTCCTAGAAACAGTCAAGAAATTGAGTGTAGCCAGTGTCAAAAAAGTCAGCATAAAACCACATAAATAAATAAATAAAATACAAAGTGTTATCACTGTAATACTCCATATAACAGGTCAAAACCTTTAAAAAATCCTGTTGTTGCAAACTTCGGCCAGCCCTGGAGGCTACATGAACAAACAATAGTATTAGGACTTGCTTTTCTCCTCCTTTACTTAAAACGATAACTTCTCAAATTCACCTGAAACTGTTTGAGCTGTAATCTGATCCAAAATAAGCAAGTGGACAACACCAATACCCATGGAACAACTTTAGCAACAAAGATGTCAGTTTGAAAGAGAAGGAGGGGTAACTTTGCCAAAGGAGCACCTTTACACAACACAGAACCACTCTAAGTCAGTCCATAAAACCAGACTAACATTTAGAGGAATCACACTCATAAGGGTTACAAACATCTAACAGTTTTGTCTCACAAACAACAAACAGCTTTTCCTGAGTGTCAGGCCAAGAGCTGTCTAGACCAGTAACTCGTTTTTGAGGGTCATGAACCTGGATGTTAGTTTTGGTCGCATTGTGGCCAGTTCAACAGTCTTTGAAAGACTTCAAAGGTTTTGGCCAGTTTTGAAGGATACTACAGGTTTAGAGCGTATGTCAGGCCAAGAAGAAGGCAGCATGCTCTGGCCACGTTGCCCACATCAGTAAACACTGGGATGATGATGCCCACTGCATCTGGCTCATGGCAAACATAAATCTTCATGCTGAGCATTTTAAGGTCCTGTTACACACTGACCTCTGCTGTTTCCTGTACAACATACAGACAAAACACAATAATGAAGACAAACGGTCTCATTTGTTGTTGAAACATTCAGATAAATTAGATTTTATGTTATCTTTTTCAGGTAATACTTCAGTTTCATTGAAGCAAAACATCACACCTGTAGAGCCCAGTTTAAAAATTTAAATAATTCAATAAGAATTCTTCATTTGAGATTTTGTCCAGATCTTGTGATTTTTAAAAGGCCTTGCAGCTACTGCACATGATGTGTGCACGTACATCTATTCAAAGGCATCAACATTGTTCATGTGTAGATGGTGTTTCATGCTGTGTGCCGTTTCAGCTTTGTCTCCAGTCTACTACAAAAAATACTGAATGCACTACTTTGATCTTTTAGCCTTCTACCACCATTTATTGCACAAACAAATAACATACAGCAGTGATTCCAAGGGAGGAACTCCATAATTACAATTAGACTTAGCTGTTAAAAGGAGTATTTCAAATGTTTTGGAAGTGTACTGGGTATTCATTTTATAGCAAAGATTTGAATGAGAAGACCAATATCAATTTTGTGGTATCCTTGATTATGACATGATTTATAGAAGATGCCTAAGTTGCCTAAATTAAAACAAGTCAACCAAGTGAAATACAACACACTGTTAATCAGAAATGTGAGGATGACATGTTATGATTTCAGGGGGAATTATGTGCTATAACTGTTTCTTGGCCAAAGATACAGGAGTTTAAGAACTGCATCAGTATTAAACAAATAAAAGCTTTGTCAACTGTAAAGCATGCAAAGATATTCCAGTAGAGCCCAACAATAAAAATATGGACCTGGAAATGTGCATGATATGTCTGTCCCCTTTACCACATAGACATGAGATACCTCATTCTGAGAATACATTTCCCAAAGGGTCAAACTATTTCTTTTACAATTACTTTAGTTCTTTTAACGGTTCTTATTAACTTTTACAGAGGAGCTATAGAAAGCATCCTGACTGGAAACATCACAAATTGGCATGAGATGAGCACGGCCCAAGACAGGAATAACAGTTTCAGGTGAAACTTACCAGTCTGTCTACAGATCGACAAGTTAAAAAAATCTATTTTGTTGGAGGGTTGGGGGTTTGGACAGATGTGACATTAAGTCCCTTTGGTTTTAATTATATCATCACTTTGCCATACAGTTACTGTTAGCTGCAGCAGCTCCCTCCAACACCTTATGTGTTGAAGTAAACCTCATGTCTGTGCGTTAACAGTTGGCAACTATCACTCTTCTCACGCAGCCCAAACAAATATCATGCCAAATAAGTGGAGGCACAAAGCCACTGCTTAATGGAAAACATACGCTTACTGTAGGTATGAAGGCTTCCACCGCACATAACACACAGAAGTCCAGGCTTTTCTCCACATTTCACGTTTTGCATGGCTTTAGTTCACAAAATCTATGTTGTCTTTTTCACTTTCTTTTACAATTTCGCATCTATTACAGATTTTAATGCCCATAAAAATACAACTTTTAATGTGATGAAGGCGGAGTGTTTAACGGGTAAGATTTATGAGTCTTACTATTCATGTCAGTGAAATCCGGGTTTTGCAGAAACGTCAGCACTGATGTTGTGTTTGTTGCCCACTGTTGTATGTAGGATTATTTCCTTTGAGTGTATTAAATAGCTGTAGGCTGCCCATCACAGCAGAAACGATGTGCGTCTTCAAATTGAGAAAGAAGCGCTCTGTGCAATTTTATGCACCAGACACAGCAGCGGTAACCTCATTAATTTTTCA
The DNA here is from genome assembly GCF_910596095.1 of Thunnus maccoyii. Taxonomy (NCBI): domain Eukaryota; kingdom Metazoa; phylum Chordata; class Actinopteri; order Scombriformes; family Scombridae; genus Thunnus; species Thunnus maccoyii. The sequence continues at coordinate 15,140,097 of NC_056533.1, read as the reverse complement.
TAATCATTAATTATGCCGACATAGCAACAGGATCAGTCAGGATAACTGTATTTTATTACACGCCAGAGAGGTAAAATGTTACACAGATTTCAAGTTTATCCAGTCAAATCGTTTGGAATAAAATAGCCAAATGAGTCCTAAGCTCCATCAGAGCTGTTGGAACTTTTCATTTGACTGTTTCCTCTGTAAAAATTCTGAAAATTGTTGAATCAACTTCTTACTTGAAGAACGAATGAAAACAGATACGTAAATAAAAGCTGAAATTAATACATAAATCAATAAAATATAAAATAAATGTCTTTTAATGTCAACAAATCTGAGTGTATTTATTTCTGTATTTCTAAATGTCTTTATTATCTGTGTGTGTATGTTAATGGCGGCTATAACTTCACTGTGAAGCAGAACTGGTCAGCAGAGCAAACCAGTCAGGAAAGCCCGAAATAACCATGAAATAACTATACTTTAAATAAGTTATCTAGTCTAGTGTTTAAAACCGAGTGGAGATCATGTCTGTAGGGGCTGCAACTAACGATTATTTTCATTGTCCATCAATCTGCCATCATTTTTTCGATAGATCAACTCATTGTTTAGTCTATGAAATGTCAAAAACAATCACAAATTCTCAGAGCTCCAGTGTGACATCTTCAAATCGGTGGGTTTTGTCCGACGAAAAGCCAAATGTTTTCACTTTACAAAGCACCAAATTCACACATTTGAGAAGCTGGAACCAACAAATGACAAAATGATTTGTCTAATCAATTATCATAATATTTGTCTGTTCAATGAAAAATCGTTTTAACTTGATCTTAAATCTTAAAAAAAGAACCCTAAATCAAATCTTAAATAATAATAAAATGATAAAAGAAAACAATAATTACTATGCTTTAAATCTATTTAAATTATAGTATTTAAACTAATTCATTAGAAATTAAGTCAAATGTTTATTATTTAGTTTCTGTAATTAGGCTACACTGGTTTGAAACCACGTCACTACGTTGTCACTGGTTGTCATGGTGACGTGCCACTATAAAAACCAAATTCCACTATTCTAACTTCATTCTGCACCTGAACTGCTGACAGGAGCTGAAACTGTGACACCAAATGGTGAATTGTTGACCTGTGAAAATAAGAAGTTGATAAACTGTGGAAAGCTGAGTAAGCAGCTGTTGAAGTGAGGAAAACATGGCCTCCTCTGGTTTACACCGAGAGAAACACCTGCTGACTTTAGGCATCCTCCGTGTGGATGAACGATATAGTAAAAGCAAGCAGGCCTCAATTAAACCATTAAACCTGCTGTACACATGTTTTTTAGGTGTAAATTTATTATACACGATGACATTCCATGAGTGTGCACTCGACAGTTCAAAAATATGTGAATATTAAGGTAATAAAATACATTTTTGGGGGGTACATAAGTGTCGTCGAGTTAACATTGAAAGTATAGGACAAAGATGGCGACTGGGCCATTTTTCATAAAATGCCAAAAGTTGTGTCTAATATGTGCGCCATGGAAACGACGTCAGGTATTGGAACTAGCTAGACTGACGTCTGACGTCAGTGTAACCTGCAGCCCCGCTTTTGTATGTGAATAATTGAGTTGAAATCCCTTAAAACCCAAAGTCAAACCATTCAAACAAGTAGAAGTGCAACTTCATCCAAACCTAAATTGATATTATGAATTATTATTAAAGCATATGATACAGCCTGGTTGTCAGATCTGGCTTTTGATTTCCTTGGAAAGGAAAAGATCAGATCAGTGTTGCTGAATATCACAAAAGTTATATTCATAATTTATGTGCAGACCTGACTACTTAGTTACAACTACAGAAGTGAAGCCTCTCAGTTTATAATATATATAATGATGATTTTTTACTTGAACATGGTAGCAGAATTGTGACCATATCCTTAGTCAAGTGCATTTACGGATTATGGTCTTACTTTATGCAACTGGCTCAGACTTTTTCTTCACTAACTCAACAGTACAGGGACATTAGTGTTGAATATATGTGACTAAATGCAAGAAATGTAGCCACATGGGACCTAGTTGGTCACTTAAGTCCCTCGTTATTGCCATATTGTGCCCATAAATCAGAGAGAGATATGAAATGAATGATGATTTGTAAGTTTATCACAATTTGACATGTGCTGCAGTTACAACTCGTCAGACACACACAACTTATACCTTAATCACTCAAGTCTCTAAACAGTAGGCTTCTTTAGTCCATGTGTTTGTAATGGTGCAAGAAAAATACATTTTTGCTTTAGGCTACTTAAGTTTTTCATTAAAATGCAGCTAATAAATGATTTCAGGCCTAACAGTGAAAGCAGCAGTTATATCTCTTAATCTGATTTTAAATGTCGTGTTAATAAAAGTATAGAAATGAAACAGATGTTGACAGTAACATTTTATTGTAAGTGGGGCTGATAGAAAATCTGAATCTGAATCTGGATTGAAAGCTGTTTAATGACAAGCTGACTAATGTGACTGTTTTCTTTTTTTCTTGTCCATGTAGCTAACCTGCCGAGGCCAGGACCAATCCTTCAACTGTTTCTTACAAACCTACGAAACCGACCTCTGAGAGCTGCGAACATCAAGTCGATGAGGGAGTCCATACTCAGCATGTATCACAGCCTAATCAGCGGTTCTAAGAGTTTCCCTGTAATTCCCTTCAAAGGATACCTGAGTTCAGTTCAGACGGTCACACCCTTTGTCCAGACTGAGCAGGAGCAGAGAGAGAACAACACGCCATCTCCTTTAACAGACGCACCAGCAGGTGTGATGGTGCCAGCTGCAGACTCCAGCTCTTCTCCTCCAACTATGATGACTCCAGTTCTTCCTGAGAGGACGGCGATGGCAGCCCTGAAGGCAGACCGTAGGAACTGTGTCCGCAACATGGATCTTGATGGCAGCACTTTCACCAGAGTCATCTCCACTGTTTACCGCTCCGATAGCACTGAGAGGGCCAACTGCTGGAGAGTGACCGACTACAGCACCGACGGCCACGTTCTGATGTCAGCGCTCTGTCAGTTTACCAAAAACTCGGCACAGTGTGCAAAGACTTCCGCGCTGAGGAAGAGGAAGGTGACAGAGGAAGAGAGCAGCCTGTCTGCACCAAAGAAGCGCTTGAGACTGTGATTGGAAGACCTATAGGCTTCTATTGTACATTTGTATATAGTTTGTATATAGTTGGTTCATCACTGGTGTGGTACATAGGTCAGTGTTTGTGGTGCGTCTTGCACCGGTGCGTCCTGCACCTTTCTTTATTTCTTTATGCTGGCCTGTGCATCCAACACGGTGGGAACTATGATTGATTGTATGAGCTCTCTTCAAAGAGGACTCAGGACATTTTGATTGTATTTTTTCCATGCAAGATGAGTTGGAAACTCATCCAGGATTTTCCTACACCTCTTGCCCAGTGTGTGTAGACGGGCACCAGTCCACCTGTGACCTTCAACAGCAAAAGCGGTTTAGATGGATTTTCTTCTTGTCCTCTAAAGCCATTAATATCCTTGGATGTGTTTTCTGGAACCAGAAATACATTCCACTTTATATAATGGGGCTGACTCCTCACCAGTTAAAATCAAGCTTCAAATTTAAGCCTAAACTGGGAATGAGAAGGCCAGTCACAACAGGGATTATTATGGCTGTAGGGACAGTGACAAAACTGGCAACGCTGCTGTTATCCACCAAAACAGGCAGGTGGACAAGGAAGGACAAGTCAATAGGAGAATCCCATGATGACAGGAACAGCAAGAGGCCAGTGAAGATATGAACCCACCACCTGCTTGTCTCCCAGTTAACTGGAGCAACCAGCAGTGGAAAGGGTGAAAACACTTGGCTGTGACATTCTGACCTGTGAAGGAAGATGGATTTTGCTTTTACACATCACCAAAAGTCAACAAATTGGTAAGTAATCCTTTACAAAAAATCTGCTTGTAGTGTGGTAGCCCCTTCTAAATACTACATATAAATGATATTACAAACATTTGAAGGTATTAACTGTTATCCTCCCTTATCTGCCAGTTGTCTTTAAGAGAAAAGAGGCGAGACGAGAAGAGACAAGAGAAGAGGATGCAACGCCCTGCACTACAAACCCTCATTTCAAATGACAAATATACATTTATTTGATTGTTGATTTCTGTTGTTCTGAGGTTAGTAACTATTCTCCCTTATGTGCCATTTGTCTTTTAGAGAGAAGAGAGGAGTCGAGATGAGACGAGGAAACAAGGAGACAGTGTTTTGTGATTGTTCTCCTTCAAAAAGATAAATATGATTTTTTTTCTATGTCATTATCTTCTACAGATGAATAGTTCTTCTGGTTGCTGGAGTTGTTCATTAACTATTATTTCCCATTTTCTGCCATTTGTCTTTTAGAACGGAGAAGAAGAAACAAAAGACCAGATCAGACAAGCAGAGAGGAGAGGAGACAGCATGCATTGTGAACCTTCTCATATAAAAAGATAAATATACATTTATTCTGTGTTTTTATCAGAATCAATATGTCTTCTGTTAATGTCATTGCTGAACTGTTATTCCCCTTATCTGCCTTTTGTCTTTTAGAGAGAGGAGAGCTAACAACACGAAGACTCAAGAAGAAGACAAGTGGAGAGGAGATATCATGCATAGTGAAACCTCTCATGAAAAAAGATAAATATACATTTATTATCTCATACTCAGAATTTCTGTACTGATCAATAGTTCTTTTGTTGCTGAATTTATTAAGTGTTATTTTTCCTTGTCTGTCTACTTTTTTGTTGTTGTATAAAGTTACATAATTCTGTTCAGTAAGACCTCTGAAACTATGTCAAAAAAATATGCTTAGCTTCGAAAATTCCACCAAACAGTCATCATGTCTGGAGAGACTTTTTTTGCTAACTTCCTGTAAAGAGGCGAACTGAAAAGGCACACTATTTTAAGACAGAACGACATCTAGTGGATTCTTTTTTTAGCATAAGATACCTAAACCGATTGGTAGAGATGCCTCAATCAAGAACATTAAAGGGTTAAAGCCACAAAGTTTTTGTTCTAGTGGTGATCTTAAAAGTTTCCAAACTACCAAATATAATAGACTGAATTTTGAGTAAATGTGTATAAAATGATGCATAAGACAACTAGAATAGATAAAAAACATGGGGTCTTAGGTTTGTATATTTCCCTCAGTATAAACAACATATAGCTTGAGACAGACATACTGTACAATTCATATACTTTATGTGATCATACAGTGAGAGAATCTTTTTTCTTTTGGCTAAATCCATGATCCAAACATATACCAAAGGCTAACTGAATATCAAAACACAACTTCTGACCTGCCATCAGTATCAAACTGACAGCACTTTCAATAGCTGGACTAACACTAGACAATAAATAAATGTTGGTACCGACTGTCACATCCTGCCTGGACTTTGTTTGGTTTTTGGACTTTTTGTGTTCTTTTGGGTTTCCGGAAGCTTAGAGTATTGTGTTTTTTGGTTTCCTGGTTTCCCTGTGTTTCCTCCTCCTGTGTTCATGTGTTCCTTCCCTCACCTGCCCTGCATCACCCTCGTTAGTCCTTCCCTGCTCTGTTTTCCCCACACCTGCCCTGTGTTAGCCTCATCAGCCCTGCCCTGCTCCCAGTGTTTCCCCAGCCAATCGGCTCCATCTGTTCACTCCCTTCTCCTGAGTTCTCCCCACCTGCACTTCATCTTCTCGTTAGTTCAGTTACTATTTAAGTCCTGTTTTTTTGTTCAGTCTTGGTTGGATCATTTGTCTTGTCTGCTAGTTCTGTTCTTGACCATTGTAAGATTAAAGGAGAATTTCATCAATTCTTATCTTTCATCAAGGCTTATACTTTCAATTATGATTGGAAAAGATTTAAAAATGCAGCTTTTTAATCTATGACTCAAGCTTTTAAAACCTGTATAGAAATATCAATTCAGTGGTCAGTAAGTGCATTTACATTGTCATAATTAAATGAAAACCATGTTAAAATGACAGTTATTTAGCTTTATGTCTTACATTAATAAATTGTTTTTCACTGTGATAAGACTTTCCAATACCACACTAAAATCATCTCACACACCTCACAGACACTGATGAAACTGTTGGGATCTTCCTTCAGGTAATATGGAAGTCCAAGCAAAGCAGCTGCTCTTCTCCTCTGGGTTGAAGTCTCAACACAAGAAAAACAACAGAAGACAAACTGTCACAACTGTAGCAATCAAACAGTAACATAGGCATGCTGCCTATGTTAGTTTTCATTATTGTATTAATATACACAATAATAATCTTTCATTGTAATCCTTTTATTTGTTACCTTTTGCATGTTTGTGTCTGCTGCGCATCCTGTGTGTGTAACAAGCAGAGTGTATGTTGTGCACCCGCCTGTGTAGGTGCATATTACTGTCCTGATAATGTGCCCTTAAAATAACAGTGAAACATTGCGCCATTGACTTTAGACCAGGTTTTTGTTGGTCAATAGAGCAATCGCTCTCTGCTGCCTCAAGATAGCAATGCACCAACAATGCGCCTGACCACACCTTACTTTTAGACCAACACGCCCATAGGCGCACTGATGGGCGCAAGTGCCATTGCTATTTTAACAATGTGGCGCTGGACGGGAAAATGACAACTGCGTCGGTCTTAAAATAGCAAAGAGACTTGCGCTGTGCTTAGTGCTGCTCTGCGCCGGGCGTAAGATAGGGCCCTTTATGCCCTTCCTTCTTCTCTCCCTTTTTTCCTTCTGCCCCTCACAATTTTGTGATATTATATCCTTTCTGCTCCCTATAGAAAACACAGTGACAATACAGATTCAGCGGATCAGATTTGTTTACAATGTATGCCATGTACCAGGCACAACCAACCTAACCTGAAACCAAGTTTTTCTCAAACTAAATTTCCACAATTTATTCCAATTCCTGCAATGGCACATTGTTCCAGAGGATAAATTCTTCTTTTCTACTTTCAAGTTGCGGTGTGAAAGTAAGAAAAAAAAAAAGTGATGACAAGTTGGTTTAAATATTGGTCCCAAGATGTAGCCTGTTGTTATTGTCTAGGTGGAGTATAATTTTGTTTTAATTACAAAGTAAATATACTTAAATGGTAAAAGTTAAAAAAAAGTAAAATATACTCAGAAAAATACACATCTACCAAGTTTAATCTTAACCACTAATAATTTATTTCTCTGCTATACTTCAGAGATAGAAAAAAATCTGTTCAGGGATATAAGTTATAACTGCTGTCGACCTACCTCTGACAGCATCACATTCAGGATGTATTTGATCCTGTCAGAAGAAACCATGTTGCTGACTTCAGCAGAGAAGGTGTCACAGATGTCAAGGAAGTCTGACAGGTATTTCACAGTCCAGCTGGGTGTTATCATCAAAGATGACTGGGACCCACCATTCCTCAAAAGTTAAGTGTGGCTGCTCCTCACCAGAGACAATGGCCTGAAAAGTATGAATTAAATACACTCAAATATTAATAATTACTCAGTCCTGCTTCCCTCTCTGGGACAACAAGCCCACTTAGGTGGGACCGACCTTGTCCCAAACACCTCATCTTGTAGCCTACTCCATCAGCTCCAGTGACAGCAAGCAAGCAGAATTACCCCAAATGTGGCTCCCTCTCCACAGTGGACAAGTGTGGCTTTAATACTCATCAGTGTAACTCCATCTAACTTCCATCTAACATGTACTGTTGCAGTTTGCTGTGGAAAGTGATGTGGCTGATGCCAATTAGGCTATGGCTCACCGTTATATGATAGCCATTATACAGTGCTTTGGTATCAAAGTGTTTCCTCTGTTGTAGTATAGTATAGTACATTTAAGCATGATGGAGTGTCTAGCAGAAGAGACCAAGCCTTATATATGAAAGAAGCAGATTGCAACTATCACAACATTAACCTTATTGCAGTTTCTGTATAGAAACTGGCAATAGATTCAGCAAAAAAATTATATTGTTTAATTTGTGTTTTTGTGAGTACTCTTTCATATATTGCGTTTTATTACATTGTGATACATTATCAATGGATCAGGTTAAGTGTATGCTCCTAAATTTGGTCATTTGTCTTTAGCTACAAAGTTTTCGTAAATAGTGTTCTATAGGAAATGGAAAAGTAATATGATGTCAAAGGAGTTCAAGTTCATGACATTAACAGAAAGAGAGGCTTACCCTAAGTGTTTCATCAACACCGTTGTGGTCCACAATGAACTTAACAAGCTCTTCATTTCTTTTGTGCCTGGCTTCAACAGTTTCTGCTGCTTTGTCCTGAAGCAAAAGATGAGTTGAAATATTTCAGGTGAGATTATATAAGAAAACAGGACTAAACTGAACCAACTTTCTCATAACATTGTCACCACAGTCTTATGGAAGTCTTCTAATTGTGTTATGTCTTTCACATTTTAAGCAGTCCCGTAATGTAGGTGTGATAAGCAAACAAAGCTTTTAGCTTAAAAGTAAATTAAAACATGGTTACTTATATCAGACTATAATTAATTTCCCGTTTCAATTTCTTGTCTGCAACACCAAAGACATGAATATTATAGTTATATATCTACTTATATGTAGAATTTTCATGTGCATCTAAGATTTACTTTTAGAAGTCAAGACCGTCTTATCCCATAATTAGTCGTCCATGCTTACCCTGACCATAACAATGTGGCCAACACGGGAGTTAGCCCAAGTTTTTTTTTTTCTGATGGTCGTCTCTGTGATGACAGTGTCTCCTCTTCCAGGGTTGTGACATTCTTCAAGGCCATCATAAAAATGCCAGCTTTATCCATACCCAGTTTGTGGAATGCCACAAAGTGATTTGCAGCACCCAGGTGATATGTCACAGCTGCTGGCTGGTATTGTACAAAGATTGTGTTAAAAAAGTCAAACTGAAGAATAATAGGCCAGCTAAAATGAAATGTCAGACTCAACAGACTTTTAGAATAGTAGAACGCTGGAACCCTAACAGCTAAATCCTCATCATCCTTGATGGTGTTTTAAAAAGGTGCTGTCTGGATATTGCTTGGAATTGGTTCATTCAAGTTGTACAATATGGGTGATATTTTCCTGTAGCTTACAATTGTGTAAAGGCTTCACACAACTTAGGTGCAGAATGTTTAAAATGATGTGATAACATTTAATTAATGTTTCGATAGTCCAGGCCTGGTCACATATCACAGTGATTCATCAAGGTCAGCGAAGGATATGGTCTTCAAACTTCGATAATTCATTAACAATGTAGATCTGTGGAACTGTTTGGCTGTTACATTCTAGATTGAATTATCAGAAATATATGCATACTTTACACTTACCTTTTGCAAGGAACCACTTTTAGCGACTCATTGGCCCACTTGTCAATATCAGTCTGCAAGTTACCAAAATCTGCACATCCTGACATAAAATGAAACATAATTTACAAAGACATGTACATGAACTTAGATATGACCAATCTCTATGATCGTCTTCTTATAACAAGACATTTTATTATCTGTAGAATAAATGAAACTATTGATTACAAGTACATTCATGTGCTTTAATAAATACATGCAATCATTTTCATTTGACAAAAAAGGGAAATACTTACAAGATATCAACAGAGTTGTACCTCCTTTTTGCTACAGGGCAGGCTGCATTCAGGCATTTTTGTTCAATTTCGGTTGTAAGTAGGAAGTCCAGTCTACAAGCAACCATGTCTTCCTCAGTCCCAAAAGTAATTCCACGACTGCCCTTTGAACCTTCCGATGGTGTTCAGCCACAGGAATTTCTCCTGTGACCACTCCCTCTCAAACAGCTCATGCACTTGAAGCAAAGTATCAATCCATGGGTCAAGATTTGCAGTTGTTTTTAGGTCACCTTCGATGCCTGGTCTCCTCTTTATTGCCAGATGCAGTGTGTACAAGAGGTTATCAACTGTACAAGTGTTTGTCATGGACACTGTTTGCTGGCCTATGGTTGCCTTTCCTTTCCAGTGTGGGTTTGGCAACTACTCCTTTTTCTGTGAGAGGTACTTTTGTGGTGTATTTTCATTAAGTGTCATTGGTGTGCTTAAAGACAATATTAAGCTATGCAGATTGATTTTATAAATTTTATAAGCAATAAGTGCCAGTGTGTTAGAATCTTATTGATGATGTATTTGTAATCTCATGAATCACATTTAATCACGATATACGTATCGAAGCACGGTAAAAGAATCATAATCATACGCTGGAGAAATTTGAGTGTGTTTGTATTACATGTCACTTTGCTTGGGTCTGCATTTAAGTCTTCACCTTTTTAAAAAATACACTCTGGAGAAGATCAAGAAATAAGGGTGTAAAGTGACTAGAATAACTTATAAAAAAAATAAAGGCCAGAAGACAACTTGGCAATAATGGTGTAAAATGATCCCCAATACTCATATAAAAAATTGGACATAACCAGATAGAATTGAATATGCCAGTACATATCCACGACAGCTCAAAACCTGTCTTGAAGAGTTTTGACCAACAACGAGTGACGAAGATAAAATATAATGGTGTAATTGGCCAAAAATAAGGAGGATGGACGATAGGTGTGACCTATGCCGACCCAAGGGTATAAAAACTATGCCCTGAAGGAAAAAACCTTCAGAGCGACCTGGTTCATCTTGTATGCGCTAATTTGCTCTCCTTTATTGCCGGCATTAAAGAACACTTTGCTGCTTGGACCTCTGACTCCTGATTTTTTTATCATCAAAAAGCAGTTTTTGATCTGGTGTTTTCTTCAACCGTCTTCCATCGATTTGACACAACACTTGGACCTTTTTGGCTGGAGGAGGGTAGCTGAAATACTTTGACTTTCTCTTCCTCCATGTCTCCTCTTACGACAGGGGAAGTGTCTCTGGGTCCTGAGGTTGCTGTTTGTCTTTAGAGTTTTTCATTAGAGGCACCTGTTTTGCCATGAATGCCGTTCCCTTCGGTCTGCCAACAACTCATGGGTTAGCTGCAGAAAATCTCCTGCTCTTCCATGTAATTTGGATGCTAAGATGACTATTTTGGTCGTGCGGAACCAGTTCTCAACAATCTCGTTGCTGTCCTGGGTTTTGCCCAGACTTGCCATCAGAACACCTGTCCAAAGAGGAAGAGTACCTGCATAATGCAGAATCATGTCAACAAGTGACTCACAATAGTGAGGATTTGGCTGTCCTGCTCCCTCTGTGTCATCCTCCTTCCCTGCTTCCTCCTGTGCTTGCCTGACAACCCCTTCAAATGGAGCATAGAAAGGGGATGACTTTATGAGAGTTTTTTGCATGTGTTCAAAAACAGCCATTTTTTTGTCTTCATCTGCATTTTCGAACTCGATATTGCCTGTCCTCTGTGTCTGTATGGCATACTGCAGTGCTGAGAGATGCTCCTGACACCCTTCAGTGTCAGTCCTTGATAAAAAACATGCACCATACACTTTGCTATTGACAAGATCTGACCAAATGCTGTTGCATTTTGCAGGAGTGCAAAACACTACATAAAAAACTGTTGGTGTCCTTTTTGCATTGCATCTTGGACAACTTCATGCTTATCAACTTCAGCATGTGAGCAGCAGAGGTAGATTATTGTCAGCTGCACTGACTGCTGCTCTATGCACATCTGAAAGCAAAGCTTTACGTATTCCTGAACACTGATGATGTTTAATGCCTGAACTACTGCGTGGATCATGGCACAACTGAAATCAGTTTCAACTTTTTGGGGCTTAAAGTGTTTCTTAAACAGCTTGTAGTAGTCTCTACGCAGGCAAGTCAACCAGTGCAGGATTGTTGCAGTGATTTGATCAGATGTTAGCATTTCAGCCACAGATTTGGTTGTAGAGTGACATGGAATACAAAGCGCATAGTAGAGTGTTGGTGGACTGGATGGGTGAGGTCTTGCAACTACACTGCCGGTGGCATCCAAATACAGCAAACAACTTTTATTCTTTTGTAGATCTTGAAGAACATGAAGCTGGGACTCAGAATAGGAATGCACAACAAACGGAGACATCACAATATACTGGATACTACTGTGCTTGATTTTGGAGCTAGGTTTTTCCACATCCTGCTTTTGTTGCAGTTCAAAGCACTCCATGAACACATCCCTGTCCAAGCGATTTCGAAGATTCTTCTCACTTGATATCTTCTGAAGAACTGTGACAGACTTCACATCCTGAACATTTCCTGCTAAAAGTTTATCTTCATCTGCATTGGCCAGCTGCTTTGTGTGAACAAGCATGGGAGTAAATTCTCCAAGTTTTCCTTTAAGTTTGTGGCGATCAGGTTTCCGACAGTGTTGTGTGTGTTGTTCATCACAGCTATGCCAGACCTCTCCCTGGACTGTGACATGAACATTTATATCACCTTCTGTAATGTTAGGATCTTCAGCAATTGAGAGCAAATAGCTGGTACAGCCTATACCCCTCCAATAAGGCCGTTTAGCCTTTCGACTCTTAATACATTTTATTTTATTACTTTTGAATGAAAGTACACAAAATTTGTTTACAGCTATTTTATGGCTGATAATGTCAGTCCAACCTTTCTTCAACACTCTGTATCCTTCCCTATCGTCCGGATTAATTGCAGACCATTCCTCCCTTGTCAGGTTTACACAAAACTGCTGGGAGCAAGGTAGTTCTCTTCCAAATGATAGCCTCCTCTTTATTTTGTCCTTTTGTGCAGAGTCTGTTGCCTTGTCATCCATGCTACAAGGTGGACAGTACCATGGAGATATGGCAGCAATGTCTTCCACACTTTTGTAGCCAACACAAACGGGATGAAACCAGTCCTTGCACAGACCACACTGAGCATATGGCTCACTAGGATTATTGGGCTGTTTACAAACACAAAATAATGTATTCACCATCATCAACATTAACCCTAGTGTCATTTTCACTGTTCCTACTTATAGCACTTTTTGCATCTTCATTCTATATATTATGTACAACTTCCTTCCCAGAATGCAATGTGTTGCATTCGCAACTGTTCCTGGTCTGAGTGACGTCTTCAGCATCAACACTACCTGCATTGTGGCATGTATTTCTATACTCTCTTGTGATGCGACTTTCACTCTCTGTACTGTTTTCTGCAGTACTGGAGTCCACTGTGGTCCCTTCTTGATCCATTTCTGTGTCAACTTGACCCGTTTCTTGGTGTCTCTCCCTAATCTCAGACCTTGTGTCTCTGTTCTCCTCATCCTCATTTTTTGGGGGTCTTTCCTCCAATGCTTTTTCCTCAGTGTCACTTTCCCTCTTATCATCATTATTCTCATTTTCAATCTTCTGAAAAGCAGAGATTCTTTTTCTTCTGCTTCAACAGTGCTCTTGTTCTGATAAACTTTCTGTCACTGTACCATACACTGTACAGGCACTTCTTTTTTTTTTCTTTACAGACTTGTCATTAAATATTTTCTTTGCCAAGGTTTTCCACATGGGGCTGTTCCGAGAGATTTTTTTTTTAAGATTTCCAAAACCTGAGAGTTGAGCAACTATCTTGTCCTCTCCTCCTGCATCCATAAATCTGGACAGCCACGTCTTTGCCCTCTTCTTAACTTTTCCATTTTTAAAACCTGACAAATTGAAAAAATACATTTATTTATAGTGACTACTTACTGTAGAAAATAATGCTCACACCAAACTATTTGTTTTGAGATTTGACAGGTGTAAATATAGTGGTTTTTGATCTGGACCTGGTCTAATGCGGTCTGGATGGGAGAAAAGCAGTGAAATTGCCCTTTTTTGCATTTTCACAAATAGAGTAAAGGGTTTGAGATCATTAAGAAAAAATACTACAGTAAACATGAATAAAACTAAGTAAAGTAATGTAATCTGTGTATGCACAAAAAACGTGTAACACCAGTACCACCTTTACACACATACCGTAGTTTAGCTAACATATGTTAACAGTTAGTTACAGCTAAACATCACACAAGTAAAATTAGCCATAAACAATGTTTGGCTTTTTAAGTTACTAAAAACTGCTGCTGCAAGGTTTACTTTGACAACCCTGTGTAACATTCAAATAGTTTACCTGTTCAAATCTGAATTTAACAAGCATTTTGACAAAAACAAGCAGGGTAAAAGTTTGCTCTAACCTTGCTAGCTCTTCCTCCCAGATGAAAGTTTCTTGTGGCACATGGCGCTGTAGGAGGTGGACAGCCCTTGATGGCTGTGTGGGGTTTCGTTTGCATTTTTTCAGGGGCCGAATTACTCTGATTGAACTGATTAGTCAGGCACAGTTAAACTTGATATTTCAAGTACCCCGAACATTTTAGTTGAACTGACTTAGGAAAGTGAGCTGAGTTAGCTGAAACTTCAAATCCTTTTTTTTATTCTGATATCTTCGAGATGTTAAGTGGATGATAAAATCTCTGAGGATGGGACATTATTACGTTATTTTTATTTTATAGGAAAGCAAAAATAGTTCTTGAACATTAACATTTGAACAAATGAACAATTTAAGGTGAAACCTACCAGTCTGTCTACAGATCGACAACAAATTAAAATCAATCAATAAATAAAAATCTATTTTGTTGGAGGGTAGGGAGTTTATGTCAGTGAAATCCGGGTTTTGCAGAAACGTCAGCATTGATGTTGTGTCTGTTTCCATTGTTGTATGTAGGATTATTTCCTTTGAGTGTATTAAATAGCTGTAGCCTGCCCATCACAGCAGAAACGATGTGCGTCTCCAAATTGAGAAAGAAGCGCTCTGCGCAATTTTACGCACCAGACACAGCAGCGGTAACCTCATTAATTTTTCATAATCATTAATTATGCCAACATAGCAACAGGATCAGTCAGGATAACTGTATTTTATTACACGCCAGAGAGGTAAAATGTCACTCAGATTTCAAGTTTATCTAGTCAAATCGTTTGGAATAAAATGGCCAAATGAGTCCTAAGCTCCATCAGAGCTGTTGGGACTTTTCATTTGACTGTTTCCTCTGTAAAAAAATCTGTTTTAACATTTTAAAAATTGTTGTATCAACTTCTTATTTTGAAGTTATGTTTATGACAGAACATAAGTGCACTTATGGAAGACGAAAAGTGACTAATGCTATCAATGAACAAATCAATACATATTTAAACAAATGCTGAAAATGAATGAATAAACAAATAATATTCAATATATAAACAAGTGAAAACAGATACGTGAATAAAAGCTGAAATTAATACATAAATCAATTATATATAAAATAAATGTCTTTTTATGTCAACAAATATGAGTGTTTTTATTTCTGTATTTCTAAATATCTTTATTATCTCTGTGTGTATGTTAATAGCGGCTATAACTTCACTGTGAAGCAGAACTGGTCAGCAGAGCAAACCAGTCAGGAAAGCCCGAAATAATCATAAAATAGCCTACCACACTTATAATACTTATAATAAGTTATCTAGTCTAGTGTTTAAAACCGGGTGGAGATACTGTCTGTACTGTCTGCGACTAACGATTATTTTAATTGTCCATTAATCTGCCATCATTTTTTCGATGACCGAGTCATTGTTTAGTCTATGAAATGTCAAAAACCCCAAATAAACACAAATTCTCAGAGCTCCAGTGTGACATCTTCAAATCGGTGTTTTTTATCCGACGAAAAGCCAAATGTTTTCACTTTACAAAGCACCAAATTCACACATTTGAGAAGCTGGAACCAACAAATGACAAAATGATTTGTCTAATCAATTATCATAATATTTGTCTGTTGAATGACAAATCGTTTTAATTATCTAATATAATCAGGCTTTAATCTTAAATCTAAAAAAAAAAAGAAATAAAATTTTAAATAATAAAAGAAAATAAAAATAATTACTATGCTTTAAATCTATTTAAATTATAGTATTTAAACTAATTCATTAGAAATTAAGTCAAATGTTTATTATTTAGTTTCTGTAATTACGAGACACTCGTTTGAAGTTACGTCACTACGTCACTGGTTGTCATGGTGACGTGCCACTATAAAAACCAAATTCCACTATTCCAACTTCATTCTGCGCCTGAACTGCTGACAGGAGCTGAAACTGTGACGCTAAGTGGTGAATTGTTGACCTGTAAAAATACGAAGTTGTTGAACTGTGGAAAGCTGAGTAAGCAGCTGTTGAAGTGAGGAAAACATGGCCTCCTCTGGTTTACACCGAGAGAAACACCTGCTGACTTTAGGCATCCTCCGTGTGGATGAACGATATGGTAAAAGCAAGCAGGCCTCAATTAAACCATTAAACCTGCTGTACACATATTATTTAGGTGTAAATTTATTATACACGATGACATTTCATGAGTGTGCACTTGACAGGTGAAAATATGTGAATATTAATGTAATAAAATACATTTTTGGGGGGTACATAAGTGTCGTCGAGTTAACATTGAAAGTATAGGACAAAGATGGCGACTGGGCCATTTTTCATAAAATGCCAAAAGTTGTGTCTAATATGTGCGCCATGGAAACGACGTCAGGTATTGGAACTAGCTAGACTGACGTCTGACGTCAGTGTAATATGCAGCCCGGTTTTGTATGTGAATAATTGAGCTGAAATCCCTTAAAGCCCATAAATTCAAACCATTCAAACAAGTAGAAGTGCAACTTCATCCAAACCTAAATTGATATTATGAATTATTATTAAAGCATATGATACAGCCTGGTTGTCAGATCTGGCTTTTGATTTCCTTGGAAAGGAAAAGATCAGATCAGTGTTGCTGAATATCACAAAAGTTATATTCATAATTTATGTGCAGACCTGACTGGTTAGTTACAACTAGAGAAGCGAAGCCTCTCAGTTTATAATATATATAATAATGATTTTTTACTTGAACATGGTAGCAGAATTGTGACCATATCCTTAGTGCATTTACGGATTATGGTCTTACTTTATGCAACTGGCTCAGACTTTTTCTTCACTAACTCAACAGTACAGGGACATTAGTGTTGAATATATGTGACTAAATGCAAGAAATGTAGTCAAATGGGACCTAGTTGGTCACTTAAGTCCCTCGTTATTGCCATATTGTGCCCATAAATCAGAGAGAGATATGAAATGAATGATGATTTGTAAGTTTATCACAATTTGACATGTGCTGCAGTTACAACTCGTCAGACACACACAACTTATACCTTAATCACTCAAGTCTCTAAACAGTAGGCTTCTTTAGTCCATGTGTTTGTAATGGTGCAAGAAAAATACATTTTTGCTTTAGGCTACTTAAGTTTTTCATTAAAATGCAGCTAATAAATGATTTCAGGCCTAACAGTGAAAGCAGCAGTTATATCTCTTAATCTGATTTTAAATGTCGTGTTAATAAAAGTATAGAAATGAAACAGACGTTGACAGTAACATTTTATTGTAAGTGGGGCTGATAGAGAATCTGAATCTGGATTGAAAGCTGTTTAATGACAAGCTGACTGTGACTGTTTTCTTTTTTTCTTTTCCATGTAGCTAACCTGCCAAGGCCAGGACCAATCCTTCAACTGTTTCTTACAAACTTAAGAAACCGACCTCTGAGAGCTGCGAACATCAAGTCGATGAGGGAGTCCATACTCAGCATGTATCACAGCCTCATCAGCGGTTCTAAGAGCTTCCCTGTAATTCCCTTCAAAGGATACCTGAGTTCAGTTCAGACGGTCACACCCTTTGTCCAGACTGAGCAGGAGCAGAGAGAGAACAACACGCCATCTCCTTTAACAGACGCACCAGCAGGTGTGATGGTGCCAGCTGCAGACTCCAGCTCTTCTCCTCCAACTATGATGACTCCAGTTCTTCCTGAGAGGATGGCGATGGCAGCCCTGAAGGCAGACCGCAGGAACTGTGTCCGCAACATGGATCTTGATGGCAGCACTTTCACCAGAGTCATCTCCACTGTTTACCGCTCCGATAGCACTGAGAGGGCCAACCGCTGGAGAGTGACCGACTACAGCACCGACGGCCACGTTCTGATGTCAGCGCTCTGTCAGTTTACCAAAAACTCGGCACAGTGTGCAAAGACTTCCACACGGAGGAAGAGGAAGGTGACAGAGGAAGAGAGCAGCCTATCTGCACCAAAGAAGCGCTTGAGACTGTGATCGGAAGACCTATAGGCTTCTATTGTACATTTGTATATAGTTTGTATATAGTTGGTTCATCACTGGTGTGGTACATAGGTCAGTGTTTGTGGTGCGTCCTGCACCTTTCTTTATTTCTTTATGCTGGCCTGTGCATCCAACACGGTGGGAACTATGATTGATTGTATGAGCTCTCTTCAAAGAGGACTCAGGACATTTTGATTGTATTTTTTCCATGCAAGATGAGTTGGAAACTCATCCAGGATTTTCCTACACCTCTTGCCCAGTGTGTGTAGACGGGCACCAGTCCACCTGTGACCTTCAACAGCAAAAGCGGTTTAGATGGATTTTCTTCTTGTCCTCTAAAGCCATTAATATCCTTGGATGTGTTTTCTGGAACCAGAAATACATTCCACTTTATATAATGGGGCTGACTCCTCACCAGTTAAAATCAAGCTTCAAATTTAAGCCTAAACTGGGAATGAGAAGGCCAGTCACAACGGGGATTATTATGGCTGTAGGGACAGTGACAAAACTGGCAACGCTGCTGTTATCCACCAAAACAGGCAGGTGGACAAGGAAGGACAAGTCAATAGGAGAATCCCATGATGACAGGAACAGCAAGAGGCCAGTGAAGATATGAACCCACCACCTGCTTGTCTCCCAGTTAACTGGAGCAACCAGCAGTGGAAAGGGTGAAAACACTTGGCTGTGACATTCTGACCTGTGAAGGAAGATGGACTTTGCTTTTACACATCACCAAAAGTCAACAAATTGGTAAGTAATCCTTTACAAAAAATCTGCTTGTAGTGTGGTAGCCCCTTCTAAATACTACATATAAATGATATTACAAACATTTGAAGGTATTAACTGTTATCCTCCCTTATCTGCCAGTTGTCTTTAAGAGAAAAGAAGCAAGACGAGAAGAGACAAGAGAAGAGGATGCAACGCCCTGCACTACAAACCCTCATTTCAAATGACAAATATACATTTATTTGATTGTTGATTTCTGTTGTTCTGAGGTTAGTAACTATTCTCCCTTATGTGCCATTTGTCTTTTAGAGAGAAGAGAGGAGTCGAGATGAGACGAGGAAACAAGGAGACAGTGTTTTGTGATTGTTCTCCTTCAAAAAGATAAATATGATTTTTTTTCTATGTCATTATCTTCTACAGATGAATAGTTCCTCTGGTTGCTGGAGTTGTTCATTAACTATTATTTCCCATTTTCTGCCATTTGTCTTTTAGAACGGAGAAGAAGAAACAAAAGACCAGATCAGACAAGCAGAGAGAGGAGACAGCATGCATTGTGAACCGTCTCATATAAAAAGATAAATATACATTTATTCTATGTTTTAATCAGAATTTCTATACCAATCAATATGTCTTCTGTTAATGTCATTGCTGAACTGTTATTCCCCTTATCTGCCTTTTGTCTTTTAGAGAGAGGAGAGCTAACAACACGAGGACTCAAGAAGAAGACAAGTGGAGAGGAGATATCATGCATAGTGAAACCTCTCATGAAAAAAGATAAATATACATTTATTATCTCATTTTCAGAATTTCTGTACTGATAAATAGTTCTTTTGTTGCTGAATTTATTAAGTGTTATTTTTCCTTGTCTGTCATTTGTCTTTTAGAGAGAGGAGAGGGAGACATGAGGATGAAACAAGTCAAAGACCAGATGAGACAAGCGGCAAAGAGAGGAGACACCGTGCATTGTGAACCCTCTTATTTAAAAAGATAAATAAACATGTATTCTATGTTTTTATCAGAGTTTCTATACTGATCAGTAGTTATTCTGTTTATCTAACTGTTGAAGTTATTTTCACTTTATCTGACATTTGTCCTTTAGAAAGAGAAGAAGAAAGGAGTCGACACGAGACGAGTCGAGGGGAGAGGAAAACATCATGTGCTGCAATCTCTCTCATTTGAAAAGATAAATATACATTTTTCTGTTAATATTTATCACAATTCATATGCAGATGAATAGTTCTTCTCATTGTTTATTAGCTATTATCTCCCTTTTTCTGCCATTTGTCTTTTAAGGAGAGGAGAGGAAACAAAGACCAGACGAGATGAGATGAGGCAGCAGCTCTGTGAACCCTCTCATTTAAAAAGATAAATAGACATTTATTCTATATTCTTATCTGAACTACCATACTGATCAATACTCCATGTGTTCACCAGGGTTGCTGAAGTTATTAACTGTTATTCTCTCTGTCTATCTTCTTCCCCAGATGTCCTTATCACAGACAGTCTGCCATCATCCAGAGATCCAAGTGGAAAAGTCTCCACAAAGTCTGCAACTTTGCACAGTGTTACAGAAACACATGTCATGTTTTCCCTAAAGCCTGATATTTCATCCACAAAGAGTTCTTTAAACTGCTTTGGGTAGATCTTTGTTTAGGACAACAATAACATTGTTTCTTTTTTAAATTATTATATTATTTAAAATGATCAAGGAAAAATAATTTCATAAATCTAACCTTCTAACGAGTTCTGTCTGTGTAGCCACATGATGAACATTGACGCACAAATGATACAGAAAATAGCTGCTACTTAAATAAATGAATTGTTGGCTTTAGTCTCTCCAGGGATTTGTTGTTAATAAAAAGCTAAAATATCTTTTAAAACCTTGTTTCTTTCCTTTACAGGTTATTTTTTGTAGTAACTGATAACTAGCTTCTGAATTCTGAATGCATCCTTTGAATGAAGATTTGTGTCACACCCGCTCTTTGTCTTTAATAAACTAGTTTTCAGATAAGTTACACGTGTTTGTGTTGATACGCAGACCTTTCAGCACTCATGGAGAAAACTGACTACATTGTACTGTACAGTGGTGTTATATAAAACCAATAATCAGGATCATCTCGGTAATCACATATTACAATATTCAAGGTTAAAGATACAACTCAGTATCACATACAAAGTTACAAACAGTATGGTAGAACAGTATTTTTTATAAGGGGTTCAATGGGGAATTATTGTCAAATCAATAATTTCTATTTGCAACACTGCAACATGTCTGAGTGATTTAGTGGGTTTAAACAGTAGAAGTCTAGCAGAGTCACAAAAGTATTTCGTGCTTTCAGAAGTCAGTGTTATGTTTCAATACAAGTTATCTTTGTCAAAATGGATGTAATATAACAGATCATAATCCGGATTTACCTCTGCATCATACAGTCCAAAACATGTAGTAAATGACTTGTCATACATTTTAAAATGTTACCTTCCCATTTTTACATTTTTCTCTTAAAAAATAAGAAAATCCTGCAGAGCCAAACAATTTGCAGCTACAGTACAAGACCACCATCTGGTGAAATTTACGAGCCAAAACAGGTCACTCACTAAAAATCCAAGACAGGACATAGTCTCCAAGAGACACACGTCCTTAAATTTTGCTTCCATCTCCACAAATGAGTTGAATACAATAATTTGTGGTGCTAACAGGATTAAAAAAAAATCAACAGCAACATCTCTTTCCAGAAACCAGTGCCAAGCACAGAAGAGGTCAAAGCTTAATCAACAATTTCCATGGAAATATAAAGTAACAGTCCATATAAAAACTGTCCTCAGTGATATTCACCTCACTATTGCATTGGGGTGGAGTGACTGATCTCAAAACCTGGACAATACTGGACGAGACTAATTGAAAATCTTTAATATACATGGTTTAGACAATATATTTTGAAATGTACTTGTTAATTTGAAAGAAATGTATTCAGTTAAATGGTATTCAGTATAATTAAGCATGCAGCATTTTAAGATGATGCTGTATGCAGTCCTGATGTGCAGGTACAGTATGTTCCTCTCAGTGCTCAGCTCTGCTCAACGTCCTGTTTTGAGCATCTCTTCAAACAACACTGGTGTATGCAATCAGAGTTAGCAAATTCAGGGATGACCACATATCATCTAAATGTAAATTACATTCATTATCAACCCACATGCTTTCACTGAACTCTCTTTTTCTTTCTCTCATCAACTCTCTCTCCTTCCTATCTCACATCAATTCTCTGTGCAGTCCTCCAATCTTTTATTAATTCTGCCCTCATCCCTCTCTACCATCTGTCCCTGCTCAATAATCACTTGAACAATGACTGTTAATGAGAGAAAAAAAATCACTCCTAAACAGAGACCATGAGTAATTTGTAGATGCTTGTTTGGTTTTTCATATGTGTCATCTGTTTGTTGTTGTGTGACAGTGTAGCATTTGTAATTTTTGTTTACCAGGATGTCACTTTTTTCACAGATCACAGGGAGATGTAATCTCACAGCAGCAACTCTAATTGGCAAAGGCTTGTGTGTGTGTGTTCTGAGAGTGCATATGTAAGTGTGTCCGAGTACTATCTCATAACTTTGTAGCACCACTGGTCAGCAGCAAGATGTCAGTGGAAGTCACTTGTTTCTTATCAGTCACAGGGGCAGATACATTCCTAACCCCTACTGCTGCTTTCCCACAACCACACACACCTTGAAAAAGACATGCACTTAAATTTGAAACACATCCAAATGCATACGCATACACATCTTTCACCTTTCAGCTATGTTTCATCCTTCAACAATCTATTTCACTTTTAGAAAAAATCAGATTTTTTGATTTCTCCCTGTGTGGTGGTTTCCCCACAGTGCTGACTTCCTGGCCGGCTCTTTGATATTCTGTTGTTCCAGGCTGAATTGGAAATTAGCAGCCATGCCAGAGTCCTTTGGCAGAAATGTTGTGGCAAGAGATGAGCGGGAGTGAAAGAGCCAAAGAGAGAAAACAAAAATAATGGAGGAAAAAGATGCAAAAAATGCACAAAAATTATTATTTTTTTAAAGCCAGCAGGATATAATGGGAGATTTAATTGTCAGATCAGACTTAGAGACAAGACAAAAATGAAATAAACAAACATCTAACATAGTATATGGCATTCATAACCATGACTATGACATGATTTTTATGTAAGATGCAACCTGTTTAACTCTATATGAATAAGACTGATATCATTCTGTGTTTTTTATCGAAAAATCGATAAAAATCGATAAAGACAAAAATCACTCTTTTACTTTCTGACTTCCCTGTCTGTAGCACAATGTAGCCTATTTGTTCCTAATACATAATTATTTAAAAACCTTTTAAGGCTTTTTAAAAATGTTTTGGACATTTTCTTCCTTCATTATATAGAGTGAAGTAGACAGATGACAGAAATTGATGCAATTTCATGGTCAGTGTCAGAAACTCCAAGTATTTTTTAAAAAAAGCCTTGGTTTTAGTTTTTGGTAGTTTTAAATAAATGTAAATTAAGCAAATAGTGCTTTTGTTGAGGGACTTTTTTTTTTTTAGCTGCAGATGAGGTGCGGGGGTATAGCAGCATTATGGTGTGGGATTAACTTAAAATAAACTACACTACCCATGTTCAATAAAGCAACATATAGTGTGGCTCACTGATGTGTTTCTGTAATAGTTTTTGGACAACAGTGGAGGTCTAGTACAGAGGAATAGGCTCTGTCAGGCTTTGACTACGCAGACATTACCTAACAGTAGGAAAAATATAGAATATCACCAGCCTTATCCTTTAATGCCTCATTGTCTTTGCCACTTCAGGAAAACATAAATTGATTACCTTTAATTAGATTAATTTGATTTAATTTACATAAAGAAGTAATTTTAAAACCGAGTGATTTAATCTGTCAGGGGTCATGTAATAAGCTTTGGACGAAATTTAATGAATCATTTCACATTAATAATCCATTAATCACATTGCAATCCATGCACAAAAGGTATTAAAAATTCCTTAGTGCCACAATTAATCAACTCATGAATGCAAACCTAAAAACACATAATACTAACCCCAGTCTTTTATGATATAGAGAATGAGGTTTACCTCATTGTGTGGTCTGTCTGAACAGGAGGAGTCAAAGCCAAGCTAAAGCCTCAAATGATGGAGATCGAGGTGCAATTGCTATTAGAAAGGGAAAGAGCAGGCATGCTCCCAAAATTTGGGTGCTAATACTGTCCAAAAATGACTTACATGAGATGTATAACATATTAGAACTGATATTACTTGAAAATAGAATTATTTGTATATGTTGCAATATATTGTCCTTTCAAAACCTGTTTCTTTGACCTAAAATCAATCATAAGGCTTATGCTGGTGAATGAGTGTTAAAATAATTCAAAATTATTTACTTTTTTACATCATTAAAATTGTGAACACAATTTTACATGCAAGGAACAACAAGCACAACACTACAAAACATAATAAAGCCGGATTCATTTACATCCACAGAAAACACATTAAACTATATGAGTGAACACTCATTTAATAGAGCACTAAATAAGATATTTAGTTCCCCATTGAGTAGAATGAACATCATATATCTGCTGTGAGGTTGATGGTATTGGCTGTCAGTTCCAACAACTGATCAATCACTGTAACAGTCATTTAAGGCACTGAGAGATTGGACTTTTAAAACTCACTCTCCAGCTCGTAGCCCGCTGGGATAAAACGTCCCTGTCTATTTGAATTTTAGGCATTGCAAGTGGGGATCATCAACAGACATCTGTCCATGTTATTACACATCCTAATGGTGCCAATACAAGTGAATGGAATTCACAAACAATAGAACAACGCATTAAATATTTCTTAATTGTATAAATATGCCTCCTTTGACACTGTTAAAGTGTCAGGTAATCTCATACATTAAAACCACAAGATATACTTAACCTTGGGTGAGCTGAGAATCCATATAATTGCAAGCAGCCCTCACATCGTGCTGGGCCTTTTCTAGATTGATAGATTATTAGATTGTTCATTTGACAATCATAAAACACACATAATACTGCTTCACCTGGAGACAATTATCACATATTACTATTATTAATTATCACACTTACAAACTGTCGAGGATTAAATTACACAATAAAGCCCACAGGCTTATTTCCATTGTGATCTATTGTTGGGGGCAAGGTGCCAAATACAATATCCATTTAAATAACAACAGAAATAACATAAACAAACAACTCTGAGTTAATTTGTGCAAGGACCAAAGTCCCTATTCTGAGAGACTATTTGCTACTCATTGCTTCACCTCCTGCTTAAAATTCCTCTCTGCTTCAGTGAGTTTCAGTGATACTGGAAGTTTATTCCATTCAGTTGCAGCTGGGTATAAAAAGGTATTTTAGCCCATTGAACTCCTGAATCTAAATCTTGGGATTATCTCTGAGGTGGTTAAAGTAGTTTGACAGATATTTGGAGACGTCATTATGAACAAATTTATGGGTACGTCTCAATTTGATTTGTGTGACGCTTTTTTTTCAACTAGAAGCCAATTAAGTTGTCGAAAATATGCTGAATCAAGATGTGTACGGGGGGTAACTTTAACA
Organism: Thunnus maccoyii; assembly: GCF_910596095.1. NCBI lineage: Eukaryota > Metazoa > Chordata > Actinopteri > Scombriformes > Scombridae > Thunnus > Thunnus maccoyii. The sequence goes on along the minus strand of NC_056533.1, from coordinate 15,114,749 downwards.
CAACCCTGATTAACTTGTCTTGGATAGTATATAGTTTATTTTTGATGCACTGTGGTGTACTATTAAACCAGGAGGTGGCAGCATAGTCAAAGTGGCATTGAACTAATGCTCCAGCTAATGTCTTTAGTATTGATCTATCCAACAACCCTGTTTTTCTTGCCAAGAATTTTGTCTTTTGTCAGTGAGGGTTTTCATAGAAATGGCCTCCCCTGATAGATGTTTATGTACATCCTAAATAGTTCACTGTATCCTTAGCTATAATAACAGTCTCTCATACCTTTACATTCATCTCTGTGGTCCAAAAAGAATGGGCTCTGTTTTCCTTAGGTGAAGAGACAGCTTGTTATCAGACAGCCATGTCCCAAACTTTTGAAGCTCCTCACTCAAAGACTTTTCCACACTTGTTAAATCTTTATGAGACACAGAAATAGCTGAATCATGCACATAGAGAAAAAGGTTAGGTGAACAGCCATCTTTCATGTCATTAATATATAATTTAAAAAAATGGCCCTAGGACACTCCATTGAGGGAACCCACAACTGATAGATTCAGCTTTGGAAAATGTCCCATTGACATCAATAATCTGTGTCCTTCTAGAGAGGTAAGAACTGACCCATTTTATGGTCAACTTGCTAAACCCCATGGCCTTTAGCTTAAACAGCAGGATACCATGATCTACAGTATCAAAGGCCTTTTGAAGGTCTAACATGACCATTCCACAGAAATTGCCAGCATCAACCTCCTTTCTGATGCAGTCTGTTAAATAAATAAAGGGCAGACTCTGGTGGAATGGGTTTTTCTGAAACCTGACCTTAGTACAAATAATATGTTGTGACTCAATAAATATGTATTTATCTGTTCATGTATTATCTTTTCAATGACCTTGGAAAGAACACTTAAAATTGAAACTGGTCTATAATCTCCTTTCTCAAACAAATACCTTTCTTATAGAGAGGAATGACTCTTGCACTCTTGACATCTGAGGGTACCTTCCCTTCTTCTGTAGAGAGATTGATTAAATGGGCTACAGCAGTTGTAATACACTCTGCTGCATCCTTTAGGAACCTGGCAGATATATTATATAAACTTGTTGCTTTATTGTAATTCAATTCATTCAGGCTCATTCAGGCTCATTCAGGACTGTATTCTCTGTTACTCTGTTAAAAGAAAACTAGTCAGCTTGAAGTCCTTGTTGAGAATAAAAGCTCTACCTGCTTTTCTCCATGAAGACTTGAAGGACAAGGGAGATCCTTTACCAGGCTGTTTGCAACTGATGTAAAGTATGAGTTCAAACATTCCTCCACTTCACTTTTAACTGATGTAACAAGCATTAATATCCAGATTATAGTTTTTACTTTGGTTTTTAGTCATTTGCTATATCCTAACTCTTTTAGAGATTTCCACAGCTTGCGTGAGTCGTTTCCTCTTCATTCTGTGTGAAACCAAACTCAATGCCCCTTTTATGGGCCTAAAAGATGAGTAGATTAGAAAATGTTTTCATCACCAGAACGTCTCATGAGATGGGTGACTAAAAGAAAACTCCAAACCTCTACATGTAGTGAGGATTTCTTTTATTAGGATGATGCAATTCACTTGACATTAGACAGTATACTGTATGTGCCAGTGAGTCATTGTGAACTAAAATATACTGTATGTCTACCAATCTGTTTCTCTATTTCTGTTACTGAACTATAAACAACTACTGTTTATGAAGAATTTGTTTGACTGGTGTTTTTGACTGGTATCATATATAAACATATGCTATCACCATCATCATCATCATCTGAAATCAAATTAGGGTGTAAACAGGCATGGATCTATGGAGAACAAGTTGATTCGAGAGAGCTTTACAGGATCACATAAACTTCCTAATTCCGATTATAACAACAAATATATTAAATACAGTAGCCTACTGTATATTTTAGCTGAATCCCAGCTTGAAGGTTAAATTCCAAACAACACAGGCACAAAAACTTGACCAAAGATTAAAAATGAATGTATCTTTAATTGAATGGCATGAGAGATGCAAAAAGCTGGAAATGACCGCAGAGGTTAGAAGTGCATGTTATGTACGTTAGAGGTTTTTTCTCAGTGCATTAGCACTGTAACATTACTCACTGTTGAGCATCTGCCTCCTCATTCTGGCATTTGATTTTAGACACTTATGGCAGGGGTCTATTATCTCATTGTGAAGCAGAACATACTTTATGTAAACAGCAGATGGTGTGCTTATTTTGCACATGAGCCTGAGCTCCCAAGAAAAATGACAGTATAGGTCTTAAGTTCAGTAGCCAAAAATGACCTATAGTTAAGTTTGTGTGACAGACGCCATCTAGTTGTCATAGTAATTATGACCCTGAGAAGTGACGCAGTTCAGATGACGTCTCTATAAGGTGACAAATTTCCATATTTGGAGGTGGCGGGTTGGGTAGATGGTTAAATAGATAGATGGCAAAAAGTGGACTTTGCTGTGACTATTATGTTTCCAACCACGAGTCAGAACGGTTTTTTAAAAACTGTAACTACGATTATTGTGGTGTTTGTTGCCATGACAACAAAGGTTGCCTAACTTTAAGGAAGTAGTAACTTTAACCCACATCACATTTCAAGTGATTATTTTAACCCAACCCATGTTCTTTCCCTAACCAAGTGGTTTATGTGCTTAAACCTAACCAGACCTTAACCACAGCGTTGTCACACCATAAAACATAATTTCTTTTTAACAGTGATTTGTGTAACACTTTATAATACAGTCTGTGTTTTACAGCGTAACTTTCCATCATTTACCATGTAATTTCCTGGAACTTATGGTGTAACTTCCTTGTATGAATCTGTACATATAAAATACTTACCGGTTCCCACTGGTACTTAAATGTAGGTAGAGTGGAAGAAAATAAGACAGTGAGGAACAAGGAAGTAACAATTAAGGATTTAGTATGTAACTTTTCGACATTTACCGTGTAATATCCTGGACCTTACGTTGTAACTTCCTTGCATTAATCAGTATATACGTATAAGGATGAAGTGCAGTAAAAACAAATGCTTTTGCCCTTTGTCTATAGCAGTTGTGACAATCATTTTTTGTGCATGTGAGTTTGGCAGGCAAGCTTCACCCACACTCCAGGGATTAATTATGCTTATGTCTTCTACTTCATTGTATGAATTTGAATAAGAACGAGTCGAGAAATGGGTCTATACTTTTGAAAATTAGCTCCAAGCAGGCATGTTGTTCCAGCACTGCAGCAGCTCATAATGGGCAGGCTGAATATCTTAACTCTTAACTAATCTATTATCTTAACTAAGAAATAAGGATCAAAATCAAAATGTAGTTATAGAATGATTCATTATAGTAAAAAAACAACAGGAACAAAATAAGTGTCATGAAGAACAGCAGATATGGACCCAAATGCAAGAGAGTTCAGGCTGAGCGAGGCTGAAGAACAAATTCTTTATTAAGGCTTTAGTGCAAGCAGAGCTAAACTGAATAAAGCTGAACAAACTGAACAAAGGATCCAACAAAGGCTGGACTGAACACCAGGGCTAAAATACAAACTGAACTAACGAGGAGATGAGGTGCAGGTGGGGAGATGGGCAGAGAAGCTGAGGAAAGGGGAGTGAGATGACGAGACAGGAGAACAGACAGGGAGCCAATTGGCTGGGAGAAACACAGGGAGCAGGGCAGGGCTAACGAGGCTGATACAGGGCAGGTGCGTAGATGGGTGATGGAGGGAAAATACACAGCAGAAAACCCAAAACCCAGAAAACACAATCCTCTTCACAATAAACTGACATGCATAGAACCGCCACAGAATACATATGAATACAACTCAAATACACAAGCAACACTACAACCTCTCTTATCTGTAATAAACAGAAAACCAAAAAAACCCCTAAATAGCTGAGACTGAGTATAAGCTGTGTGAGTACAGACTGGAATGAAAACAAAGACAGACTAACTAGTAAAGGCAACTTAACTAATATCATGCCAGATAGTCTTTCAAAGATACAACTCAAATCAGCCTTCTCCAACACAGTCCAGTCTTAACATGATGGGGAGAAAAGGCTGAGGGTCTCTGGTGGACTGGAGGAGAATGACTGAGGAGCGGATAGTGACAACAGTTTCCTGTTGTCACTAAAATGTTTGAATTGTAAATGTAGCAATAAAACAAAACAAACAAACAAACAAAAACAATTTTCAGGAACTTTGTTCTTATGTTCTATATCGCCACTTCAGTGGGAGGAGTTCATTACTTCTTTTCAGTCTGTTTATTTTGTCCTTCAGCTCAGGGCAGGAGTCTGCAAATCTTTTGAGCTGCAATGTGAAATCTTTTAGGGTTGTACCTGCATTGTAGGGGGGGGCACCAAAGTTTTCCCCTTCTGAAGCTAGATCCAACAGTAATCACAACTATTGACGTGTATTACGGTATAGTGAAGTCTAAAACACACTAGCACACTATTGTTACATAACAGCATTGATTATATATATGCTTTACTTGGTTCCCTTATTTTAACATCAGATGGGCATAGGTCCTGTAATGTTTGACAGTGTTTACTGTGATCATTTGTTTCTGTTTAATTATCCAGTAAGAATGGGAGAACAGCACATACCTTATGGTTTCTGTGTAATTATAGAATAAAAACATTTTTATAACTTCCTGCATACCTTGATATTGTGTAATTCAACCTACACTATGTGTATTATTACCTAACTGTATTGCCTTCCATAGCTGTGCACTTGAGAGAGGTGAGTTTGCTTTCTACTCCAGCCTGCCCATATGAGCTACCGGACAAACATGCCTGCTAGAAGCTAATTTTCAAAAGTATAGACCAATTTCCCGACTTGTACTTATTCAAATTCATACAATGAAGTAGAAGACATAAGCATAATACATCCCTGGAGTGTGGGTGAAGCTTGCCTGCCAAACTCACATGCATAAAAAATGATTGTCACAACTGCCATGAGCAAAGGGCAAAAGCATTTGTTTTTATTTCACTCCATCCATATGTGTATATACTGATTCATACAAGGAAGTTACACCATAAGTTCCTGGAAATTACATGGTAAATGATGGGAATTTACACTGTAAAACTCGAGCTGTATTAAGTGTTACCGTGATTTATAATGGTTTTGGAAAGCATGAATAGAGGTGGCATATTAGAAAATGCTCCTGTGGGTCATATGGTATAATCTACCTTTTTGGTTGTTGAATTATGTGGATGTGTTGCCAAAATACATTATATTGATGAAAAGTAAGAAAAAATCTGGACCTCTTTAGTCTGGAGTTATTAATACGTGTAATGTGTAATGGTTATTTATCATATTACAATCAAATAATAGAGTAAACATCTCTGCAAGTAAACTTGATATATTCCGATGTTTTATTTAAAAGACATCTATTAATGATGAAGAGTATAGTGTATACCTCATTAATCCTGGCTGGGATCTAGTTTTGCTACTCCTATATGCTTTATGATGATTAATGATTAATAACAAACAACATTTTTACTACCATAACTGATGATGAGTCTCGGATCTGTGAAATAACTCCAACAAACTATCCTTCTCCACAAACATCCCACACAAACTGATTGACAGACATAGATGACCAGCGTCCTCGCCTCAAAGAGATTGGCATTCATGACAACACAACCTTCCACTTTGACGGGCTCCTTTACTTCAAAGAAGAACATAATACATCATTTTTTTAAAACTTGCCTAGGAAAAACACTGTATGAGTGACCTGCTGAGAATAACAATGATTTACTGCTTAAAAAACTCTGTCCTATTATACTCAACCTTCTTTTTATTTCTACCAGCATATTGTGTATCTGAAAACTAGCACCTGGGTCAAGTAGCACCTGGGGTCCCTTCCATCCCGCTGAGGTCCCCCACAATGAGAATGAGAATAAAGACAACTAACTAATAACTAATAACTAAGATTTTGTGTTTTGTAGAGACAAATTTAAATAAAGTCATTGTATAAAGTGAAAAATATTGAACAATATATCTGAGATAAAATTCTTTCTATCTGTGGCCACATATATATGTAACTAATTCATAACATATCTCATGTATGTATTGTCATGTATCAACTTAGAGAAGACGGTTTCATAGCTTTAGCTTTACTTCCATTGTGGACTCTTAATTAGCAACATTCAAGAAATGTTATTAGGCAGGGATGGTTCTGATGTATTATTCATGAATTCATATACTTCTCTGTGGTTTTCTTCTGCTTAGTTAATTGTTAACTGGGGCTTTCATTCTGGCACTTTACTGATGTTCATATTTCTCTTTCCTCTCAGATCATTCATCCGTGTACCTGATGACAGTCACTGTATTTGGTTGTATTCCCATGAGCCCTGTCTGCTACAGAGTGGATGGATGATGAGGTTAGCCTATTAAATTATGATTCATCGTGGTAAAACAGGTGTAATTTTCAGCAGGGACACTGTTACATGAACAGCCAGAGAGGGTATAAATAGACATTCACTTTGCCACAAATTATGTTAAAGAAGTGTTTTTTAGCTCTGTGGAATTGCAATGTCACTCTGTCTTGTCTGTCTGCTGGTCAGCCACTTTGGTCCAGACTGAAATATCTCAACAATTATTGGATAGCCATGAAATTTTGTATATAAAATTTATGGTCCACAGAGGATTTGTTGATAACTTTGGTGATCCCCTGACTTTTCCCACCTCCATGAGGTTGACATTTTTATTTTTTAGTGACACGTCTTGACAACTATGGTATGGATTGCCATGAAATTCAGTGCACATATCCATGTTGCTCGAAGGATGAATCCGAATGACTTTGGTGATCCCCTGACCTTTCATCTAGAGCCACCAGCAGTTCAAAATTTTCACTCTCAACGTAGTTGATAAGGCGAACCCTGATTATAAGTTTGAACCTTAAATGGGCTCAATGAAACATAGTTCATTCACAGAAATGATGGGTTTACTCTATCAGTAAGAATAACCACTGATGAATAAAACTAACACTAACTACATGTATTACAACATTAGAATAAAGTTGATCAAAAGTTGATTCTTTTGTAGTAAGTTTCTGATGAGAAACTGATAGAAATGTTTTCCTTGACACAAACAGGAAAACACTAGTACCTTCCTTATTTGCCCATAGCTACAAAGGAAGATCTACTGAATCATGCTTTTACAGTCAATAAAACTCTGACAGCAGTACTGAGGCTCCTGTACATGATGAAGAGAGCCAGCTGAGGCAGAGACAATATTACAGCAATTTGGTGAAAGTAAAGCAAAGGTCAACTTAATATCTGTCTCTAACTTTGCACTGTGTGCCCAAAGGGGCCCGTACATGATTTTTCATTAGTCATATTCATGGTCTATGATATCCTGTTTTGCTCTGGGAGAAAAATTCCAATCCCTAGAGAATAATAAAAGACTCCTGCCTCCTCACAAAAAACTTTTACAACTTTTAACTATTAAATGCCGTTAGCATGAGTAAAAAGAAACTTTACTCACTTTGGAAACTGCAGCATCCCAGTGTTAAAGCTGAACATGTAGACATCAGTGGTTTACCCAAATGGCCAAAGTGCTCCAGTTCATCCCAAATGTATTCAACAGGATTGAGATCATGAGACTGCAGTGGACAGATCATTAACATCATTTTTATCTGAAAACTCATCAAATCATTTCTGGATTATTCAAGTACTATCATGTCTTTGAGGATACATGATGTCCATGAAAGTATAAAAGGAGTAAAGGTTTTTATATTCCAGTCCACTTATTTCAGCTGGAGTAGCTCGGTGCTTTGAGGAAAATATTATTGCACACTTTAAGTAAGATCAGTTTATAATAATTTCTTTGAGCTGATGAATTAGAAGGATAAACTCATGTTCCCTGTTTATATTCATGTTTCTCACACAAAGAGAACCTATTCACAGTGGTCCATTATAGCTGTTCTTCATATGGAAAACTCTCATGTGGTTAGCCCTTCAAAAAGTATAATAATAAATGTCTCAATGCTTTGTATGTGCTTTGAATTATGGAATCTATTGAATGTCAAAAGATACCTCCTGTTCAAAGTCCTTGTGCTTTTCATCAAATCCTGCATGTATGCGAGCAAGTCTGAGCATCAGCCATCAACTTACTGATCTCTCACACTAGATGGCAGTCAAACATAAACAGCCAAAAGCCTTGGAGCGCTGATAACAGCTGCCATTGGACATGTCCACATCTGTCGATGGGAACTTTAGATGGTGGCTTGTTTCTCTTTGTCCTAGACATGGTGCTAAAAACAGATCATAAATGCATGCTCACTTGCTTCAGTACACCTTTCATTTTGACACTGTCTTCAGCCCAAGGGCTCTTGAGTTTGGCTTGATGAAAAAGTGCCTGGAGCTTGAAACATTATCAATATTAAAATGAATGTCAGAGCAGACGAGTGGACTGACACTCTCTCTCTTTTGTTGGCCTGTACTGTATAGCAGTGCATCAGTTGTATTGCTAGCTCTTAGCTATTTAGAATTAGTAGTGAGGCCTTAGATGATTAGAACAAAATCCATTATTCCATATAGAAACTTTCAAGTTTATATTTATTTTAAAAAACAGAACACAGGCTTAAGATGGCCGTGTGGCAACAGCTAAAGGTCTTCACTTTATTAGTTTTACTGCACATGAATAGTCAAGAGTCACATCACCATCATCACCACCCACTCTGACCCTCTCACTAGTTATTGAGTCTGCGTCTAAGTCTCAGCACATCATTACTAAATTACTGATTACAGTCGTAAAGCGATACAAATGAGGAGGTTGCCCCTGATGCTTAATTGGTAGGATGTAATAACGGAGCGGTGATATGTGGGCCCTTAATTGTGTGTTTACCGCACTATTTATTGGAGAGCATCCCTCCCCTGGCTGGTCGCTGATGAGGTGAGCTGTGTTTCCGCTGGCAGGCTATCAATCCTGCTTCATTAAAGGACACACAGGATAGAAAGTGAGATGAACACAGAGTTTGCCTTCCAGCTTGATGTGGGCAGATGAGTCAGCTCTCTTAATGAATTTCAAATTCCTACTGACGGGAAATGCATGTAGAAAAAGCAATAACGACTAAAAAAACTTCTTGGCTGATCCATAGCTTTTTTAGTTAATACCATATGATGGTATTGAGAGAGGAAATAAAGTTGGTGATTTTAAATGATATAATGCAACCTTGTCTGGTCATGAAAACTAAAAACCTGTGATTACAAATGATTCATGCAGATATTCATTTGTGTGTGCATATGCAGGTAAATGGACTGTACATTTCAACCTTAATGGACAAATCCCTATTCAGTTTCAATATATTTCAATATCATTCACCCATTCACTCATCAGCTGATGTAAGGTACTGGTCTGCCCATGGGGACATTCAAGGACACTTGAGACATTGAGCAACGGAGGTCTATGGCACAGAGGAATAAGATATATCAGGCTTTGGATACACACACAATACTTGCAAGTAGGATCAGTTCATTGTTGGTTTGGCTCTGCACATGAGATTTGTTGACAATAAGAAAATATAGAAAATTACCAGCCATATCCTTTAAGTGAGAAGTTTAATGTCATAGCAGAGACAGATTGTGTGATATTTCCTAAATTCAAATGCTTTTATTTTTGCATACTAAGGACCATGTCCTCGTTTGAGGAATGCATCCTCAGGTAAAACATATGTTTGAGTGGAAGACATTGTGGTTTACAAAAGAAGTCCATGATTTGGTATGTGCTTTATTCACATCATGACATGGATTATGATACTGACTGCTGTCGGATAGAGAAGAGAGTAATTACACAGTCTAACGGCCTTACAGAGTTATTAAAGTTTGAATTAAATTTGAGTCAGAAGAAGGCATGTTTGGACACATGTGGGCATGCATGCTTAATTTGTAGTTTGTGAGTTTTCTAGTCACTGTGGGTGGAGGATTGCTATATTTCAGTTTATTTATACATGTATATTTCTAACCCTCTGAGTTCCATGTTTATGAAAATGTTTGGATATGTAATGATGGACCCCTGTCCTCTTCTGGTAACAGGGTGGTTTCTTTAATCATAGGGCCACCCTGTGCATTTATGGTTTCCCTTCAGAGATGTTTTTTTTTCAGTCTGCAAGCTCCCTTTTAGGAAGGAAACATCTAACAGCGACAGCAAAGAACTATACTGTATAATGTTCAACATTAATTGCTCATCTGCAGTCTGGCGTTTGATCAGAAACACTGGCGAGAAATCAGAAACCATGGCAGTGTGTTTGACTTAAAGGTGATTTGGGTTGTCAAGGAAACAACTGTTTATACAGTCAATTAATTACACATCTACATCTATACACGGTTCATACTAGTCAGATGTTTTTTTATGTGGATGCCAACCAACAAGACCAGCTGTGATGCCTGACAGCAGGGTGGCAGGGAGGCTGCAGATGAGGATCATACTAAGTCTACACCCTCGCACATCGTATACCGTGAGGGTTTAAGTCAATTATAAATCCAGCCTGATTCATTACCCCATGTTACAGACAGAATTAGCTTCTCCTGAAGAATTTTTAAAGATCTTCAATTAAGTTCTCACCAGGCTAATTGCCTCCATTTTAAAACAAGCACTTAAAATCAATCAGCTGTTGAGAAAAGCATTAATTGACACTCTGGTTAGACCCATTTATCTGGTTGCTGTGGAGATTCCCCCTTGACCACAGCTATACAGCACATATATGTACATGTATGTATTAATGCAGTAAACATTATTAATTAAACACACTTGTTTACACAGCTTCTCACCAGATTATATTTGTGAACATCAAACTCCATACTGTCCTCAGATATTGTTGTATAAATTTGAAGATAATTAAGACTTTTAACAGAATGCCACCACATTAAAACAAAGTTATCAGTCTTCAATAAAACATAACATGGTTGAAAGCTAATAGACATGTTCACTCTGATGATACTTTTGCTTTCATTTCCAGATTCTGCTTGTGGGCATCAAGCATTTTGAATTTCCCAGTCTTAGCGAGAATGCACAGTTGCCCATGGGAAATCTACCCGAGGCTTGCATAAGGCAAGGCCAATCAAAATAAATTGGGAAGGCTCCTGTCACATCAAGTGCATCTGCTCCACAGTCATGTTTTCATTTCTGACCTCCCTACAGAGAGATGAAAAAGGACTTTATGCAGGGCTTCCAGTTACTTAAGTGGCACTGCATCTTTTTGGGGACTTATGTGTTCATGTAATATTTGATATGGAAAATATTACTGCAAATATGTTTGAAAAAAGAGATAAATCACATCGAAATGTCAAAATCAAACACGAATACTGAGAATGACATTATTAAATACTGTATCAAATGTTCTATAATTATTTGTTGTATTCTTCCTCTTATATATCAAATAAAATATAATATAATAATAAGTTCACAATGTTCAGTTTATGTTGACACTGTCAGAGAGGTGTTGACTCAACACTATGGTAATTTTTGTAATCATTGTAGTAGTGATGTTGTACTGGGCTGCTGTGTTTCAAGAGGTGTTGTCATTTTATTGGTAACATATACTGCATAAAATGTATTTTTAAGAATATTTTGGTAACAAATTAAAATTTGTAGTCACTTTGAAAGCGATGCAGCATTTTGTGTTGTGATAAAGGAAAGTGAAATCTGATATGTGTAATTCAGATAAATGCATATCAATATCAGATGTAAATGTAATGCAATGTAATCCAATTTACCACATCTGGACACGGCACAGAAGTCACACTCTAATGCAAGGTGTAAGGGCATCCTTAGAATAGCATGCAAAATCATCATTTTAAATTATCGTAATTGCAGTTGGGGTCATATTCTTGGCTACAGCTAGATAGCAGAGTTCGAGAAAGACATATCAATGGACTATGTGAGAATAACAAAGAACAGACAATAATGGAAACAGTGGCAGCACACTTATTAAGCTGGATAAAGACCACTATGCAGCTATGACAGAAAAAGACAAAAAAGAGCTCATATAAAGAATGAAACACATTAATAGAGGAATGAGTGGAAAAAGACTGTTCTTTTTTCACCATCTATCGCTTTTCTGCACTTTTTCTCTTGTGAATTTCTCTTTGTATCCGGCTTCAATTCATTTCACTGCCTTTTGTCCAGTTTTTCTGTCATTCTCTGTCATTCTGTCCCATTCTTCTGTCCCATTCTCCTCTCCTCTCCTCTCCTGTCCCCTCCTCTCCTCTCCTCTCCTCTCCTCTCCTCTCCTCTCATCTCATCTCCAGGCAGACATTTCTTTGATCCTAGGATCCCACGCCTCTCACCCCCCTCTCCAATCCTCTCGGGGTCTTATTAACAGACACACAGTTCTCATGTTTTATTGCCTATGATAAAACCTTGCCTCTGATCTCTCATTACAGGCCGGCTCTTTGGAAATGGGCCCTGCACCCCTCGGCTTAATATTGCCCGTAATGGGGCAAAAAGCTAAATGCACAATCTGAATGTGTCGGGTACATACCAGGTCCCTGTGCATTAATAAGCCATCAGCTCATCCTGGGTTTGGCCTGATTCTAGTCTCTCTGCAGATTTAACATGGGAATATAGTGGTTTCTGCTTGTAAAGTGCACTGTGGTTTCAAATAGTTATCATATTCACACATGTAATGACTGTATAAACACACATGTACAAGCATGCACTTCTACACATGTGCACATATGCTCATATGCAAATTCATATAAATATGCACTGAATGTGCAAAAAAAACAGCAATAAAAAGCAAACACACACACTGGCTGGATTATTCAGGTTGGTGTGTCTCACATGTTTGCACAGATGTCTTACATGATGTATTTCATGCTGAGTCTGTCTTTCACCTCTCTGGGGGAAACAGCTATACTCTTTCAGTCTCTGTCACACATCCTTCCAGTCCCTCTAGGCAACATAATGACAAGAGACCGCTGGCTTAAGAAACTACAGTTGGCTGTCTTCTAGCTCTTCTTCCTTTTTGCTCCTTTTTTGTCCCTGTAGGTTTTGAATTTATACATTTGTAGGTCATACATGCATGAAACAAGTGCAATTATTGGTCAATTGAATGGCAGGTTATCCATCAGTTGGCCTGATCCAATTATTTTTTCTGTAATGCAGAACACTGTCCAGGTATTGCAATATGAATAGCAATTATACCCTGGCTGATTCAAGTAGCCATGTGATGCTTTTATAAATCTGTATATGAATTCAAGGAAAAAAACTCACTATCCCGTACTCTATTGTACTCAAGATATTGCGTTTTTAACTATCATTGCAAAAATGTGCATGAGTCACTTTTATTCACAGCTTAACAATGAACATAAAGCACCATTTAGTGATGTTCTGCTTCTGTACTGAGCTATATCCTTCACCTTTTTATTCACTGCCTTTGTCCCCCCAAAATTTACCAAGGTTTTCCCATACGTTTTAGTGTGAAACTTCTTTTTCCTGATCTCTGCTACAATTATTGACCCATAATGTGGTTTGGAAAGTTGTCACTTGTCATATGCACATAAGAAGCATGCTTAAAAATTTTAGAAAAAAACGTAATTTATAATATTAGTAACAGTAGACTAAATGTATACTCTAGGTTACATATTCTAACCTGTCAAATGGAAGAAATACAAGACCCACTCATCATCATAAAAAAAATTTAAAAAGTGCAGCATGCTGTAGTTACTATTCTGTGGCAGTGCGCTTTGGGGAAGGTAAGAGTTGAGGTGGATCAGAATTGAGACCATCTGAAGAATGGAGTGATGGAAAGACAGTAAATAGATCTAAAACATTTCCCTGAACACAGTCTGAGCCTGAACCCAAAAAACCCCACACCAAAATCAGACAGTACAGTGAATGATTTGCTCTTATGACTCTTTGTTGATAGGGGAAACTATTTATCCCACACGGGAGCGCAGAGGGACAGGAGATCAAATTGTGTGACACAAAAACATGTTTGGATAGTGTATGCGTCAGTTTCCCACCCCTGTTGGTCCTCTGTTGACTGACCTTGTTATCAGCCACTTGCCTACATAGCTGCTCCTCATTTACTAATTAGTGTCTCAGTGTATAAAGGGCAGTTTTTGTACATGCTTTTGCCAGCTTGTTTATGTTGCTTAGTTGTTGTAGCATTAAGAGCATGTTCAGGTTTGCTTGTGGCTGCAAAAGTTAATAGCTGACTACTAGTTACTAATGACTTATTTCCTGCTCATTAGTGAAGACTGATTCCACTCATGTGTCCACTCAGTGGGAAGCTGATATAACAAGATATAACATGTTAACTAGTGAGCTTTAGAGGTGCTGGTAGGCGGATTTTGTTACCTTCGGTCAGAGCCAGGCTGCCTGTTTCCCTGTTTCCAGTCTTTATGCTAAGCTAAGCTAACCATCTCCTGACTATAGCTTCATATTTAACAGACAGACAAGAGTGGTATAAATCTTGTAACTCTTGGCAATAAAACCAATGAATGTATTTTTTCAAAATATCAAACTAATTTTAAATAAAATACTACTTGCAACTGTGTTTGTCAGATGTCTCATTACCTGTTGGCAGAATGAAAGTATCTCACATCTCAAATGCAACTCTATTCATTGGGTTCTTAACCCCCCTTGTTTGGTCCTCCACCTCTTCAGAAAACTACATGGGTCATCTGTCTTGCCTAAATGTTTCCAACTCTTCATCAATCACTTTTTTACCTCAGCTCACAGGTATTTTGGCAAGCTGACTGTATACTCCTTGCCAAAATTCATGATTTTATTTGAAGGTAGAGAATCTGAGGGCTGTGGTGTTGATTCTCATTGGTATCAGCAGTATAAATCCCATTAAAATTACAGGGAATCATTCAATTCAGTGTTAACACAAATTAGCTTAATGGAGCATTAAATATATTTTGCTCATATTATGGCATGGACAATTGTCTATAACAGGATTAAAGCCATTTTTCATTTTTGTGTGACTTAAATATCAATAGACTCCAACCTCCATACTATATATGAGTACATATTGTTTTCTCCTGGTCTGGTCTACTGTCAGTCTGCCAGAAGGAGAGGGGAGGTAGAGATGTAGGAAATAATTAACAGGATTTGACAGGCTGCTTTCCCCAAGCGTTCACTCTCGATGTTTGACTGACAAGTGGAGTGTGAGGGTCACACTTGTGTTGCCTCTGTCTTTTCTCTCTTGTACCAGTTGCTTCTCTGTTCTTATTCACTGAAATTACAGGGAGTTGGAAAGACATAAAAAAGATGACCCACAAAGGGCTAAACCCTAAAAGAGTCTGATACTTGCATGGATGTGAGCTGTGTGGTCCTGTTTGTTTCACAAGGATAGAGGCAAAGAACACATTCAAAGCCACGAGGCTGCTTCAAACACAAACCCACGCTCCCTGTGTCCCACCAGGCCTCTCTCCTCCTTTTATGCACCTGGTTCAAACACAGTCCACTGTTATATCTTATCTGCTCTTCTGCAGGTATTGTTGACTTGTATGTTGTTGTTGTTCAACCCAGTCTTACATCAAAATGTGTAATAGCTACGTTGGTCCATAGCGCAAAACGTATTAGTTTCACAATAATGGCTCTAGAATTGTGAAATACCTAGATTTTTTTGGCCTATTCTTTTCTATTGGCCTGCGTCCATGTCATGTAACTGTTAAGTTTCTGTCTGCGAAAAAATAAAAGACTGACATTCCCTTTATTCTCAGTGGAAAATTTAATTTTAATTTTAAGATTCAGTATTAAAATGCACTTTGATAACATTTATAATGAGAAATTTGCATTTTACTTTCATAATCTTTGTTCAGTGAATGTATATGATGTTTAGTTTGTCAGTTATTACAGAGATTTTTTCAAGCTTTCTATCATTGCTATAGTGGTTGCTATGGACACTGCTATTGCTGACAGCATGTAGTTGCATGTTTTTGAATCATTGTCTTTGTGTTGTGTAGTTATCTGAGCTGTTATATTATTTGTGTTGTTTTCTCTGTTATCTCTGTTGGGAAAAGGCATTTTATAGCCTGTGACTGTAATATGTGAAGTTGTTCATTTAATTTTATATTTCCAAGAATATGTGGCTGAGGATATTTAATATGAAATCATCTTTCTTAAAACACATCTTCTTCAATTAATTTTAAGCCACGCCATCCAATAAAACACACCAATGTTGTGTGTGTGTGTGTGTGTGTGTGTGTGTGTACATTTCACATCTCTCATTTAATCGCTGCACTTGTCACTTACATATATTTCATCAAATTGGATTTTATATTGTGCATTGCATTCAACCTGCACTGTTACATAATTTAATTATTTATGCACATGTCACATTTAATTTTTGCTCTTGTCACCTTCATATATTTCATACACTTCATCTCTTTGTCCATAGCGCAGTCCATATTTCTTTTGTACAGTCAATATTTCATTTAAACTTTTATGTCACATTTCAAAACTATTACTATTCCATTCTGTAAATAGATTTTAATTAAATTTCAATTTAGTTTTAATATCACTTTGTGTATTTCATTATTATTATTATTATCTTATTTTTGTCTATTTTTATTCTTCTGTGTTGTGTTTTTTGGGAGCAAACACCAAAACACATTCTTTGTATGATTGCACTGGCTAATAAAATAGATTCTGATTCATGCTGACATAAAATCCCAAAACCAAGAATCATAAAGATACAAAAAATCTCAAGAGTTGTGTAAATAGTAGCCTATGCATGCATCTGTATTTGACAACCTGGAGAGTAACATATGTCAGTATGTAGATTCTACATGGCTCCTGCTTTGAAATACTGACCTTTGAACTTTGGCCTTGGTGCGTGTTTGAAGACTTATAATTCAGCAACAAAAGGGGCTTCAGACATGGGAGCTCTTGACCTCAGCTGTCATGTGAGTATAGTCAACAACTGGGGGCACTGTCAAATATGGTTAAAATTTATTTTCACCCATTTAACGAATAGATATTAAAAATCTGATTACAGAAATGTGTTTATCATGTCTTTAATCTCCTGAGTGTACTATCAGTTCAGTATTTACAACTTCCAATTCTAGGAAAAACACTAATATTTAAAAAAAGAGCCATGTCATGCAGATTGATACAAATCAGCACCACAGGTGTAGTTCTTCTGGTTTGCAGAGTAGGGTTGTAAATATAGGGTCATAAAATGATATATTCACTGCATATCAAATATCTAGTACAGCTGAACTAGTAATTACACTGAATCTAGATGATCTGTGTTAAGAAAAATGTTGGTTTATTTCAGACATAACTTTATTCTCAGAATCAAGGGTGAAATAATTAAAACTGATGGCCTTAACATTAACCTATCATATTGTTGAGTTATCAAGGACACTTTCGTGTTTTTGTGTTGAGAAATGTTAAAGATGTCATTAAAAGAAAACCTCAACATGGTCACAGTGAGGAAAATACTTGAAAATAACAAAAATAACTTAACAGATCAGATAACTACACAACATGCAACCATGTGGTTTCAGTGATAGCAGTGTCCATAGCAACTACCATAGCAACAATAAAAAGATTGAAAAAATCTTCATAATAACTGACAAACGAAGCATCATATGCATTCACTGAACGAAGATCATGAAAATAAAATGCACGTTTCTCACTAGAAATGTTATCAAAATGCATTTTGATGCTGAAACCTTAAAATATTACATTTTCCACTGAGAATAAAGGGAATTTCAACCTTTTATGTTTGCGCGACAGAAACTTGACAGTCACATGACTTGGACGCATTGGGCGTTTCACAATTTTAGAGCCATTATTGTGAAACTAATATGTTTTACACTGCGGACCAACGTAGCTATCACATATTTTGATGTGAGACTAGGTTGCGTTGTTGTGCTTTTTTTCTTTTTTAAAAAGGGGATAAAAAGTAATTGATGGCGAGAGGCCACAGAAACCTCACCAGCACCTCCCTCCCAGCGCCAGCAGCGTTTGCAAATTGTCTATTCCCCTGCTCTCATTGTGATGTATAAGGTCCCCAGCTCAGAATAAAAGTGCCTGCATAATGTTTTATCTTTTGGAAATATCTCATAATTTATCATTATCACATCCAGTTATACGCTACCAAAAGCACAGTGCAATATCACAGGAGCTGTGAGCTAAAAACAAATGTGAGCCGCAGTGCAGATCCACTCTCCTTAAGATTTTTTCCGCATCTTTTCTCTGATTAATAAAGGTAATTAAATCAGGGAATAAAACACATCCACAGAAAAGGGCTCAGCTTTAATTATTACTGCTGGCACCGCACAGTCCAAGCAGCACAATAAAGTCGGGGAACCTGATGACTTAATTAGAAGAGGTGCCATATTTACAGGCGCCCACCCGTCCACTGCCACATGAGATTTGCTTGATTTCAGTTAGATTGGAGAGGAAAATGAGAGATGGAGGGGGCCTTTAGTTCCAGTTACTTCCTGGCTTTCATTAGGCCAGTGTTGTGATATGAGGACATATCTTAGTAGCATCTGCATCACCCTGGGGCCCTTGTAATTTATACAAGGGTACAATAATTCCTGAACAGTCACACACAGACATATATGCAGCACACACATAATGCCAAGGAGTACACAGACATTTGACACACCTCGAGGAGATGTAATTTTGAGTTTCTACAGTGATGAGGGGTCTTAAATAATAATACACACACACACACACACACACACACACACACACACACACACACACACACACACACACACAGACACCTCTTTGTCGCATGTGGTGTGTCGTACCAGTGATCTGTGGGTTGTGTGTGTCTGTGTGCATGTGTTTTTTTTGTTTTTATTTCCGCACATACACTAAGAATGCATCAGTGCACATTCACAGCACAAAGAGCATCTATATGCATGTGTTCGATTGTGTTTTTTGCGTGGCTGCGGGTACCTACGTGTGTGTATCTGCATTCATGGATGTGTCACAGTGTGTCAGAGATTACAGAGATTCACAATCAGTTGTTCTGCAGTTTTCTCATCAGCATGACCTTGGTTGTTGTAATCAGAGGTGTAATTGCACTACAGGACTCTTGTCTAATGTGGGGCATGGAGACTTGTTGCTGAACTACTGTTCGTTTTTGTTTTCACTCAGGGACGGAGGCAGAGGCGAGGGTGGGGGGTGACATGCCAACTGCCCACTCACACACTAATCATACATTTAAATGTAGCCATACAGTTCACACTCTCTCTGTTTTCTCACACATGCCCACATTTCTGTGCATTTCTTACACTTAGTCACTTCTAGACTACAGTCTTTGCCTATATGACATTTTCCTGTTAGAGGAAAATTTGTCTTGATGGTGCTGAAATGCTGCTGAACAAAAAAAAGCAAGCCTCCATATTTAGAGTCACTATGTCAAGAGAGTGAAGATGTTCATTCTAGCCAGTGAGTCCTTCTCTCTGCTTGAAAGCATGCTAATCAGTGAAATCAAATGATGTAGTGTTCAGGTAAAACCTTCATAGTCTTGGCTCTTGAAGGAACATGAAACAAGAGCACTGTCTAGACCAGCAGCTCCTTTAGGGATCAGGGATTGGAAATCCTTAAAGCGGTCACAAGAAAGGGGTTGTGGATAATTCATGGGATGAGAAAGAGAACAAAATTAAATAAATTTTTTCTTACTTTTCTCTCGTATTTGATTATTTTCTGGTGAAACATTAAATAGTTTTATCTTTCCATGCCTCTCACATAATCAGAGTAGGACAAAAATCTGTGTTTGATTGAACTGTGTACAGCTCACATACATAGGAAACCTATGAAAGAGAGGATCAAAAGTAGATGCTGGTTTACCTTTACAGTAAGACTTCACAAGGCAGAAAGGTTGAGAACCACTTATCTTGACCAATACAGTACATTGTAATGAAGAAAAGCAGCATCCGACTTACCTTTACTGAGGTCTCACTGAAAACAGGTACTTGAAATTACTGTTATATAACAAATATCGATGAATATGTTTCTTGGATGGGGGGGGACAAAGGTATGTATTTAATGGCATAAAACTGGTTATTGATATATAGCTGAGAGATACAATCAGTAATATAATCCACTTCTAATGCTTACTTTTAAAATGTACCTCTTTGCATATTCTACAGTATCTAGAATCGCTATCAAACATGATTTCAATTATTTTTTTTAGCAGATTAGCACATATTTGCTGTTTTACCTATAGTGGAGGTACTATGATAAAAGTAGTTACTTTTACTGATAATATATTACTGTAATCCATCATTTATTACCAAAACATGATAATACTGAGGTCACTGCTCACAGTATATTTGTACATCTACCATGTCACTGTATCCCTTTGCTACATTTTGACTTATCTCAAGAATCCTTTCAATGATACTATTTATGCAGAACACACAAAAACTCTCTGTGTATCTGACAGGACAACAAAAAGGATGTCAGTTATGTGTCGCTTGGAATACAATTCAGATCTCAAAATAGCTCTGTTGCAAATTTCAGTGGAAAAATTCACTGTAAATCTCAACTTTTCCTGTCTGGCTTTGAGACTTTGACATCCTTTCTTGAACTATAATTCAAGGCATCGTTAGCTTGATTGATCGCTCACATCAGACAGGCTGTTTGAGAGTCAAAACTTTGGGCAGAGAAGATTGATAGGGCCGGTGAAGGAGGAAAAAAATTGCTACAGAGACACAGACGCTCAGCAGCTCTGTTGCTGTCCCCCCGCTCTGACACTCTTGTCATTGAATGAAGAGCTATCTACAATGCTCAAGCAGTCGTTTCTTGAACTCTGAGGCCATTACAGTCACAGAGATTTCAGCTAAATTTGTATGGAAACTTGTTACACTGAATTTGTTCAGTTGTACAAGCCTTGTTGTTGATTTATTCCAAGCCCATGTTTCCACTATGAATACATTAGCAATTTCAAGTGTTTTTCTTAAACATAATTCATCTGAATATCTGATCAAATCTTGGCCAGCGTTAATTTGCATTCCAGATTTTTACATCAGAATATACTGTATTATTATTCATGAGTAAACAGGTAGCAGATACAGTCTTAAAAAAAGACAAACAACAAAAATGTTCTTGCATAAAACATGGTTTAACATCTTTGAGTGGCTGACAAAGGCTGGGGACATGCTAGTAAATGATAATAATAATCCTTATCAATGTTGAACATAAGCATGCTACTTATATTATATCAGTTGCTCCTGAAGTGGGTGCACTGCACAGGCAAGGGTAAATTTACATTAACCACATTTTCAAAACATGTCAAAATGAATGAAAGGAAAAGAAGCATTTAAAATTCAAACTCCTACAACCAAATTCCTTTAAAACTCCATAAAACATGCAGAAATATGCTTAAAGGCAGGATGGTAATACAGACTATGAATCCATTTAAATCAGTGAAAAGATATGTGAGAGATCTCAATTGATTGCACTGAATAAGCCTCTCACACTACCAGGTAGTCTCTTCAGATAAGCTTTAGCTTCAGCTTTGCATTTCCTGCATCTTTTACTGTTTGAAGTAAAAAGTACAGTAAAAAAAAAAAAACAACAACAAAAAAACCCTCAACAAAAAAACAAACTACTACTAAGCTGCAGTAATTGAAGTTCAACACCATAACATTTAAGAAATTGTATGTGTTATTCCTTTGGTCTACATTTGTCCTATTAATATTAATGTACATGAACAACTTTCAGCCAGAGCCAGAGGCTAAAGAGCTGAGACTCATCGAGATGTAAAATCTAGAGCTCCCTTGGTGAGAGTTGGTTCAGCATTTACTGTATCTTCCACTGGAAAATCCAACATTTAAGGTATGTTGTTACTCCCTTGGGGAGACTGTACTGGGCAAATTACTTTATGAACTTTTAGGCCTTAAACAAGAATGCTGAAATTAGTAAGATTTCAAACAACTTGTATATACTGCCTTGGAGGACAGAGAGTAAATCCTGCACCCTGCAGATGTGCCTAAATGTTAGTATGTGTGTGTATGAGATGTCTGCTATTAGCCAGACTAATCAAACTGCTCAGGAAAGCTGGGTGAGGACTGGTAAATACAGTATCTAACACTTTTCGTTTACTGAACCCTGCTGCCTTTGACAGTTTTCAGGTGTGAACACAAAATAAATGAGGTGCAGGCACAGACTGCCTCTAAAAACCACTGTGCTTAGCAAAAAAAATCAAAATCTACTCTTAACAGGTCAAGAGTGTAAATCCATACTTCCTTTATAATAGAGAGAATGTATTGGATACCTTCACAGTTACATTCGGCCTTTTTTGGCCAAGCATGCTTGCAGGGTTTGATTTAATAGATCCTCGACTCAAATCACTTACCATAGCTTGTCTAGCATGTATAGATGTAGGATGTGTGGAATTCATAGGATAACTGAAAAACAGAGACATGTCAAGCTGATAGAAGTGAAGGAAACGCACACTTCTGACACTGTGAACTTACAAACATCTCTTGTTTATCTAGGCTTTCCGTAGCCTACAGATTGAGGTGAAGGATAGGTTCATAATTTCCAGTCTGTCTTAAAATAATAGTCAGGTATCCAAATCAACATTGAAACAGTTTTTTCTGGCTGTTAACATTCCTCTTGTTTATATTAGGCATTAAAAGATCCCTTCATAATGCCCTTTTAATGTAAGTGATGGGGGACAAAATCCACAGTCCTCGTTCCATTCAAAAATGTTTTCAAAGGTTTATCTAAAATGAAAATTATGACAAGTTAAGCTATGTTGTCAAATCAAGCGGATATCTTCCAAAAGAAGAGTCTTTTAAGTACAAATTGTTACTATCCTTCACTGTAGTTCCACTCACTCATTTGACATTATCAATGATCCACACTGTCCATCACTTTAACTCACTTTATTAACAAGTGATGAAGGTATGAGGATCGAGTTTTTGATCCAACACACCTGTCACTAGGATTTTCTGGTGAACTTTTTAAAAAAATTTCAACCTTATCAATGGTATCATATTAAGATAGGTACATCAGAGAGCTGCTTGCTTCCTCTCATGGATGGATTATGAGGCATGAGGACCCTCCTACCCCACCACCATTATATAAACATATTTGTCAACCACATTTGTCAAGTCAACTATAAATTAACATTAAAATGCTGCTGTTGGTTTACAACCTCACCTGAATGTCATGCTGGAGATGAAGAGAGGCTGTCTACCTCCTATCCAAAGCTTACCGATACAGTGGATCCACACTGACACTGCTCTCCACAGATATCATACACAATATTACACAGAATAATATCAGAAATAATTGGCTATAGCTAATTTGCTATCAAACATGTTTAAATTGCTTAACTGCTTATTTCGGCTCAATATATTGTGTCTATATTGAGCCTAAGTAAGTATCAGAGCAATATTATAAGAGTCAAATTGGGGTCAGGAGCAGAAAAACATGATCTGGACATCCTCACTTTTAACTGAACCCTTTGACTTTTCAAGAAATGCTAATAGTCATTTCAAACAGAGGCTCTGGGTTAGGGGCCCACTGATTACTTGGATCCCTGGGTTTGTGCTCAGTAGGCCTTGTCTGATAATCATCCCATGCTTCCTCCACCTTAATATTGGGCACAACAGACCATGTTGTGAAGAATTTGTGCAACATACACTCTGCAATATGTTATAAACAGTTCCTATGGTTGAGTTCATGCGCAGGACACTCTCACGTGAAGTCTTTAGAAGCCTGAAAATACACGATTTGCAACTATGATGTCATGCTTGTGTCTGTCAGCCATTTAGTGGAGCTCACTGTGAGTGTTCTTGTGGTGAACCCTCCCCCTCGTAGTAGAGAGCCCCCTGCATGCTAAAACACGGCATCCTCCACAATTAGCATGATGATAGGATCCACCATAATGAGACGACTTATTGCCAACAACACATGCTAATGATAATTGTAATAGCGGCAATCATTTCCGTGATACTCTCCCCTCTCATTTGCATTCTCTGCTTGCCTCTTCCCTTCTCTGCTGTCTGTCTTTTTGCTCTTTTACTTTTTCTATACTGTTTTGTCTTGGTGTTCAACTGTACTTTTTAAAAAACTTTATTTATTCCCCGTCTCTGTCAGTTTCTCTCCCTATCTCTCCCCTAACCTTCTCATCCCTATTGTTTTCATTCATGATTACTTCCCTTGACACAAACTGCCAGCCTGGCAACAAATCAACATCTCTTTAACTTTAGCACCACTTAACTTGTATTGTGCTTATTCTGCAGCTTGTTTTGTATTGGGAGATGGATACAGGGTGTGATAAAGTGATACAGTGTTGCAGTGTGTGCGCTGGCTGGCTCAGACAGGGACTTAAATCAGTGTTATTGTGCCTTGCGTGGCCGGGTCGTTATGAAATACAGCTGTCAAGTTGCTGTAACTCAGCTAAATTTCCTCTGAGACCCGACATTACGATCAGTCATGGAGGAAATCATGATTTGTTAACTGCTTGTTAGTCATAAATAAAACCATAACACATGTAATGCAATGTTAATTGCTCAACTTATGAGAGACTGTGGAAGCCGAGGGATGCTGTGTTAATCATCCTGTATTACAGTGATGTTTCAACATCCAGGGAGGGGGCTACTTCTTGTGCTGATAACAAAGGGCTTAAGTGGACTGCTTCAGGGTCAGGAATTGGTTTTGCAATAAAGTTTAGGCCACAGCTGGTGCTGTTGAACTGGAGTTCATTATATAGAGAGGTTTTACTAAAACCACTGGCTTTTAATGAATAAAAATAGATTTTCTTTTTGGTAAAGTTTGTTGTTACTATGTGTTGTTTTCCTTTGATAAATGAGAGAATAGCAAGTTCACAAATATTTACTTAATCTCTTTTATGATATGTATAAAAAACATTAAAAGCTGATCTTATAATTTCTTCTCCAGTAAAAAGTCTCCTAGTTCTGTGCGGGACGGATGATAGAGAAAAAAAAAACAGGCTATCAGTAGCACTCATCTCTGGATGGGAACCAAAAGACAAGAGCAACAAACAGCTGTAATGCTATAATGTAAGCCTGCTGCAGGGCTTACAAATGCAAACTGAGAGTAATTAGGCTTTCTCTTGCACTTAGCTCCAATTTTACCCAAATATTAATTATGATGTTGTGTGGGATACAGAGCTCTGATCACATTTCCAGACAGAGTTTACATCAAAGTGGCATGTGGTCAGGCATTGTTTAGAAACAACATCTTTACTCTGGACACTGTAACATGTTATCAAAATTCTGTATTTAAACTGAGAGTGAGAAGTAAAAGTCTGTTTTACAGCTTCAATCCTGAGCTTATGAGCAAAGAGGAAGATTTTGGTTAACAAGTTACTGTACAAAATTACTATAAAAGCCAAATATGGATTTTCAGTCTTAGGACTAAACGTTGCTCTCTTATTGCTTCACTGTTGCACTGCTCTCTTAGGTAGCCATTGAAAATATAATGGTCGTCCAGAAAAATGAAATATCCCCAGATTTTTCCCCTTCATGCATAATTTCAAATCTTTCACTGTGAACTGTCCTGTATCCTTTTATCTTCACATCACTCTGAACTCTACTACCACTGGTTTAGGCATCATGATCAGAGGCAGAATTGCTTTGCATCAGTGTGAACCATTGTTTTCCTATGGAGAGAGCAAAGATGCTGAACCTGTGCTTGTTGGTTACTTGTCAGTGCACAAATGATGAGATGGCAGGTGTTGATGAACCTAAAAGTGACCTGTGATGTAACCAAGACCAGGTCAAAACCTAATATATGGCTGGACTGTGTATGGTCAATGTGCAAAATTATGGCCAATGTGTTACAGGGATATTCAGTGGTAGTGTCTATAATGTGAATTCCTGGATATTAAATGTTTATCTGCAATTTTCTGTGGTTGTCCCAGTAATATTTGCTGGTAAAGTGTGCTGAAATAGCATATCACATGACATGGTTAAGCTATGTTTGAGTAAAAAAAAAAAGAAGCTATAAATGCAGTTGCAAGAACAATACTTTCCACTCATATCTTGGGATGTATGATTTGAAAGTCCAATTATAACTTTTCTAATTATCTGTTAACTTCCGCTGCTCTTTCATCTGTTTCACTCTGCAGATGCCACATTTTTCACTCTGTATTGAGTGTTTTGTCAGAGTGATTTTTTTTTTGTGGTTGTTTTTAATACCTTTTCTTGTAAAGCACTTTGAGCTGTATTTTATGTTATGAAAGATGCTATATAAATAAAGTTTATTATTGTTATTATTATTATTATTATTATTGGGGCTTTAACTGTGTGCTCTACTTCATGCCTCTATGCGCCTTTTTCAGCCTCTTTCCTGGTTGAGAATTATGGAGACTACAGTGGAAATTATAAATGAAAGTTTTGACAGTGTTTTAGAGGCTCATCTCCGCCCAGTTACCGTAGTTACAGTAAAATCAAGTGTATCTGCAGAGCAGCTGCCCCACACTAAACTGATATAACAGCTACATGAGTCTGATTTTTATCTGCAAGACTCGTGTTTTAATGCTGTTGTTCATTGTTTGTGATGTGGAAACTTCAGAGCTTGCGTACTGGTATTAGTTCAGTTTTAAAATCCAAACACACAGCGTCTCTCCTGCTGGTTGCTGCCAGCGCTGCCAGCTGAAGAGTTGATCACACTGGACGGTAGAGGAGGAGATGGCAGAGACACTGGTACATGTCTGTTTAAACAGGAGTTTACGAGGAGGCAACTTTGCTGCATTTAACACTGGAGCTGAGCGCATCAGAGCTCGGAGCAGGAAACACAGTCGCTCTGCATCGTGCTGCTGTCCTCTGCTTCCATCATCTCACGCTGATTCATTTTGAAAGAGCAACGGCCAATGGGGAGACACTTGGCTGGCTGACCAATGGTGTAACTTCATCACTCAGTGAATCAATGATGGACAGACATCTGCAGTTTTAGGGCTAAAACCTTAATTGTCCAGTTTGTCTTCGTCCTCTTCTTTGAAGAATAATTGCCAGTACCTTTTTTTGTGTCAAACTGAAAATACACATTTCACAAATACTATCTGCTAATTGCAAAAAGTTGGACACTTTCCTGCTACCTGGCACACGCTGGTGATGTTGGATGTTTTTTACCTCTGTACTGAGCTCTGGGGTCACCATGCAGATGGTACATCTCATACTGGTTGACCCAGTCATTCCTGTATTCAGTCCTTCTCCCAGCTCCAGGCAGACCTTGAAACACTCTCAGCCTTCAGTGGTAGACTGAACAGCTCAGCCCTGTTTTGTAGGAATAAGTCATTAAAAAAACATGGCACTAAATGGCTCAGGGTTTGCAGAATCCTCCAATCCTCTTGATTTCATCTCATTTTATTAGTTTCCTCTCTTCTCTGTTGCATTATTCTTTCACATAATTATAACATGATTATATGATCATTCCTCGGTCATTGGAATATTGTCAGAGAGACAGCAACTCACCTGAACTATATCACAATGTGAACCATGAAAAACAAAAAAAAAGTTCAGTCAAATTGTGGCACAGTAAAGGTAAAAAAAAGTAAATCTGAAATGTGATTCATTTATTTGATTTCTGAGATAAGTCATGTCTAAATGCCAGCTTGGTGTCACAACATAAATGGACATCACGACAAAAGTGACATTTGTTGATAAAAAAAGAGCCTTTCTGAACTGTCTCTACATGTGGTCCATGTATGTTGACACATTGGATCGCACTCTCTTTTCGAAATCTAATTTATTTTAGCAAGACTCAAATTTTCCAGGCTGTGAGCTTGTGACTCCACTTCTGCTGTGAAGCGTTCCTCGAGGACGCAGAAGACAACCGACTCCTTCTCTCTGGTAATGGAATCTTTCTCCCTCTCTCGCCAGTCACGACCCCTCTCTCACTCTCTCTCCCTGTTGTCTGATGATGTCTCTCTCTTCTCCTTTTTTTTTTTCCTCAAGTCATCAACCACTGACTGCACTAAGTTGTCCTCCTCACCACTCTTCTCTCCCCACTCATCTCCCTCTCCCCTCCTCCCTTGAACCTCTCCATCACTGTCACCCTCCGCTGGACAACAGCCATCAACACCACAGACACACACACACACACACACACACACACGCACATGCATGAGCATGCACACCTTCTATCTCTTATTCACACGCACGCACAAAAATCATTCTTCTTTTTCTCTTGCAGTCACTCCCCTCTCACTCTCACACACACACAAAATGCCCATCTCTGTCTCCCTCTGTCAATGTTGTGGAACACCTCGACTCGCTTTGGGATGTCTGGACTCATCCATCACTGTGGGGCGAGACAAGGATGTGTTATGTCACCTCCTCTCTAGCATATTGCTGCGTTTGTGTATTTGTATACTGTATGTGTGTTTGAGTGTTTGCATTTTAACATTTTCAGGAATTTCTGGCTTGTGTGCATGCATATACATATGCGTATATGCACGTGCAAGTGTATAATTTCTATATATGTCTGTGTGCATGTTTCACTGTGTGTATTTGTGTGCACCATCATCATACTGTAAAGTGAGAGCACATATTTTTTACAGTATATAGGGTAAATGTTTTAGAGGTGAACCTACATTAAGAGATTTTTGGTGATTTTTGGTTTGGCCATTAGGGGGCAGCAGAAAAAGCTGTAAACACAACATTGACATTAAAACTTTGTGAAAACTGTCACCTGTTTACACATCCATTAGTGTTCATTTCATCCTGTTTCTGGTAATGCTCTCAACACAGAGAGGGTGCTGTTCTTGCAGGTCAGGAGAGAAAAAGTCACGGAACACATCAAAAAATCCACAGTGCCTGGAGCACACTAACGCTCACTATTAAAACAAAACAAAACAAAACTGTCATCACAAACAAAGCTATGTGTAATACAGCTAGCCTTTATTATCAGAATAATTGCATCTGACGTGACAATCAAGCCCAGAGTAGGCTACACATGCAAATATCACAATGGGACTTACAAGTTTTCATTAACCATAAGTTACTCATTTCACCATTTCACAGCACAAATGCCCACTTGCTTAGCTGTGGGGCTTACAGGAATCACAAAACACAAAAAGGCATTAAACCACTTGCCAGCATACAATGCATCTACCAGTAGGCTATATGTGGGGCTTGCATTCCCCCATTCAATGGCTGCCTGATGCATTAATCATCATCATCATCATACTCATCATTCATCACCCTCCTAATCAATCATCAACACTACACAGCACAGAATAGTAATAAAAAATGTGTGCTCACCTTTCTGTTTATTTGTCCAAAACAGCCCACGAAGCATCCATAGAGCCCTCAGCCTCCTTTTTCCTGCCTCTTAAGTTACTTTACTCCAAGCAGGTGCCATTGCTCCAGCATCACTACTACTAGCGATGCTTTTACTACCTGTGCTGCTATTATCACCACCCTGTTGATCCGCTTTGGCCTGCTCAGGGTCTGACAGACCTGCTGCTTTGAAGAAATTCAACAAATTTGATTATCTTTTTGACATTTTACCAGGCAGTTTCCTCCTTGTTGCTGAGGGTATCCTAATACCTAATTCATATTGTGGTAACATTAGCTCACGTGATGTGCACAAAATTCA
This sequence comes from Thunnus maccoyii, assembly GCF_910596095.1. Lineage (NCBI taxonomy): Eukaryota > Metazoa > Chordata > Actinopteri > Scombriformes > Scombridae > Thunnus > Thunnus maccoyii. The sequence goes on along the minus strand of NC_056533.1, from coordinate 15,085,228 downwards.
CATGCTTCAGGTATTACTGTGTTACCTGAGTGATTGATGTCTCTCTCTCTCTCTCTCTTTTTTTAATCATATTTAAAATGCATCCAAAATGGGCAAACAAGTGATTTATGATTAACTTCAAATTTTTTCAAATTCAAATTCGAATAAGCTTTATTGGCATGACAGATCAGAAACCTATAATGCCAATGCAGTACAGAAAATTACAAACATTGACAGATGATTAATAATTATACACTGTGGAATAAAAGGATGACAGAACAGATGCTGATTTACAGATTTTGCAGATTTCAGTAGTAACAAAGGAGGTGCTAGATCCAATCAAATAGGCACTGGTTCCGGCAGGATCTGACACAAATTAAACCCTGGTTTCTGGCCACCTGACTCCTCCTCCTTTTATCCCTGTTAGACAATTCCTGAGAAAAATATCTGCCTCTTGAAGGGGATGTATCACATTTCCAGGTTTATATTTATATATTCTGGGGTTCTACTGGAATATCTTTGCATGATTCACAGTTCAAAAAACTCCTTATTTATCTTAAACTGGCCCTTTATGCAGCCCCTTGGCTCAACCTCTGTCTGAAACAGGATGTTTTAGCTCCTGTCTCTTTAAAGCCCCCCTTCTGATAAGCCCACTCTGTTCTGATTGGCCAGATTCAAGAAGCTGCCCCTCAGCAGACTTCCAACAGTTATGGAGGCTACAAATAGAAACAATAGTAAGATTTCACTTCTTTTTCTCATTGGAAACTTTTCAAATACATCCGTACATGTTTGAGCCTGATTTTAATCTGAAATATGCAAGTGGACAACATGAACAACCCATGGAACAATGTTAGGTGTAACTTTTGAGCCTGTTTAACATCTGACATCATAGCAGTATAAAAATAAGAGAAAATCACAACAAGCACGATATGTCCCCTTTAAGCTGCTAAATACTGCACTATGTTCACCAGCTGGTTGTTAACTTTGTCTGACTGCAGTTTGGTGCTGAACAGGTAGTGTAAACTTGATTTATCACAGCTTTTTTGCTGAAAACAACCGCCTGCTGATGAGAGTGATGATTGAAAGTAAACCAAACCATGAGTTAAAAGACACCAAAATTAACCTTAGAGCTGAAAATAGCTGCAAAGTCACGTGATAATTCTTTGTTGGTGAATAATCGATATGAGCGACCCCTTTCAATTTATACATTTCATCTATTGTTAATATGAAAATATTGATTAGAGCAGCTTTAAAGTCTGTATCTTTCATCTTTTCCACTTTCATCCTCAGAATCACCAACATGAGTATTTTAGGTAATTGTATGATTGCATTTTTGCCACTTTTTTTATTTACACAAAAGCTAATGTGATTTGCGTGCTTACTTGCACACACAAAAATGCAACATTACTCATTACACTTTACATTTTAAATGATATTCCTTAGGGTGTGAATTTATGCATTCACACTGCAGCATTTTTTTTTGGCTTCATCTGTTGTATAAATCTGAGGTTTGTATAAAGAGGAAGGTTTCGTTCATCCATCCTGTGCCCTTCTCGTGGTTGAGAGATGCACTCTCTATTACCTCAGCAGAGTAGAGACATGCTACCATTTGTTCAAAACATGACATGTTTTCAACCTGCTGTCGGAACAGTTATCGTGTGTTTGTCCAGATATTCTACGCTACTATTTGATATCATAAATCAGTTTCTGCTTTCCAGTGTTTTGATAAAGGAATCCATCTGTGTTATTATCTCTACCATCTGGGACTGTGACTCTCACCTTGATAACCTATAAAAAATACTGTAAACAATAGAAATGAGCCATACTATCTACCACAAAATTATTGCTTAGAGACAGTTCACAATATAAACACAAATACTGCATTTTTTGTGAAAAAGTGATATAATATTTATTAAGTACTTATCATTAATACTATTATAGTGTTGTACTGATGATTTCAACTCCAGTTTCCTTTTTACAATTAGTTAAATGGATGTTAATAAAATAAACTAAACCACTGTGCAAACATATTTAAGTCATAATGGATACATTATCATGGAACATTTGTCCATGGTGTCATTTTCCTAACATGCTTGAAGCCAGTATTACATGTCTTGACTGTCTGAAGATGCTGCTCATGCACCTCATGCTTTAGACTCCAACACATCACCAACTATTCATCATCCATCATTATCTTTACAACTTATCCTGCAACACTTCAGCATGCCTTCAAAATAACAGATAATGTGATAATGCGTCAGGTAGAGCTACACTTCACTTTGTGCCACTGGGGTCACACAGCTATAAATATGTACGCTCATTCCTTCCTCAATAACTCAGTGTGTTCTTTTGAAAATGGAAGGAACAGTATAACATGAAAAACGGGCAGCCACATAGGGGGAATGTTAATTAGTGACAGAGAAAAGGTAAAAATAGTGACATAAAAATGATATTGAGTAAAACTGAGGAGAAATGTATGAAAAGAAAAAGATAAAGAGACAGACAAAGCATTTGTCTTCATGCACTGTAGCCTCGGCGACTATGAGTGGCTTTACAGTAAGTGATCCAGACAGCTAGTCATTTAAAAAGCTATTAGAAATGTTTCAAATCTCCTTGGAGAAAATGCAATAGAAATAGAAAATGCATAATGGAACAAGATGTATCTAATCACGCCAACAGTCAACAGTCAAGCAGAAGTACCCAGATTGTTTCTCCTGTAAGGAGTGCGGCTACCTGCCTTTCTGCTCCACTCATGCTTTCCATTCCCTGCCTTTTTAATCTTGCTGAGTGATTTTGAAATGCTGATTTGGATGTTGGGCAGCAGTTTGAGGTGAGGCCTTCACTTTTCCCTGACCTCGCCATCCCTCCGTAGGTCTCTGATGGGTGTAATACATCTTAATAGATCAGCTCGGCTGGTACTGACTTATAGCCAAATACTGCCTGCCTGGATGTTTTTAAATAGGTGCAGTAGCCTAATGGACTAACAGAGTCTCCGTGGGAAGTTATTAGTCTGTTGAACCACCAGCGGCTCGGCTAGAAGATTCCTACCATAAATAATATTGTTTCTTTTTCAGTGCTGTTGTCCTTATTTAACAGCCTTCAGTGTGATATACTGTAATGTTTCTTCCCTGTCAAAACAGTATTTCTCAAAGATTATATCAAGAGAAAAGGTGGACTGCGGGAAGGTTAAAGCAGGACCTCAAATTACTTTGAGAAAACTGCTATCTAGTATAAACGGCCTTTGTTTGTGCTCTGTTATTCTCCATAGACCTCCATGGTGCTGACAACTGTGATTACTGGAAGATTTGTAAGGCACCTACAAAGCCTCTACATGGACTTTGTAGTTTGAAATGGTATTTACATTCAAGGTTTTAAGCCTTAACAGATTGTAAACTGGGCAATGATGTCGCCAAAAAAATAGGGGAGACCAGGGACAGTTGTAACACTTTTTGTGATTGCGACATTATAAACTTCAATGTGTCAACTACTGAAACAATGTATTTAAGTGGTTTTATGAAATATGTAAAGGTTGCAAAATTGATGTAAATACAGTCATTCCACTGTTACAACTGTCCCAGTGCACATGGACATTCATCCATCCACTCATTCACTCATTGTAGGCCATTAGGTTTTTAAAATATACATGAAACTTGGTTCATGGATGGTTGTAACAAGGTGTTACAATTGTCCCAGTATCACCAGTCATGTTTTTCCCCCTTGAGCTAGCTTGACTGCTAGTTTGACGCATGTTAGCCATTTCTAGTTAGCATTTAGCTAACCAAACAGTGATTCTAATACTTGTTTGGATTCCTAGATATTTGATCTCAGGACAGTATCCAAAAATATACATCTGATAGAAAAATTAAATTTTTACCTCAAAAAAAACACTTTTGCTGGTAACTGTCTGGGGGGGTTTCAAATGTTGCTCCTTTTTTGAAAGCAAGAAGACAATCTAACTGAGCATGTGCAGAGTGAGTGTAATCACTGTAGCTTGTTTCTGATTGGAGGAATTCAAGGTGTTACAGCTGTCCCACCATGTCCAGTGCCAATGTTTTCTTCATTTCAGGAAGTGTGAGGTTTTCATACTGAAAAGAAGTCAGAGGTAAGAAGTTTGGGTGTATGAAGCACCTTGACACCAGAGACTGTAGCGTTAGTGTTTGGTGTCCCTCATGTTGTTTAGCTTAGGTTACTTGGTTAAGAATAAGGAAAGATTAGTTAAATATTGAAACAATGCTTTCCATCTTGTGCTCAAGTCACTGTTGAGGTTCAATTTTCAATACTGAGCCAACACCACAATCTTCAGTCAGTAAACAATATCTTTGAGTCTAAACATAACCAAGTAACTTCGGGCTCTATTCCAGAAGTAAGAAAACACCACTTTCTTGATCGGTGTTTGTTTTAATATGTATGTATTTAGCAGCCTTTAACAAAGAACATTTCCCATAAGCCCTAGATGGTCACAGGCTAAACTTCATAGCTCGACAAAGGAGGTGTGTACCTGTGCAAGTTGAGGGATCGTGGCTAGCCCAGACGTTTCTATATTAATAGCAGACATATCTAAAAACAGCAGAACAGAGAGGAGTGAACACTGTAGAAGTTTGTAGACAGCACAGATTACAACCAGAAAGTTGAACATTTTTTTTCAGAAAAAGGGGGATTTATGGATATGGATAAAACCAAGTTATGATGGCGTAGGTATCCATGCTGCTGTTGTGGTTTTGTCATGGGGGCTGTAGTTTTTTTCTGTGCTCACAAAGTAATCGTTGTTTAACTTTGTTAGAATCACAAAGGTTTCAATTTCTGAAAGCAAGAGCTGTCGTAGAAGCCATTTGCCTTAGAATATGGAAAGTAAACCACAGGAACATGCTACATTTTTTCAGAAAGACCGATGAAGACCGAATAAGAGATTATATTGAGTTACAGAAGCTAGTGGAACAAAGGATAGGGTGGATGTGACGTCATGACTTTGGTTCTCTGTAGAGAAAACAAATACAAATAGGGAGAAGTATGTGATGTCAGTGAACATGTCAGCTCATATATTCACAATAAACACTTCCTTATTGTAGTTAACATTTGCATTATTATTAACTGTAACCATGGTCCTTCTTAAACCTTAACCAAGTATTTTAGTTGCCTAACCATAACAATATTTCATTTGTCATAACCAAAAGCTTTCCAAACTGCAGTTGCACGCACAGATACTGTAGAAAGTGAGACATAAAAATCACTGTCATTGAATGTTGCAGAATCATTCTGCAGCATTGGGTTTTGCAGAATCATCCAATATCAATGTTTTTGTCTGATGACAGGGTTGCTTGATGAAGGAGACATTTTGAGTTTGGTGAGTATACAGTAAAGATTTCTGTGTAGTTTGGATGAATATCTAAAGGTACTTAAAAAATCTATTCAGAAGAGACCTTCCAAACTTAATCTTAATTGCTCAGAGATGATACTAAACATCTTTATTGTCTGATGTGTTATATCGTGTAACAACTGTAGCTGTGAAACCTCATCTCTTAAGCACCAAGAGAGCATATAACACATAAAGACACATTGTTTAGGCTGAGTGGATACAATCACTTCCTGCTCAGAATTATATTATTTGCTCCAGGATGTGGAACCACCCTTAAACAGCGGGGTTTACGCTCTTTATTGTCGGCCACAGTGTGGATGCAGCTGTTTAAAATCTGTGGCAATAACAGTAATCTGGGTGGCTCCGACTGCTAGTCAAGTGTGAGCAGCGATAACGTCTCTCTCCTCCCCTCTCGCTGTTCTTTTCTCTCCTAATCTCCTCCTTGCTGACTGGCTGGCGGTTAAGTGGTGGTTTCTCTTTTCGTTTGAGGTCCCTACAGGGCTTGGCAACAGTGGCGATGGACCCCACTAAGAAATGGTGTGGAAATTGCTTTCTGCTTTTCTCAAGCCATTGCAAGCTGAGCAATTTACACCTGGGTGTCCCCTGCCTCCCACTTGACACAGGGTGAGCATACTGAATTTACAAAAAGAGGAGTGAGAGAGACATGGAGAGAAAAGAGAGACAGCAGGAGAAAGAAGGAAGAAAGACATCATATCTGTGACAGAGGAAGAGATAGGAGGTGAAAAATCACGAGATGGAGAGGCAGAGAAAGTGTTGGCTGTGAGAAATGGAAATAGTTAATCTATCTATACATCCCTACATACAGCAATTTCCTCATTTACAAGATTTCATCCATTCCGACTCATCTCACACACACTCACTGTTTTACCTTAAGTGTGAAACAACCTCAGTAATGTTGCCCAAACAGTCTGTTGCCAACACTGAATCCCAGGACAGCCAGTGAAAACACCTGTCACCAATAATACATCTTTTTTTTTGGTGGGTCTTCTTATTTTGTAGCGTGAATTCGTGGGTACATTATCGCTGCCAAGGGACCCGCAAAATCAGCCTCCCATTAACTGCTCGTGGAACAGATCCAGGATTCGTTTCTTGAGGACTCTATGCTGCCTCACACCTGCAGCAGCTGTGACTGTTTGCTATCATTTTATTTTTACTTGTCAAGCTATTCATTTTAATTGTGCAATGAGCGGATCAGTCAAGTTCACTTGTGCACAGAACATCACTTCACAGGACGGCTACAACCATATTCTCTGTGGTTTATAAATAAATAAATCCAGTCACACACTGTAAAGCTGAAATTATACGTTCTGTGTCCATTAGTCCGCGAGGATCTGCTAGGGTCTGTGTGATGTAAATTTCGTCATCAGAAGGTGTACCTGTAGGCTCTGTGCGGACATCCGCATACCTACAATTTATTGTGACTGCATGGACTTGTCCACGCCGGTCTGCACGGTCACAATGCTGTCTTCCTGTAGATGCTGATCTACTGAGCATGTGTGAAACGTGTCCTTCAAGCAGACTCCAGAAGGTAGTATAGACAGAACAACTACACGTTTGTGGCGTCCGCAGCTGTCCATGTATACGTCCGCTCAGGAGTATAAATGAAACTTTAGACGGATGGTTGTTACTCTCACTGGTGACACTGCCGGCTTTAAAGGTCAGAGCTGTTTCCCTGATCTGCTTCAGATGCTGTGTCGGAGGATCACCACTGGCAAAGCTGCAGTTACACTATTCTGCCTTTTTTGTGCTGAAAGTGCCCCATCCAACTGTATTTTGAGCCATTAATTTGAAAAAGTGGGTATAATATGTGCCATGAAATTGTGCCTCTTCTTCCTGGTCAATGGTCCACTCACAGCTGACTTTTAAGACACCGGCAACTCAACCAAGCAGAAGATGTAACAAATGAAGGAGAGACAAAAGCAGAAAATGCAATCATTAAAGCTGACCTGAAGATTAATGAAACCTACTGAGAATAGACACCCTGGCATAATTTATTTGACAGATTTTAAAGTGTTGTCAGATAGAAATAAAAATAAAAAAACTCAGTAAAGAAACATGCTTAATGACAAGGAGACTACAAGAGTCGTGTTGCTAGGTAACTCCCATATCCTCGTGTGACTGTAACAAAGCAGAAATAGACATCCATATCTTTAAGTCTGACAAGGTCATTTATACTGCATTTGAGGTGAAAATGCGCAGAAACGGATAAATTCACATTTAAAGAGCTGATGGAGTGGAGTTTACAGCAAGGACTTTTATCTCTCCGCACAGCGAGCTGGAGGTGAGTGAACTTGGTAAGAGTGAGATGAACTTAAACTGTGCTGTGGCTCTATACTGACAACTGGATGAACTGGATTATAAAGTAGTTCTCTCTTACATACTCATGGTACATCACACATTTTTTTTGTTTTGCTCTCCTTAAAACCAAATGGCCTTTTCTTAAATCGTGGCTATTGTTACGAGAGGGACTTTAGCAAAGAAATAACATTTGAACAGGCAGCAACTGAACCAATGTGAATTGTGATGTGATGTGAATTGTTTTAAGTTCAGTTCAAAGACTGTTAGTCACTCACTATGTAGTCCATTAATATTTTTCATGCTAAATGATCACGCCACGATTCAAACACTGCTTCTGACTGTATTCAATTCAGTCATGGATTCAATTAAGTTAGTAGTAGTAGTAGTCTGTTGCTGGTCTGAACTGTTTCCTTCAGTTCAGTGTAAAACCTCTGTAAGCTTAGATCCTCTTTGGATGTTGTAGTCTTCCAGGAAGCTTTTAACCAGGCAGTACCATAATGTATATCATGACTAAGCTAACAAAGGTGTTTTTGTCATCAGTGAGGGAAGCTCCGTTGCAAAAATCTACAGATTCAGCTGTGAATCAGTTGTGAAAATCATAATCAGTCCAATACTAATGTGTCTTTTTCCCTCAAGTAAACATGTTTGTATTCATGTGTGGCCTAAACATGATGTAGGGGAGGGATGGGCCTGCCTAGCTGTCTGTGTGTATGTGTGGCATTAAACTCTGATGTAAATGGATGTGCTGTGATTGGCCGTGTTGTTTATTCATAATCAGAATGATCTGAGCCAAATGTAAAACGCAGCAGGCGATCAGTTGGAAAATCTGAGTAGAATACTAATGACCAGAGTAAATCAGGAAGAGAACAAGAATGCTTAACTGAATGTGGGTGTATGTATGTATGTATGTGTGTGTGTGTTTGTGCAGCCCATCCTCACAAGAAAAACGACAGTATAAGTCTAAAATTCTGGCCAGCAAAAACGACCTATAGTTATGTTTTTGCCATCTAGTGGCTGTAGTAATTATGACCCGGGGAAGTGATGCAGTTCAGATGACGTCAATATGAGGTGACTTGATAATATGATTTTGCCTTATTAGGAGGAGGTGGGTTGGCAAAAAGTGGACTCTGCTGCAGGGGATGACTGTTTGCTTCCTGTTTTCAACCATGAGTTGGAACATTTTTTAAAAAAAACCTTTACTGTTGCCATGACGACAGAGGTTGCGTAACTTTAAGGAAGTATTAACCATATTTCAATTGATCATTTTAACCAAAACCCTGACCAACTGGTTTTTGTCCCTAAACCTAACCAGACCTTAACAACAGTGTTGTCACACCATAAAACAACATTATTTTTTAACAGTGATGTGTAACTGTTTTTTAAAGTGGCATATTACGGTCCTGTGGGTCGTCCTTGAGTGCATTACTATCGCCGCTAGATGGCATAAGTGTAACTATAGGTTGTTTTTTGCCACCTGAATTTTAGACCTATACTGTTTTGTGTGTTTGTGTTTTGTGTGTGTGTGTGTGTAAGAGAGTGAGACAGAGCACTGAAATTTAAACTTGACAGATGAGCAAGAGCAGGAGGAGCCGGAAAGAGATCAACGCATGCATATTCTATGCTGGTACTCAGTTATACAAACACGTTTTCGCAATTGATTTAATACATATGATTGCACATACATATGCATGTGTAATTGAAAACTCTTGCTAAATTATGTAGCGATGGTATCATGAGTGTATAGGCTGCAAACATGAGACAACACAACACAGTACAAAAAGACATGGATAAAAAAAACAAAAACTGCTGATTCCAGAAAACTTGAATAGCCTGTTTCAGTTTTGCTGTGTATCTATGTTGCCGGACAGTTAGACTAACTGTGAGATATCTTACACATTGGGGATTCCTGCAGCAAGCAGTTCTGAAGGCCCCTGAAAGCCTGCTTCAATCTCCAGCTGATTTCAGAGCAAGAGAGTAAGTCAAGGCAGCCTCGCAGACAGAATCTCTAAGAAGCAAATCTGAACATTCTCAGTTGTCTTGAAAAAAAAAAAATAGAAATAAAGTAACAGATGACGACCGAAGAGAGAGAGAGAGAGACAAAGACAAAGGGAAAAGAGAGAGTCTCTTTACTGAGAGGCACAGAGAAGCAAAGTCAACATCATCAGTTGACTGAGCGAAAGAGGGAGAGAGGAAGAGCGAAATAGAGAGGCAGCACATGGATAAATTAAATCTGCTAAAGGCAGAAAGGGAAAAGCCTCACAGCAAAGACCTCCTGGAAGAAAAGCAAGACAGGGAGGAGCAGAACATCTTTGTGAGGATAAAAGAAGAAGTGTAATCGCCCAGTTGTTTCTTTTTCTCCCAGAGGCCCCTTAGAAAACAACTGGCGCTTTAAGCTTGGACAGATAGCAGACAGAGGGACGACGGTTAGAGAGGAGGAGAATACCGCAGAGGGTTGGGAGGCTTACACACACACACACACACACACAGACACACACACACACACACGCACACACACACGCACACATGCACACATATGCTTCCACACACACAAACAATGTGCACACTGGCAGACTTCCTTTTTAGCTTTCTTTGTTACAAAGGAAACAATATTCATACACACACGCAAACACACACACACATGCACGCACAAACAGTGTATAACTCTCTTTTCTCCTCTTCCTTCCGAGTCCCTGTAGAGCTGTGATGATGGAGATGGAGATGGAGAGCAGTGTGTATTGACAGTGACTGTGACACAAAGCTGCATCCAGCACGAGAACCTCAGAGGAAAAAGGCTCTGCTTCAAAAACAAGACCTCCAATCTGCTGCTTCAACACCCTTGTAAAAATGTTGTGAAATGAGCACAAACTCTGAGATACAGTTTCCATGCTGTGGATGGAAATAAGGTGAAGATTGAATCCGTTACTCAGATTTCACAATAACAACAAAAATCTGACATCACAGTGTTTTTTTTTACATTTATTATTTGCTTTATGGATTAAATGTTGACGTGGGTAAGAAAATCAACTTTCACTGCAGTATTTGGGTGTGAGAAGAGATACAGTATATCTCCATAAGGGACAGGTGGGGTGAAAAAATTTCACATAAGTGATTTACATAATCACATGGTGTTAAAATATATGCATCTAACATTTCTTTCAGGCACCACATATTTGCATTTTAGGACATCATGTTCATTTCACAGGCAGGCTCATTTTGTCGTCAGTCTGTCAAGATGTTGGTCAGTTGAGTCTCTATAAGCCTGCATATGAGAGTCCACCCAGTATTTAAAGTGACTGTTGTATTTCCAGTTTGCCAATAAATTTGACAAATTCGATGGTGACTCCACCTGACCATCCATATGTAACTCTGTGCCGTGTGAATGAGGTCCATGTAATCTGGACATTGCTGCCAAATCCTACTCGTAATTAGCATCAGGCCTGGAAAGCTTTCAGACTTTGTTTAGTGTGCTTCATCAGTGTGAAAATAAGACACAAAACTCAATTTTATCCACATTTCAGTGTCCACAGGCCATTTTCTTGCGGTATCTTGTGCATAATTTTTTGATTCTAATGGACTTTCCTTGCACTAGCAGCTCCTACTAGTCATCTATGATGTCTCCAGAGCGGGCAGCTGAACTAAAGGGATAGTGTGAACCCTCCACATATTACAAAGTATTATACATAGTAACATAGTAGCACTCAGGACTGATGAAGGGAGTGTAAGGGACTCATAAGGTCATGCACCGTAATAGCATGTCCCATAGGCTGATATGTAAACAAATAATATCAGCAATGAAGAAAAGAATACAAACACAAATCATTCAGCAGGTGTTTGACAACATTTTTATAGCTCTGGCAAAATCTCAAACCTCTACTATTGCTCTACAAATGGTTTAGCCAACAGATGTTCCCCATAATTGCAGCATTTAGTGCTCCTGTTTTGAGATGCAACACTGGTAATTATGATACAGTTGCTGATAGAAGAAAAACTCACATCTCAGCAGAGATTATAGTTAATAACACTTTATGGTACCTTGCTGATGGTTTACTTACAGCTGTAGACACTGCTGTGAAATGTGTCATTCTCTGCATCTGGCAGATATTGTCAACTGCCAAGTTACCATAAACGGCATAACAGAGACGAGAACATAAACAGTAATGATCTCTCATTTGTTGAATATGTTTTATATAAAAAAAGAGCAACTCAGCATGGCAGCAACTCAGATAGCCATGACATCTAGTTAGATGGGTGGCAAACTTATGAGAACACAACAAAATACAAAGACAACTTCAGTTTTAATACTGTATTTCACAGGTATGACAAATCTAATGATCTAACTACATACTTTAGGGTAAGAAAATCAATAAATACTCAACATTTATTCACCTGAAATACAATTGATGTTTCCAAAAATATGCACCTATACAAAAACCTCTTACTGTCTCACCCACCTACAGCAACAAACTTCAACATGCTGTAAACAGTTCACAAATGCTGCTTGCCAGATGTCCTTGTTTCAAGTGCATTTTAACAAAACCTTAAAATTTTCACAATGTTTGGTCCCAGTGGGAATCAAACCCCATCTTACCCTAGCAATATTTATACCACACTCTTTCCCCTGATAGAGGACCACAGGACCATGTTTTAAGGCAAAAACAACAACCACAAAAAAAAAAAAAAAAAAAAAAGGAATTGCCTTAAGGGGCACTGGGAGGCACGTTAGGGGAATTAAGCAAATGTGAAAAATATTCCTTTCATTCCCCAGGGTGACGGATGAGCGATGAGTGTTGGGATAACAAGGGATCAGAGGCGAGAGGAGGAATAATGAGGATCTGCCCTGACTATCCACCTCATCCTTCCACTCATCTACACGGCCAACAGCACTGCTAATATTGCTACAACTTCCTCTACTACCACAATGAATACAAATGTCTCACGTTTTCAATGGACCCCTTAGGAAATTCTTGTTTTTCTCTTGACCCTTTCCAGTAGGCCACGGCGCAATCAGCAACAGAGCTGCACCCTGCTGCTCAAAGGAAATCAGCGTCTTGTCGTTGAACACCTCAGCAGTGTGAATGCAAGCCTGGGACTTACAGCTGAAAGGCGATCCACTTCTCATTATACTTTTACAAGCAGTGATTGCAGGTTTTTAAGATTTCAAGAGAATTACTTCGTAAAACAACTGAATAGAAAATAAATCAGTCTCATTCCTAATCTTCACTTTTCAGTCCATGAGCCTCCTCACACTAACCCATTGTTCTTTCTTTTGACTGTTCTACTTTTCTGCTCTTCAATTCCACCATCCTTTGAGACAAACCCTCCTCACCTGCTAATTTTTGTGTTTCTTTCTCCATTAGCCCCCCATTGATGCTACATGGATATTGAATGGAAGAGCCTGCTCTTTAATTGAAGTGGCTGACTCTAAAGCCCCCTAAAGACACTGGAAGAGGCTTTAGTGAACAAACCAAAAATATACTTTATGTCACACCCTGGACTACACCTGTACATCACTGCAGCAAGGTGAGTTAAACCACTGGAGGTCAGCAAAAATTAGATTGTTAGCTGATGTTAAGTTTCTCTTTAAAGCAGCTATAATCAATATTTTTTTATGATAAAAATGTATCAAATGACAATGTGGAATGTGAGAGGTGTCACTCGTAGTGATGAACATATGGAGAATTATCACCAGACTCTGCAGCTCCCCTCGGCTTTAAAGAGCTTGATAGCGAGTTTCAGTTCATTGTTCTGTTCATTGTGTCTGGCTGCAATTTTATTGTTTTGGTTCACTCTCACAGCTCTCATAGTGGCACTTTTGGCTGTGGGAGGCAGCTGTTTTCAGAGAAAAAGCTCTAACAACCGCTGTACACTACCTGCTCAGCACCAAAATGGTGAACAGACACAGTTAGCATCTAGCTGATGAACATAGTGGAACATTTAGCAGCTAAAGAGCCGGATATTTCCCTCAGAAGTTGGTAGTGATCAAAAACAGAGATCAAGGAGAGTGAATATTGTACTTACATTCATCAGGTGGATAGAAACACAACTCCAAATTAATGATAATATTGCTCTGTAATTGCTGGATGTTCTTCTTCTTCTTCTTCTTCTTCTTCTTCTGATGTTTTTTGGCACTTGGCAAACAGCTGGATGTGTTCAACATATTAATTTAAAAGGCAATGATATGTCAATTCAATCAAGAGAGACTCAATTTCTTTATGAAGTAAATGATATTTATTGAACAAGCATGATAGATGAAGGTGGAAAAGTCTTTGGCGATTAGACCCCATTGTGATGTCACTGGATATGAAAAGGGGAGGTGAATGCGAGAGTAGTATATGATAACCCCCCCTCCCCCGACACTAGACACTGATGGTGGTGATGAAGAGGCATAGATCTTGGTGGTGTGGTAGCGGCCTCTGGTGAACTCGGGCCTGGTGCTGAGGCAACGCCGTGGAGAAGATGATTGCTCTGGAATGACAGCTGACAGCAACAGAGAGGGAAACAGATTTTAAAGTTTGACAGCTGAGCTATGATTGGTGGTTAGAGATCGTGGAGGAATCTGATTTAATAACAAGGAGTGACGCCCCTAAACAGCAGATGCGAAAACAGGAGGAGCAGGGGTGAGAGAGAGAGAGAGAGAGGAGTGGGAAATGAATTAATGGTTAAAGAAAGACATTTTTTAATGAGCAAACAGTAAAGCTGGATTAAATGCATACATTGTTTCCTGTGAATCCCTGTGTAGATTGGCAGTCGGAATCCAGAGCAGGAATGGTGGATTCTGTCAATTACAAAAGAACACTTCAGAGAAAGATACGTAGAGACTTTGAATACATTGAATGGCTATTGCTGAAAAAATGCAGACTATAAATACTATCAAAAATTATTTTTGATTTCATGAAAACCTATAGAATCAGGCATCAGGGACATGCTCACTTGAATGTCTCGCAGCATATACAGTTGTTGCTCAAGGATTGTGGAGTAGGAGCGCTTACCATATCATCAAAGATCTCTTTTCTGCAACAAGCCATCTCATATATATGACTGTTTCCTTACTCTTACATGTCTTTGAAGGTCGAAAACAGCTCAGTTGGGTGATGGTGTTTAAAAACCTCACTTCACTTCATGTCTTGCTTTGTTTCAATTTTACTGCTTTGATATTTTTTTGTAACAGACTTAGATACAGTGAATGTAGATAGGCAGATAATTTAAAAATTCTCCTCTCAACGCTGTTTCTTAGTTTGTATTGTTGTCAAAGAACCTCGGCAAGTTTGTTGTTGTTTTTGTGTGTATTCTTAAATTGGATATTCAGTGTATCCTCTAATGTAATGTGTGGATTTAAGCTTTCATAAGGTAAATGACATTGTTTTTTCCCAGATTGTGAACATTGACACATACACAGTACTGTGCCTATTACTAGATGTCCAACTCTAGCTTTTTAACAGAGTAAATCTCATGATACAGACGTCAAAGATCACCATCTTTTCTGCCGCTCAAATGCTACCAAAATAATGTCTCAACGCTCAACTGTGATTCCGTGGTGCAACCTCTGGCAGAAAAAACACTTCTCACCTCTCAACGATCACTATTTTCTCATTCAGTGCGTCAAGATGTCTTTCTCTTCCTCACTTTTACAAATCTCAAACAGAATTATTCAGTCATAGCCCGTGGCTATGAAGACAAAGCAAGAGGCAGAATGAGAGCGAGGGAGGATAGCAGAAACGGAAAGAGAGAGGCTGTTTATATTTCTTATCTAAATCATTCTTTTAATCAACAGAGCTGCTTTGTGATGAGGTTATATGGACTTTAAGAAAATGCTTTGGCCAGATCAAATACCCGGACGGAGAAGTGCTTAAAGAGGCTTTTGTAGTTTCAATCTCTCTCTGTTTTATCTTTTTCTTTCCCATGCTTGCCTCTTTCTCTGTGCATCGAGACACAGCTGTCTTAATGTCAAACTCATTACCTTGCCTCTAAAGACTTACTTTCTTGCAAGGGTTAAACCTTGAAATCTCATGTAAGGTTTCAGATTTTTTTTGGTCAGGCTTGGGTGCTCTCAACTCCAGACAGCCACTAAATTAAACCTTAAATTACCTTTTACTCAGTAGAATCAGCAGGGGTCAGGAGAGACCTTCAACGGATAGCTAGCAGCGCTCATCCCTCTGGTCAGAAGAGTTTGGAGATTGACAACACTTCACACATTTTCATTTCTTTCTTTTTTCCCCCTTTATAATCAAAAGTGGGGCTCCATAAGTAGATAGAAGCTGAGTACTCCAGATTAAAACATGGCCATCTTGATTGGCCATCCCTCATTGTTAAACACTGTAGATTTAGCAAAATTTCTTGTCATAAAATCAGGATAATGATGTTGGAAAATGCTGTATTTTTTACTCCTGTTATAATTGCAATGCAAGGTTTGTGATTTGATGAATAAAGGCTGGAAAACTCTCCATCTCACTTTGATCACACTTTCTCTCTCACAACAAAAACTTTCTCTTTGTTTCTTTAACTACAAAGCAAAGCAGGTTTCAAAATCACTTAAAATCGGTCTCTAACACCACCCACAAACAAATCAGAGCACAGAAAACCATCAAACAAGCTGCTCTCAGTGTGTGCAAGCCAGTAGGCATTCTCCACCATGTCCATGTTACCCTTGTTTCTTAACCTTTTCCTCTGTCCAGGATTAACAGGCTGGAGATGAGGAGAGGGGGATTAAGGATTGTTTGCCGAACACAGTGTCTCACCATTTCAAGATCAGTGATCGAGGAGAGATGGAGAGAGCGACTGCACATCTGCATGGAAGGATCAGCTGGCTCATCAGAATCACAATTACACACAAAAAAATGAGCCTTACAGAGGCATATAGAACTTTAACCTTTTTCACAAACAAAATGCCGCTGTTAATGCAATCACCAAGGCCTTCTG